>NC_082686.1:105554982-105871482 GCF_949987515.2 Delphinus delphis | reverse complement strand
CATCATAATTTTTGTAGATTATTTCTTTAAATAACATTGAATACACCACCCAAGAATATTACACAAAGAAATCTAACACATTTTTATCTCCTCTAACAAATTTGTATTTCCCCTTTAGTTTGCTATGATTTGTGTGAGTGAAAATTTCACCTGTTTCCTTCTTAGAGGCTTTGTATATACTGTTGTAAATTACAGTGCTTAAAGCAAGATCCACGCAACTCTTTCTCAGTCAGTTAGTGGATGATGCATTTGGACTGACAATCGTGTCACTCTGCTGGCTAATTAGCAGAATAACTATTTCCTCTGTGAGCTTTCAAGGAGTTGAAGCCTGATACTGTGTCCCAAAATACTGGTTTTGAGTGCTATTGTCTAAATCTGAAAATTAAGAATTTTTCCTTAGCGCATACCTTCTATTATGACAACCATAAAAAATTTACACCCCCAACTTACAAATGGAAGCTGAGATGTTATAGAACCTAAAATGTTTTAAGTATGATGGTTTAGAATGCTTAATAGCAGCATTCCGTCAGAGCCAAGCCCTCAAAGCAAATCCAAAAAAACAAACAACAAAAAAACCCTGTAGATTTAGGTGGCAGAACACTACAAATAAGTAGATTCGAACTAAATGTGAACTAATTTATACATATAAATGTATATATAGAATTCACCTTATTTGACCCCCTTAAATTCTGACTTTATACTCTTTTCCTAGATCAACTAATTTTATGGTTTATTAAGAAAACAAGTGAATTCCACTGGCAAAAATCCTCAGTAGAATTCTGTTCTTTTGGCTTTCTGAATATTTTGGTATTGTTAGTGGAAACAATCTGTCTGATTTCAGTTATGCTTATGGTCACCCGTAGTACAAATAGATATAATAATAGATGCAAAGTAGTCTAAGCAAATTATAATATTTTAGTACCGCTATGTTATGTGGTATTCTGATCAGTGTAACTAATTAATAACATAATAGTGCTTATAAAACACTGTGGTGCTATAAATTATAAGTGTGGCATTTATTATCAACCAACACAGTGAATATATGTTGCGATAGTTATTAGTCTAATTCCGTTAATTCAGATCTTAATCGGTTGAAAACGGATGACACTGATGTGATAACCACAGATACTGAAATTGCTAGGTGATTTATTGTTATGAAAAAATATATAATATGAATGCTTGCCCTAGTAACTGTTTCCTCTGTAAGCTTTCAAGGAGTTGAAGCCTGATAATGTGTTCCAAAATACTGGCTTTAAGTGCTCAAAGAAACTTTAATACTTCAGAACCCCTCATTTACATGATGTCAATTGATATTTCTAATGGTGTCGCTCTTTTTTGTTTCATTAAATTAGTTCTAAACATCTTTTAAAAGAACTTAAAAATATTTAGGTAACTATAGTTACTGAAGGTTATATTGTAATTCTTTTGAAAATATTTTTTCATTTAGACATTCACTAAGTCAAACTGACCCTGCACATAGCCGGTGATATAGAGTAACCTTTTCCATTTTAGTACCTGAGAATTGTTTAAAAAAGCACAACCCTCCAATCATAGCTGTTTTAATTAGCATCTTTTTAAACGTATCATTATAACTAGAATATAAACTTTAGGATTGTAGAGGATTTAGTTAGTATCCACAATGCCTAACATGTAGTAGATACACAGTTTCTTAATTATTTTACAACTGAATGAATGGACGAATGAATGACCAGTTTACCCTTCCTTCTTTTAAATCCATGCTTAAATAACTTAACTGGAGCTTGCCGTTGATTCCAAATAACATCATTGAAAGTATAACCCAACCTTGTTATGTCTTTTCGCTAAGATAGGACCTCACTCATTAGACTGTTTCTCTAAAGAGTTATAACCATTCAAAAAGAAATCAGTGAATTTCAAAATACTATCAATATTTGCTAGTATGGATTTATCAAGTCTTTACCTGAGCTCACTGAATTTTCTGTGCATCCAAAAAACATAGGAAAATTATTACCACAAATGTTGAAGAAAAATTCTACTGGTAAAACAACCTATATGACACTAATTTTGAAGGATAAAAGGTGTGTTTCATTAAATAGGTTTCTTTTGCCTATATTTTGTGGGTGAAAGCAAATTACTAGCCAGATTCTTTGTTGCTGTTGTTTGCTTCCAGAATTTTTTTCTTATAAGTTGTCTAAATACTTGAATGCTATCAAATTAAACTTCCCTGAAAATGATTAATGTATAAGCTACATTTATTTCATATTAGTCTAGCTGCAAATTGAAACCTGAGATACATCTGTATGTGTATGTGTATATATTTCTGCATCTGAAAGAATAATAATCCTTTATTTTTAACCTATAAGCCACTAGAAATTCAGTCTATTACATCATTTATACAATTCGTCTCTTAATTTCTCAGCATGCTGATATGCAGCACAGGGTTGAAAGCATTGTTAAAATGTAGATAAATGTTATCTGCCCAGCTCTCTCTATCCATTCTCTGTCATCTCAAAAAAGCTATTGTATTAGCATAGCAAGATCTGTGCCTTGCAAATACATTCTGACTATTGTGCAGTCCTTTTCTTTGAGTGTTCTTAAATCAATATAATTACGTTTGCCAGTATTGTATCCAAGATAAAAGTCAGGCTACTCACCAAAACTTGTCCAGAGTAACCATTTTGCCTTCCACTCTTGAAGCAGTGATACCCCATTTAGAGTGCCCTTCATGGTCCTTACACAGCTCAGTTGATTGTCCACCTATTGAATATCACTATACATTTGCATGGACCCTCTTTTTTGAACCATTTACTCTCCAACTCTTTCCATTTTAGCTGAATTATATAAAGGTTACATTATTTCATAAAAGTTAGCAATATTTAAAGTTTGGGTTTATAGTTTCCTTCTTTAAAAATAAGCATTTTTTTCTAACTGTATTATATTTTAGAAAAATTAAACCTTTCAGTTCTGTTTTCCTGTTTATTCTTTGTCCTAATAAATGCTTGACTTTGACTTTCTCTTTTTCTCTGTATGTATTTGAAAATGTTCTGACTATATATAATTAAAAATTATTTCAACTTTTCTCCTTTTGATTTCTTTCTGTATTATTGAATGCTTTAGCATAACTGCTTAGGTTTTCTGTATTCTATTTTATGTTTAATATAGTATGCATTTAAGTGTTCTAATTATGTTTTAAATTCACTTATAAGCATTATTGTCTTTCTTTGCATTTTGACTTCTCTCTAATATGAATTTCACATTTGTGGCATAAGTATAGTGGTTTTTAAATTCTTTTCCCCCTTGTGTTTATTCAGAATAGCCCTACCCATTTGTTAGTTTTCTGCTTCAAATATTGTTGTTTCCAAAAGTGTTAGGCAACCTATTCTAAATTATTCCTGGAAATGGTGGACAGTGACAATACGAACACAATATTAGGTGATTCAAGTGAAGACTTAGATTTTGTTTAAGTTGAAATCCATCAACCCTTTTGCCACATCTGCTTGACAAGAAGTAAGAGATTAGCCTTAATTTCATCTTTTCTGTTATTGTTAATCCTTTGGCAAAGCTGGGGATAAAAAGTACTAGTAACTGAAAAGAAAAAAGGAGGTGCCAGGCAATGTTCTAAGTACTTTACCTGTTTTAACTCTCTTAATCCTCATGAATTCTGAGGTTTGTGCTGTTATTATCCCTGTAGTATAGGGAGGATAGGAAACTAAGGCATAAAAACTAGCTCTATGGCTAATAAGTAGTGAAGGCAGTACACAGACCCAGGAGTATGACTCCAGTACACATTCCCCCTATTTAAATAGCCTGGATAAATCACAACCCTACGATCAGTGTTCAAATATAATATGATTTAAATCCCTCTTCCTCTGTCCTTTGCCTTCCTCTCTGGATCTCACCCTCTAGCTCTTATGTACTTGTTTACTGTTTTTTGTGTGTACTCAGATAGATCTGTACCCATTTTATGTTGCCTCACTTGTGTTTCTGGGACCCCAGAAGGTGAGATACTTGTCAGAGGCACAGTTTGTCAAGGTGTCCATGTCCTTTTCCCATAATCTCTATCTGCTTTTCTCCCCAGTGACTGGCTGGTCTGTGTAAAACACTCACTTGTCAAGTCCACACCATCCTTCAGAGCCTGGACCAGAGCCAAATCTACCCTTTCTCAGAGGTCCTGGCTCTCCCATGCTTTGAGGTCCCTAGCATAAAGCACACTTGGCACCATGTCTTACCACACCCAGAGAGAGAACTGTTCTAATCCCTCTTTCCCTCCACTGTGGCTCCTTGCCTAAGACCAGAGAAGAAGATGAATATTTGGGGTTCTGAGGCATCATTTATTCCTTCTGGACGCCCTTTATAAGAAGGTTAGAATGAAGTTAGAAGGGCAAATTTAACAGGCGCAGGGGTATCACTTAGGAGTCAGTGTTTATTTGGCATGTTGCCATAAGCAGGTTAGGTAGAAATAAAGATTGTCCTTTCTTGCCCTCTCCTGAATTGGCTACGCATTGTAGTACACAGTATGACTTCCTTCTTAGGTTTAAACATTTGAGTTTACCCCCTTCCCCTCTTTGTCTTTCTTTATTAGATAGTTCCATTCCAAGATTTTAAATACCCTTTTAGGAAATTTGTGTTCCCATGTATCAGATTTAATAATTCTACATCTGTCATATTGTAGTATTTTTTATGTATCTGTATAGCCCTTTAACACATTAGCTCTAATGTTAGAGAGCTGCTTTCTTTAAGAGGAGAATTAATCTGCTTAGCTAGGATGCATTGCTTTATTCCATATTTTTTCCTCAAGTTCTTATTTAGTCAAAAATTACTCAAGAACAAACACTCAGTTATTTAGCCTAGCCATCTGTCTTATTCCCTTCAGCAGTGATTTGTCCTTTATAGTTCCCTTGATTCCATGTCTGCAAGAACTTGATTGTTAAATATTTTAACCTTTCTTTTGTATATAGTTTTATACAAAACTATATATATATTTATATATATTTATAATATAGTGCCATATTATAGCATCAGCTATCCTCAGTTTTGACGCTTCCAGTAAATATGTGCTAATTCATTTTTAACTTTTTAACAAAGCAAAGGATCCTTCCTAATAGCTCACTAATAATGTTTGTGCTTCATATGTACTCAGCTGTACTCTATATGGACTTGGAAGCTGATTTAGATCACATTTTACTTATTTTCAGTAAGGTGTTCGTGTATATGAATGCAGATACACGGATATCTATTTAACCATTTTTAGACCTCCAGTGACTGACCATCATGTATTTGCTTACCATTTTAAATATTTTCTGTGTTCTACACACACAAATTTCAAGACCAGCTCAGAGCTACAGCTTTCTTTTCAATCAGCTATTTGTAATATAAATTAAACATTAGAAAGCTGACATACATATTGAATTCCCACAGGATTGTGCAATCCTGGAAGTAACCTAGGGGAGCCATTGCAATATATGGAGTCAATTGTACTCTAGTGGAAATAGCCCTATCCTTTTGTAGCTGAAGTAAGAGAATGAAGTTCAGAGTCCCAGCCCTGCCATTTACTGGCTCTGTGACTAAGTCCCTTAACTTCACTGTGACTCTAAAGTGAGAAAGATGATAAAATCTATCTAGAATTGTTATAAATAGAAATGCATAAAGTATTTAAAAATCATTTCACAACTACACAGTAGTGTATAAATATAAATTTTTATTATTCAGAATTGCAATACAAGGAGTATCTTTCTTTTATCATTCATTCCTTTGATAGCTTTTATCAATTTAAAAAATATACCGACCATCTGGTGCATGCTGGGTACTGTTTAAGCCATATGAAGAGAGCAGTGAAAAAGGAAATCGAGGCCCCTGCATTCAAAGAGCTTACATTGTAGAGGAGGAAGACAGAAAATAAATATGAGAGCAGTGAAATACAGTAAATTCAAATAGGGGTAATGTTTTCTCATCCTCTGTATGATCTTAAGTGGTCACTTTAAACCCAGTTTCCCAATCTGTTAATAAGGGTGATAATAATCTATCTACCATCTAAGGAGGTGGTTGTGATACACTAAATATGAAACCATTTTATAGACTTTATAAAATATTAATCATTGCTCTTTTATTAATTTTTAAAATTAATAATAAAAGTGATCCGTAGGTGTAAAAGGAAATCACAGTGGAAAATATAAGACCACATATCAAGATTTATGGGATAAAGATGATTTGGTAGGACTAGCTTATTTGAACTCACCCTCCTTCTGAGAAGAGATAGAAAATCTGGTCAAAATATTAAAACATATGTTTGAAGGCATGAGAGAGTTACAAAGGTGGTGGGGAAGTATGGGTCCCAGTTCAAAGAAAATAAGGTGAGCTCAACAGTTGGAGCCACTGTTCCCCTAGAGATGATTCCAGTAGTGGAATCTATCTGCCAATTCTTAAAAAGGGTCACTGAAAGGCTAAGAATCTGGGCAGAGCTTTTGAGAGCCTCATGGAGCTACAGGGACAAAAATCTAGAGTTCAGGGCCAATCAAGGAAGGGAAGACCTGATAAAAACCGCCAGGCTTTCGGTTGGGATCTTAATAGGTTAGTCCCTGAAAGTAAGGATGAACCAGAAATAGATAAGCACCCATGGGGGCTGAAGCCCAGTTTTGAATCATCTCAATTCCTGACTGAATTAAGATGATTCAAGATTGCTAGTGCCCCTACATCATCAAAAAATCTACAAACAATAAATGCTGGAGAGGGTGTGGAGAAAAAGGAACCCTCTTGCGCTATTGGTGGGAATGTAAATTGATACAGCCACTATGGAGAACAGTATGGAGGTTCCTCAAAAAACTAAAAATAGAATTACCATATGACCCAGCAATCCCACTACTGTGCATATACCCAGAGAAAACCATAATTCAAAAAGACACATGCACCCCAGTGTTCATTGCAGCACTATTTACAATAGCCAGATCATGGAAGCAACCTAAATGTCCATCGACAGACAAATGGATAAAAAAGATGTGGTTCATATATACAGTGGAATATTACTCAGCCATAAAAAGGAGTGAAATTGGGTCATTTGTAGAGACATGGATGGACCTAGAGACTGTCACACAGTGTGAAATAAGTCAGAAAGAGAAAAACAAATATCGTATATTAATGCATATATGTGGAATCTAGAAAAATGGTACAGATGAACCGGTTTACAAGGCAGAAATAAAGGCACAGATGTAGAGAACAAACATATGGACACCAAGGGGGAATGGAGAGGGGTGGGATGAATTGGGTGATTGGGATTGACATATATACACTAATATGTATAAAATAGAAAACACGAAAACCTGCTGTATAGCACAGGGAATTCTGCTTCACTTCACTGTACAGTAGAAACTAACACAACATTGTAAAACAGCTATACCCCAATTTAAAAAAAAAGATTGCTAGTGCCCCTAGCCAATTACCAAAGCAGATATAAATCTTTTCTGGAAGAAGGGAGCATTATCCTAAGCCTCGAATTATCTTTGCAATTGTTCCTGTATGATATCCATTAAGAATAACCAGGCATATGAGAAAACAAGATGAAGAACAATGAGGACAAAACAAGAGGACAACAGAAAAAACAGTCAGTAGGGACAGATTCATAGCAGATCAAGATAATGGGGTTGTTAGATGCAGATTTTAATATTACTCTGCTTAATATGTTCATGGAAATAAAAGACAATACTAAGAATTTCAGGTGAGAAATGGAAACAAAAAAATTTGAAAGAAAGTATTGAACTGAAAAATACATTAACTGGGGCTTCCCTGGTGGCACAGTGGTTGGGAGTCCGCCTGCCGATGCAGGGGACCTGGGTTCGTGCCCCCGTCTGGAAGGATCCCACATGCCGCGGAGCGGCTGGGCCCGTGAGCCATGGCCACTGGGCCTGCGCGTCTGGAGCCTGCAACGGGAGAGGCCGCAACAGTAAGAGGCCCACGTACCGAAAAAAAAAAAAAAAACATTAACTGAAATCAAGAACTTAATGAGGGCTTAAGTTTCAACAAGGCAGAGCAGAAAAAAAGAATTAGAGAGCTGGAAGATAGATTAGAAGAAAGCATCTTGAATGAAGCACTGAAAAACAACAGAATGGAAAGTACAGGAAGGAGAAAGAAACAGAGGTAATGTGTGTTATGTAAGAATTAGTCCTACTACATTTCAATTCAATATAAAATTTTACCTATTTTTATCTTCATAGCATCCTAAATATTTTAGATTAAAAATGAGATTCTCTATTGTGTTCTTTCTTAACATAAAAAATATCTAATAAAGCTCCTCTATAAAATTAATTAAAAATTTGGCCTAACAGTAGAATTTTCTTTATTGAGATACAGATTGACATGTAACATAGTATAAGGTTAAGGTGTACAATGTGTTGATTTGATATATTGAAATATGATTACCATCGTAGCATTATCTAACACCTCACATAATTATTATTTTTTTTGTAGTGAGAACAATTAAAAACTAGTCTCTTAGCAGCTTTTAAGTTTATAAAAAAGCATTGTTGATTATAATCACTATGCTGTTTATTATGTCTCCAGAACTTATCTACAAGCTGCAAGTTTGTATCCTTAAATAACACCTCTCCAATTCCTCAACCCCAGCCCCTGGTAACCACCATTCTACTCTGTTTTTAATGAGTTTGGCTTTTTTGGATTTCACATATAAGTGATATCAGACAGTATTTGTCTTTTTCTGTTCGACTCATCTCAGTATAATGACCTCAGGGTCCATCCATATTGTCACAAATGGCAGGATTTCCTTCTTTCTCATGGCTGAATAATATTCCATTGCATACATATATAAACCACATCTTCTTTATCCATTCATTCGTTGACAGGCACTTAGGTTGTTTCCATATCTTGGCTATAGCTAATAATACGTCAATAAAAATGGAAATGAAGATATCTTTTCAATGCCCTGTTTTCATTTCCTTTGGATATGCACTCAGAAGTGGGATTTCTGGATCATATAGTAGTTTTATTTTTAATTTTTTGAAGAACCTCCTTAGTGTTTTCCATAGTGGCTGTACCAATTTACATTCCCACCGCCAGAGCACAAGCATTCTCTTTTCTCCACATCCTTGTCAGCACTTACCTCTTGTGCTCTTGATGATAGCCATTCTGACAGGTGTGAGGTGATATCTCAATGTGGTTTTGGTTTTCATTTCCTTAATGATTAGTGATGTTGATGATGTTCATGTACCTGTTGGCTATTTGGGTGTCTTCTTTGGAAGAATGCCTGTTGAGTTCCTCCACTCATTTTTTTTTTTTATTGAGTTACATGAGTTCCTTATTTATATATATTGGATATTAACCCCTATTCAGTATATGGTTTGCAGATATTTTCTCCCATTCTGTAGGTTGCCTTTTCGTTTTGTTGATTGTTTCTTTTGCCGTGCAGAAGCTTTTTAGTTTGTTATATTCCCTCTTTATACTTGCTTTTGTTATTTGTGTTTTTGGTGTGTATCCAAAAAGTCATTGCCACGACTGTATAAATTTGTCGTATATATTTATGACTGTTATATCTTCTTGATGAATTGACCCCTTTGTCATTATATAATGTCCTTCTTTGTTGCTTGTTACTGTTTTTGGCTTAAGTATTTTATCTGATATAAGTACAGCTACTCCTGCTTCCTTCTGGTTTTCATTTGCATGGAATATCTTTTTCCATCCCTTCACTTTGAGCCTGTGTGTGTCCTTAGATCTGAAGTGAGTCTCTTGTAGACAGTGTATAGTTGGATCTTGTTTTTTTTAATCCATCCAGCCACTCTGTGCTTTTTAATTGGTGAATTCAGTCCATTTACATTTAGAGTAATTATTGATATGGACAGACTTACTAATGCCATCTTATTAGTTGTTCTCTGGCAGTTTTGTGGTTGCAGTGTTTCTTTTTCCCTCTGTGATTTTCCCTGGTGGTTTTCTCTGTTTCCCCTTTCTTTATCTTTTATGAATCTACCTAGTTTTTTGCTTCGTGGTCACTATGAGGCTTATATAAAACACCTTATAGATAAAACAATCCACTTTAAGCTGATAGCAACTTAACATTGATCACATACAAAAGCTTCACCCTCTTCCTCCCCTCATATTTTTGATGTCACGATGTACCTTTTTATATTGTGTATTTTTTAACAAGTTATAGTAGCTATAGTTATTTTTAATACTCATATCCTTTAACCTTTATAATATAGTTAAGTGTTTAATACACCACCCTATTACAAACTTAGGGTTTCCAAAATCTCACTATTTACCTTTACCAGTGTGTTGAATACATTCATATGTTTTCATGTCACTAATTAACATCCTTTTTTTTTCATCTTGAAAAACTCCTTTCAGCATTTCTTGCAAGGCAGATCTAGTTGTGATAACTTCCTTAGCTTTTGTTTGTCTAAGCAAGTCTTTATTTCTCCTTCACATCTGAAGCATAAACTTTGCTCTATAGAGTATTCTTGACTGGCAGGGGTTTTTTTCTTCAACACCTTGAATATGGCATTCTACTCTTTCCTGGCCTATAGGGTGTCTGCTGAGAAATCTGCTGGTAGCCTGATGGGAGGTTCCTTTGTAGGTTATAATTTTTTTTTTTCCTTCTCTCTGGCTGCCTTCAGAATTCTCTTTATCTTTGATTTTGACAATTCATTACATTGTGTTTTGGAGAAAGTCTTTTTGTATGGATAAGAGGGTAATCTGTTAGCTTCATAAATATGAATGTCTTAGTCTCCCCCCAGGTTTGGAGAGTTCTCAGCTATTATTTCTTTAAATAAACTTTCTGCCCTCTTCTTCCTCTGGAACCCTAATTATTCTAATATTTGTACATTTGATCGAGTCCCATAGATCACGTAGGCTTTCTTTGCTCTTTTTCATTCTGTTTCCTTTGTTCTCCAACAGCTATTATTTCAAAGTTCCTCACCTCTAGCTCACTTACTTTATCTTCTGCTTGGTCTGCTGTGATATAGATGCTCTCTATTGTTTTTTTGTTGTTGTTCCATTTCGCTCATTGAATTCTTCAGCTCCAGAATTTCTGCTTAGTTCTTTTTTTATGATTTGTGTCTCTTTACGTTCATCATTTGTTCATGTATTATTTTCTGATTTTGTTGAATTGTCTTCGTTTTCATGTAGCTTGTTGAGTTCTTTCAAAACAACTTTTTTGAATTCTATATCAGCTAGATCACGAAATTCCAATGAGTTCAGTTATTGGAGGATTATTTTTATCTTTTGGTGATATGTGTCATTGATTTTTCACATTCCTTATAGTTTTGCATTACTGCTTTTGCATTTGAAGTAGCAGACACCTCCTGAAATCTTTACTAGTTGCCTTCAGGTGGCATATACTGTTTTTTGGTCCTATTATATCTGAAATTTTCTCTGACCTTGTATGGATACACCTGCTCCACACTTCTTGCTCTCTCTTGTGGTAGAATCCTTAAGCTTTTATGTCTTCTCTGGTTCTTACAATTCACCAGACTGACTGCTGGAAACTTCTCTTTTGTTTTCCGAAGGTGGCGCTACAGCTCATGTTTGTGGTTTCTTCCTTGTCCACAGACCCTGGTCTGCTTTTCTGAGAGCATTCCATTTACCAAGTGTGCTGTACACTTGGGAGCGCACACAAGGAGCTAGCTGCAGAGTTGGAGGAGGTGTGGGTTTAGCACTTGTAGCATTGGGGGTACCCATAGGCCCAGTGGGGGGATCCTCAGGTGAGGTTCTCCCACATGCCCATGGGCAGACTTCCCCCTGAAGTCCTGAGGCAGTCACCCATAACTGCATCCCTGTAATGCTTTGTGACATTCTTATCTTCCTCTTTCCTGATATTCTCCCTCCACTGTGTCATGGAGTTCCTACCTTAGTACTCTGGGTGCTGCTGATGAGAAACAGGTTTCTCCAGGGTTTCCCCAGCAGCATCCCACACAGCTGTGGATGCCAAGCACTCACTCACTGCTTTCCCTTTCCCCCACAAGAGAAGTCACTGCTGGTTCAGCAGTGCAGTGTTGCCTTGAGGGAGGGATAGCACTGGCAAAGTTCCTCTTTCTGTCTCCAGTGCATCCAAACTCCTTTGTTGTTGTTGTTTCAACAGCATGCTGAAATCTCCCCTCTCCATGGGTTTCTGCTCAAGTACAGGTTTTCCCAGGCCATGACCGAGAGGGGTTATGGTAGGTTCTGCAGCTTCTTTTGGTTTCACAGCCCATACTGAGGTCTGTCTGCTTACTACCAGATGCACAGGTGGGCAAGACTCGTCCCAGGCCCTTTGGCCTGTGGTGCTGGATCCCTCAACTCCCATTAAGGTGCGTTTATTCATGGATAGATGCCTAATTTAGTTGTACAAAAAGAAGGACAAAATGGAAAGACATCTTACACTGCTGATGTCACTCCTTGGCCTAATAGTAAAACATAATCCCAAAGCTAAATAGTGAAATAGTGGATAACATTTTCAGTGACAGTTATTTTGATGAGTTTTTCTCTAAATAATGAGAAAAATACCCAAAAGTATGTAGGTCACAGTTATTACTTGGTAAATTACAACTTTCTTTTTTATTTTAAAAGTTTCTGCAAATCACCTTTGTGCGTCAGTTTCATTGTATGAAGGGTAATGATATCACAAAAATAAGTTGATTTTATCCACCTGTTCCTTCTGATAGTTATTATCCGACAGATTTAGCTTCTTTTTAAGGCCAGTTCTTGGCCATGATAGTAGCATGTTAGCTACACAAAAGAAGGTGTTGTCTATTTACTAAACCAGGAAGACCTGCACCCAATTGATCTAAAAACTATATCATGTTTTGTAGGTATTAGTTTATGTTTTTAATTAATTTTTATTGGAGTGTAGTTGATTTACAGTGTTGTGTTAGTTCCTGCTGTACAGCAAGAGAATCAGTTACATACATATATATATTAACTTAAAATAAGGCCAAGAATTATAATTTTACAATATTTACATTTAAAAATCAATGTGAATTGGTAAAGCCACTATGGAGAACAGTATGGAGGTTCCTTAAAAAACTACAAATAGAACTACCATATGACCCAGCAATCCCACTACTGGGCATATACCCTGAGAAAACCATAATTCAAAAAGAGTCATGGGGCTTCCCTGGTAGCGCAGTGGTTGAGAGTCCGCCTGCCGATGCAGGGGACACGGGTTCGTGCCCCAGTCCAGGAAGATCCCACATGCCGTGGAGCAGCTGGGCCTGTGAGCCATGGCTGCTGAGCCTGCGCATCCGGAGCCTGTGCTTCGCAACGGGAGAGGCCACAATAGTGAGAGGTCCGCATACCGCAAAAAACAAACAAACAAAGAGTCATGTACCAAAATGTTCATTGCAGCTCTATTTACAATAGCCCGGAGATGGAAACAACCTAAGTGTCCATCATCGGATGAATGGATAAAGAAGATGTGGCACATATATACAATGGAATATTACTCAGCCATAAAAAGAAACAAAACTGAGCTATTTGTAATGAGGTGGATAGACCTAGAGTCTGTCATACAGAGTGAAGTAAGTCAGAAAGAGAGAAACAAATACCGCATGCTAACACATATATATGGAATTTAAGAAAAAAAATGTCATGAAGAACCTAGGGGTAAGACAGGAATAAAGACACAGACCTACTAGAGAATGGACTTGAGGATATGGGGAGGGGGAAGGGTAAGCTGTGACAAAGCGAGAGAGAGGCATGGACATATATACACTACCAAACGTAAGGTAGATAGCTAGTGGGAAGCAGCCGCATAGCACAGGGAGATCAGCTCGGTGCTTTGTGACCGCCTGGAGGGGTGGGATAGGGAGGGTGGGAGGGAGGGAGACGCAAGAGGGAAGAGCTATGGGAACATATGTATATGTATCACTGATTCACTTTGTTATAAAGCAGAAACTAACACACTATTGTAAAGCAATTATACTCCAATAAAGATGTAAAAAAAAATTAAAACAAAAATAAAACAAAAAATCAATCTTTCAAAAGTCCATGCCTACATGTTCTAATTTTAGAAGTGCCACTACAAGATTGACTTTAAAGAAAACCATGCTGCAAGAATTATTCCTGTGGTGATACATGATTTCTGTCGATGGAATCAGAAGCTGAAGATGGATCAGTTAATACTGTGCAGTCTTATACTACACTGTCTTCTCAGGGAAATGAAACAGTATGGCAAAGATCTATAAATGATTATAAATATAAACCTGCTTTTACACTAGGTTTGAAAGATCTTCACTTTATTGAGGAGAAAACTGATGTTTACTTGAATAAGCTGACAACATTATCTACATGTCAAGTTATCTTACATTTAATTTTTAGTAGAAATAAGAAGATATGTCTGTTTGCTAAAGATCAAACATAAGCCAGTGTTCACATCAGGAAGACAAATTAGCAAGTGCATGAATCAGGTTGTATTTATGTAAGATAAGGATGATGATGGGTTAGCCTAAATAAGAACTCTGCCTTGATTATAGTATTAGCATTTGGAAATAGTAATTACCTGTTAACAGAAAGCAGACGAAATGCAGATAATTTTTGCAATTTATAATTGTTGATATTAGTAAGGCTCAAGTCTTTCTCTTTTTTTTGGCTGCACCGAGCGGTATGTGAGATCTTAGTTCCCCTACCAGGGATCAAACCCATGCCCCCTGCAGTGGAAGCTCGGAGTCCTAACCACTGAACTGCCAGGGAATTCCCTCAAGTCTTATTAATAACTTTAACGATGTCAGAATATGTTTACTATAGGAAATTATTTGCTCTAATAAAAGAAATATGGCCAAAATCCAGTTAGAGTGTGTAAATGTTTATCTCCTACAACATATCTTATAATCTACTTTTTGGCCATAAGATGTATGGCAATAACATATTCAGAGATAAATATTTTAAGGACATTAAATTATTGATTACACGTTAATCAATATGTATAATAAATAATGAAGTCAGACCTAGTTTCTAAATAGAATATTTTATCCCCCAAATATTTTATTTCCCAAAACATACTTTTAGGCTTACTGGCAGACTAACAAGCTTTAATCCTGCTCTTAGAGGTTCAGTATGGCTATCCAAGAATAATTCTGTTACCAAAAAGTTTTACAGAAAATCGGCCTTATTTCTTTGTGCTACTAGAAATTTACTTATGAGACAATTTTTACTGTAATTGACCTTTTTTGAAAATATATATAAGTTTATTTTATTTTCCTGGGATTAATAAGACTATGTCCTTTATTTCTAAAACCATGTTACTAACTAATAGGGGAAAATTAGAGGATTAATGTAACATATAAAAATGTTTTCTAAATTACACCTGTTACTTGATGTAAAATTAAGAAATGGAGAATATTGTTCAAAGAAAATAGTCTATGTAAACCCTGATTATTTGTGCAAGTTTAGTATGATTAGATAACTAACCACCATTTTAGAATAGAAAAAGCTGAATTTGTTTATACAAAAGCATAATCTGGCCAATTCTGGATATTTCTACCTTACTATAAAATATTATTAATCCAGGATGATCAGCAAGACCCAATGGAAATCAGCTCTGATGTCAAGAAAAAAAGAATTTTTCTGTCAAACTGGATATTAGGCATTGCATAGAGCAAGTAGGGTTGAAGTAGAACCAAAATTTAGAGGAGAATTGAAGTTCAAGAAGCTCATGTCATAAGAATCAGAATCCTAGACTGGAAAGCCAAGCAGAGGCTAAGGCAGAGGATTTACACAATGTCAGACTAGAGCCAGGGCTTAAAAGTTATGAGGCCATGGAACAAGACTATACATCTGAGGGAGATACATGGAATGCTAGTGCAAGCCCCCAAGAGGCAGTGGGTTACCAAGTCTTTTGCTTTCTGAGTCAAAGGACTCTTTCTGTACATTCTGCTTCAGTCAGAACTAGTTTCAGGGTATCGCCCTGAAAGGCAAGTCAGCATTGTGCTCAGTTGTTGGGTGACTCAGACCCTCCAAGGCTATAAGAGAGTGCTACAGAGACATTGGGAATGGTAGAAATTATTGGGGTAAGAGTAAAGGAGGGGATTCAGTCATCTTGTTGAATCCTATCCAACTGATGTAGCTATTATTGCTTGTAATTGGAATCAAGCCTTGCTGTAGTGCTGCTGACCAAGGCAGAGTAAGCACCATAGTAATAATGTATATGATTATTAGTCTTCAGAGCCAAAGAAATTTCAGGAAAATACCACATCGGAGTTGTTTACGTGAAAAGACAAAACTACTTGTTTATGTAAACAAAGAATAAGAAATCCACTCTGCAAACCATCATTAAGCACCAAAATATAGATCATGAAAAGGAAAACTTTTGTGTGACAGTAACATTCTAGGTATCCCAAACAATTTTTATTGTATTTACTTCTACCCAGTCTTTGTTTCTACCTACCATACTCATAGATGATTTTTTAAGTCAAGTTGATTTTTAAATCCAGGTTGTTTTATAATTCCTGGCTTCCTATTCATTATCTTTTTGAGAACATTAAGGCAGAAATACCACTGAGCAGCATTTACTCTGAGGCTTGAACATAATGTCTTCTCTTTCTAAAACAACCTGAAATAGCCTCTTGTTAGAAAAAAAAATCTACCTTCTGTATCCTTTTAGCTTCTCTCTAGAGCATGACCTGTCCAGCTTTTTTATTTTTTTACATACAACACACAGTAAGAAATATATTATACTTTTAACCTAATATACATATGCATAAGTACACATAACTGAAAAAAATTTTTACACAAAATACTTAATCCACTCAGATATTTTCTTTTTTTCCTAATAGAATTGCAACGTCAAACACGTCAAAACAAAAATCACCCACTAATGGGTCATGACTCTCAATTTGAAAGGCGTTGCTCTGGGATAGGTTTCTCCTACATTTCTTCCTTACCCAAATCACTCTCATACCTTAACTATAAAAGCCTGAGAATATGTTCTGCTTTTGCCTATGATTATAGTTAAACTGAAAATAGTAAATTACTGCACACATTGTTGGCATTTTTCTTAAGGCAGATTTTTAAGGTAAATCAATATGTTGTAATAATATAAAATGAAATTAAGCCATTCAAAATTAGAAGCAACTAGATTTCTTAAATTGGCATCCTGTATGAGCTCAATAAATAATTCTTAACTGATTACGGATCATTTCCCTATAAGTATCTGTGAGTGTCTAGAGGACATTGTGTGTTCTTACTTAGGATATAATTATCTGTTAAGTTTCTAGTTAATGTAAAATTTACAGCTTACAAGTGGAATATTATATATGTAGGTGATATATTTCTTCACATCTTTAGATAAAGTTTATTAAGTTAAGTCTGAAGTACCTTCCCCTTTAGCACTGTTTTCCAGCACAGATCACTAACCGCTAATGGAATTCATGTTAATGTGAAATTGATAACTGAGCCAAATCTGACTTCATGATGATTTAGATTATAAACTTGAATCCAAGTTATGGAAATGGCCTGAACTCATCTAATTATGTGTCAGAAGCCAATTAACATTCAATTATTTCTGTGCATGCAGCTCTTTTAATTTATGAATAAAATTTAACTATAAAATTATCTCAAAAATGAAAATCCAGATCTAGAACAAGTAAACTTTTGAAAAGAAAGAAAATAGAAAAGATGGGGTTTTCTTCCTAGCCAGATTGTTTAAATTGTATGTCCTCTGAAGCAAAAATGATGTTTTAATTTTAGGAGAGTAAGTGATAGTAAGTCACACAGTTAAGTTGGTGAAGCCAGTATTTGAGTATAGAGTATAGTTCTAATACCAGAACCCAGGAGCTTAACTACTGTGCTATATAATCTTCCACTGTGCTATCCTATGATGGTACCTCTTTTGAAAGGGATTTTATTCTGTTACCTCCCTTCCCCCAAAATAGTTCACATTCATATATCTTTTGGGGATGGGAAACATTAAGCTAACAAAATTTAAATTGCCAGATTTTAGTTTGTGTTAATTTTTTTTTAATTAGGGGATTGATATTACTACTTAGAATCTATTTTGAAATCCTTTTCTTAAGACTTCGTGTACTGCATTTTGTTTTGCCTAGAGGCATCGTTTTAAATGTAATTACATTTTTAATAATAATAGTATGAACCTATATTTCAGAAACTGTGAGCAATATATAAAGTATAGAGAAGGAAATAAATACACATAATCCTACCACCAAGAGAAAGAATTTAGGCTAAAATTTTGGTGTATCCTCCTAATGTATGTTTGATTGTTTACAATGTTGAGCTCATACAGCATGTACAGTGTTAGTTTAATGTATCAACTATGTATTGTAAAAAATAAGAGGAGAGAGATCTCACTGTGCAGAGGACGCCACGTTCTGTAGGCCTCCAAATTTTTACATAGTACAAAGTTGCCAGTGGAGTATAATAAGCACACCTTACCCTGCCTTCCATTCCACAAATCCATCTCACTCTTTTCAGCCCCCAGATATATACAATTTTGTGTGCTGCACTTTTCACTAGTTATGTAGTTATTTTCTCATGCTATTAAGAGCTCTTTGAAAACATTTTAATGGTTGTATAATCTGTATTTATAGATATGCTGTGACTTAAGAATTTCTCTATTTGGGGATGTTTAGATTTTTAGAATATTTTGTCAAGAGATACATACTCAGTAATATGAAGCAGTCCAGGTGTGGGAGCATAGTGCTAGACCCATACAAGTACTTGCTACCAGTACTATGTATGTGGAAAGTCATTCCATTTGTTTATAAAGAGCTTCTCTGTGCAATCTTTAAAGAATGTGTATTTCCAGAGCTATAAACCATGATGAAAAGAGGGGCAATTTAGGCCAGAGAGGGAATAATAATAGTAGCCCTTTCTTTTATTTGCACAGTATTTTATGATTTTCAGTGAACTTTCACAAGTGTATGTTATTTAACTTACTCTTCTCAATCCGCAAGGAAGGAAGTATTAATCACATTTTGTAATTGAGAAATTGTATTAGTATGAGCTCCAAAAAAGAAATTTTCCTAATGGACAATAGTTGCTTCTGTACAAGCTTCAATAACTGACTCTCCGATAGTAGAGGATTCTTTGCTTATTTGTTTGTTTAGTTAATGGAACAGAGTGAAAATATTACCCTAAAGTTGGATCTACTCAGGGTTGAAATTTAATGCTTTTCAGTATTTTAACAACCATCAAATTGCCCAATCTAACTTCTTTTGTACTTCTGGAAACGTTTAGAATATCCTTTAGATATGTTACAGAGAAAACAGGCTATTTTCCCAAAGTAGTATTAATTCAGAACACAAATTCAGTACAGTCACATTTTTTTAACTGATTCATATTTTTGTCAAGAAAACATTAGGTCTATGCTTTAATAAATGACAATCTACTTCTAAAATTAGATTTTCTTTAGGAATCCTTCACTAGAATATGTATAATGTTTCTTGGCTTCCTTCAGCCTATTGATGTGAACTGAAGTTTGGAGAAACTTTCTGATTTGCTCTTAGTTCTTCCTAGTCAATTTATATACTCCGGGCAAGGTAAAGCACTCAAAGAAAGGCTCATATATAATCAGCAAGCATCAGAATTGATGTTGTTCATCTGAAAATTAAACTGTCTGTACTGAAAAAACAGCTTAAAAAAAGAGAATTCATTTGTACACGCACAAACTGCAGTTGTGGGAGTCAGCTAGTTAATCCTTAGGAAAAATAGCTCATCTGAGTGGTTATCCCCATTTTAATTTCTTCGTAAAAAGATAAATCAATGCTTTATTTTGCAGCCTTAATGCAAATTTAAACTACAATGAGATACCACTTCACATGCACTAAGATGGCTATAATCAAAAAGATAGACAATAACAAGTATTGTTGTTGGTAATATGGAGAACCTTGAGAGAATGTAAAACATTGCTTATGAGAAGATAAAATAGTACAGACACTTTGGAAAACAGTTTGATGGTTTCTTAAAAAGTTAAACATAAATTTACCATATCACTCAGCACTTTCACTCATGGAGATGTTTAACCCTAGGGAAACGAAACATGTCTATATAAAAAATAGTACACAAATATTCATAGCAGTATTATTCACAATAGCCAAAAAGTAGAAACATTTCAAATATCCATCAACTAGTAAATGGATAAACAAGATGTAGAACATCCTTCTAATGGAATGCTATTTAGTAATAAAAAGGGAATAAACTACTGATACATGTTACAACATGAACACAAGGGACTACATATTGTATGATTCCATTTCTATGAAATGGAAATTTTTTCCTCTAGAAAGGTAAATGCCCAGACATTATTCTGGGAGATAGGAACAGGAAATGTTTAGTAACTTAAATTCAGTTGGACATCTTCCTGTGTTCAAAAAAAAAAAAAAGGAAACTCTTTCCTTCTTTAGGGCTTCACCTATGTTGTTCTCTATACCAGGAAAGCTAGAAAGTTCTCCCTCTTTTTACCTGGCTAATATATGCCAATACTCAGGTATCAGCTTAAATGTTGTATCTTCAGAGGAACTGTATTCTTACCTCACAATTTAATCAAGCCTCATTGTGACACTATCTTCTAGCACCCCTTGCTGTCTTTTCATAGTATTTATCACAACTGTAAATAATTCATTTATTCAACAAGTGCTTATTGAGCCAGACACTATTCTAGTGTCGGCTACAGGAGAAAACGAAGCATGGAGCACATTCTAGTGGGGAAAGGCAGATAATGAACAAATAAGCAAATATGTAATACATGAAGAGATAAGTGGTAGGGAGTACAGTAGAACATGGTGAGAGAGAGGTTGGGGGAGGGATGTCATTACCTATATAGTATCTTCAGGAAAGTTCTATAATAAGATGACATTTGAGCAGAATGAATGAAGTTGAGTTTGAGTCTTGAATGAAGAATATACACACCCTTCAATGTTAGTACTTTCTTGGTTTCCTCTTTTTCTTGATAAATCCCAGTCCTGTAAATCAGTATTCTTCAATTTTTGAATGATTTGATGTTGTATCTGATAATTCTTCAAAATAAGAGGTACAGAAAATGTAAATAGGGGCTTCCCTGGTGGCGCAGTGGTTGAGAGTCCGCCTGCCGATGCAGGGGACACGGGTTCGTGCCCCAGTCCGGGAGGATCCCACATGCCACGGAGCGGCTGGGCCCGTGAGCCATGGCCACTGAGCCTGCGCGTCCGGAGCCTGTGCTCCGCAACGGGAGAGGCCACAGCAGTGAGAGGCCCATGTACTGCAAAAAAAAAAAAAAAAAAAGAAGAAAATGCAAATAATTTAGTTAATCTCCTACCAATTAACATTTGTGAATTTGTCTTACATAGCATCTTACTACTCCAACCACTTTGGCAAGTTAAAAAATAGCATTTTCTCCAAAATGGCAGAATCATTTTACGTTGTTACCAAATTCTATCCCACATCTGAAAAAACAAAACAGTGGTAATTTCTTTTGTAGAGATGGCAAGGAGTAAGAAAAGAGCCTGATTTACTAAAACTAGAAAAATAAACTTTTAGGCATAGTGAAATTGAGACTTTCTTAAACATCATACAAAAACACGATTCTGACTACTCCCCTTCCCTTCCTCCCAGATTCTTACCAATCTACTCGTTTTGATGTTCATCTTTTATATCTGTAGAGAGGCATATGTTACCTATCAAGAGTTATTTTTTATTGGTAAGGACATTCTTTCATATCTTCAGAGATAGACTATCACTTTTATAACCTCTCCCTCCCTTACCCTCAGAATTTGGATAAATTTCTGAAGTAGACAAGAAAAGCTGGTTGGTAGAAATGATTGTGAATCAGAAATCTGGTCTCCTTTGTCCTAGAAACTCCTTTCTTTTCTTTTCACTTTTAATATGTAAAATCCTCAGTAATGTTTTGTCATTCAGATGTTTTCTGAAACAAATATATTTAGGGAAAGAGGTTGAAAATGGAGAATGCTGTTCTTTTCATTATTTAATATGCAGAAGGTTGAGACTAAAGATCAGTGGGGAAATTAAGCAGAAGAAACTTGTTAACAAAAAGAAAACAAATTTATGGAAGATATAAGCAATCATATGGCATTTTATCATTTATGCATCCTCATTTTTGGAATTTACTAATTATAATAGATTTTGTAAATCCATTGAATTAATGAGATCGTAAAAAACAAATGATACAAGCAGTTGCCTTCTGAGCACAATCACAAGAATATCCTTGAGAGCTTTTTAAGTACAGTGTATGGATTCCCAAGCCTCACCCCAGATCAAAAGAATCAGGACAAGCCCAGTGTTGTTATTTAATCAACCAACCCCAAGCCATAGATTCGCACCTTTGAACCACTGTTCTAAACCATTCACTTTGTAGCTAATAATAGGAGATGGTACATTATATTTTTTGCCAATGAGATTGGTTTTAATGCCTCCAAGTTATTGTTGTCTCCTTCAATGGAGTCAGTTTTCAAGGCATACAATGGACTAAGCCTTGTGACCTTATAACATTGCCCAATTTTGTTTTTGCTTTTGCCTTACTGAAAAGTTTAACCAAGCTTGATACCCCACATAGTTCACCAGATATGATTTCAATACTGACAGAAATATAATCCAGCCTCCAAGGATTGAGTGACAACATTTAGATTATTCAAAAGATTGCATGGCGGGCTATGAAAATCGTATTGGGGGTGTATGGTAGGCTGTGAAAATCCAAGTGTTAAAGCAGTGTCTGCATCGTCGATGGAAAACACTTATACATTCTGGTTTGTTTTTTAAAAATCATTCACACTATTTTAAGTCTCATCTCCTCAACTGAATTATAATACCTTGAATGCAGAAACCATGTGTCTCACACTTCTTTGTAATCTCAGTGCTTGCACAGTACCTTACTCAGAATAGTCACTCCTAGCACTTGATGATAATATTTCCCCACTAACGATGTCTCTGCACAGAACTAATGAGCCTTTTCCTGTTACATTTTGTGATGAACAACACAGACTTGTTAGGGCAGTCGTGTTTGTGATGCTGCCAGTAGTTCTAAAGTGATCCAACACACCCGTAACATTGGTCTTATTACTAACAGATTGTGAGCCAATAGGAAAGTATCAAGTACTATTCTAGAAATCTTGATTACCCCTCATTTTCTCTTCATTTTTGAAATTACAGATCTTGCTTTCAAGCTTTCAGTGTTTTTATTCAGAAGAATATTTTCCCTAGCAAAAGTCAAGGGTAACTGTTTAGCAGCTTCAAGTCCATCTTTCACATGTATTCAGTGTTCACATTTGGAACCAGGCAGGATTCTCATAGCATGCAAAACTACAAGGGGAAGAAAGGAATAGAAGTCATACAAACAGGAGATGAGAGTTTTTTCCCTAAAAATTAAATTTCTCCATCTGTTAGTATACTGGATGTAGTAAAATCCTAGCTATAATTTAAGGAAATCTGTATTAATTTAAAATTTTTGAAATCATTTATTTTGGATGGATAGAGATATATCATAAATTAGTATACCAAATTATTTTGGATTTCTTTCAAAAGAATAAAAAAGCCGTAAAGTTGAGAAGGTCAACCAACTGTACATTTCAAAATGTTTTATTCTTTCTCTGGACTTATTAATTTAGCCTTCAATTAGCATAGCCATTTAATTAATCTATAATTTAATGTATTTAAAGTAAAAAAGATATTTTACAGAACTTCCTTTCATGTATTGAAATGCCTATTGAGATATTTGGGAAAAAAATTTTATATTGGATTTGAAAGTTCTCTGAATTAGAAATGTTTATTTTTCTAATTTTTATAGTATAGTCTCTTATAATTATAGGCAAATTATAAACAACATAGCCTGTTTATCAGTAATTGACATTTGGGCATAACTGCAGTGTACGGAAACCATATTCAGTTTGTGCATTTTACGTGAATTTGTTTATGAACTATTTTACCCTGGAAGGTGACAATCACAAAAACTATAAATGCATACATATTGTTTTGTTTTGGTTTTGGTTTTGTTTCTTGACAAACATTACCTTAATTTCACTTCCACAAAATAGAATTTTAGAAACTCGCTTTGATTGCATTTAAAATCTGTGACTAAGTGCAGAGCCTTATTATGCCTTTAAACATGGTTTAATTCATTATTATGAAGTGACTATCCAGGGGTCTTTTAATCTGCGTAATCCAGAGCATATTATCACAGGTATGTTTAAGTCGGAATTCTGTGAATCTCTGGGGAAATGGACTACAGACCCTTGAAACTGCTAATTTAAATCTAATTCAACAGAATTAAGATTTTCAAAGAAAAATTTAGAAGGAAGGACAGTTCTGAGCCCTTAGAAATACCCTGCAGAAACAGAAAACCTCCTTGCTATTTGAGGAAGGAGGTGTTTGAGCTCTTTTCTCGTAGGGTGGTTTGTGGACTGCTAGAAAGCAGTGTCATATTGTCCTCTGACTCAGCCCCAGAGAAAGTTTTCACAATTTCCTTCATCATCATAGATTGCTCTTTCTTGACATGTATCTAAATCATGTTAGGTATTAGGTAAAGCTGCTTTATTCTTTCCTACCAACTCCCTAATCCTCATCAGGCTAGAATAGGTGATCCTGCTGTATGCAATCCTGGTATACCTGTACTGCTCCATTCACATAGCAAAACACTAAGACAAATCATAGGCACTTATTCAAAACTTGCTCATTGAATAAACTTTAATGATTTTGTAGTCCAGTCCTCCCATCTCACACATTGGGAAATTGAGTCACAAATGGTTAAGTTATTTGCACAAATCACGCAAGAGAACAGAACTAAATCACACGGTTGGGAAAAGTCTGTGAGTTTGGAACTCAGGTTGGTCAACAGCATTGAAGGTTTTTTGTTTTTGTTTTTTCCTTACCCATATCAGCTGCACTGAAGTTGACAGTCCCTAAAAGAGGTAGGGCAAAGCAGCCCACAGCGCTACTATGTCATGAACTAAAGAAATACAGGAATCAAGCAAAAGTAATAAGAAAAAAAAACCCTATTGATATTTTAAATGTGAATCTGTATACAAATGTTGAAAGCTTCTTGAAAGTATGGACATGTCCTGTTTTTCTTTCTATACTCCCTTCCATTTTGTAATTGGATCAACGCCCCGATTTTTATCATTTTAATAATAGTAACAATAATAATAATAATGTTTGTTCCGCTAGGATGTGAGCCACAAGAGAGCAGAGACCATGCCTGTGTTTTGGCTTTGGTATGCCCAGCACCCAGCACAGGGCAATTAGTATAATAATTAAAGATGATGACTCCCCAAGGAATTCCAAAAACTCAAAGAGTAAAGAGTTCATTTAAAAAAAGTGACATTGGATCTTATCAGTCTAGAAGGTCAGCTTAATGAAGTCCTTTAGTGTTTTTATTTCCTATTTATTGTCTAAATAAGCTTGTATTTGTCCTCTGTTTTATTTAATAAATTAATAAAGAATTAATGCATTCTTTTTCAATAGTGAATTAACAAATTACTGTGTTAAAATTCACTCTGATGAAGAGAAAGCTGTCACTCAGTAGAAGGAAAAACAAATAGATCAATATAGTTGCAAAGGATCTTATCCAAAAAAATAATTTAAACAAAAGATTGAAAACTATAAAATCATATCTGCATATTTTCATGTGATTAGTAAGTCTACTAATCTTTGTTCTACCTGTGTAACATAAACCTTAATCCAGCAAGTATTATTCTTTAATTCAATTTTATATGTTACTTTTATAATCAAATCCATGAAGTTATAAAGACATTGAGTTTTCAACTTCTAGTTTTCCATTTAATTATTCTTATCCAGCATTGAGAAGCAGCAGTTCTCCTAAAACAGCTCTTGGATTTTTCAACAGATGGAAGTTTATCTTATATCAAAACAAAGCTTCTGTTTCAGTGTAGTCCTGCCTAAAGGCAGGAGA
Organism: Delphinus delphis; assembly: GCF_949987515.2. Lineage (NCBI taxonomy): Eukaryota > Metazoa > Chordata > Mammalia > Artiodactyla > Delphinidae > Delphinus > Delphinus delphis. The sequence goes on along the minus strand of NC_082686.1, from coordinate 105,845,681 downwards.
ATGGACTAGAAGACTTCTTAAAGTCCCCTCCATATCCCTATATTTTATTTGTGAATTTCACTGCTTTTTAGTGAGCTAAAATAGATGGAGCCTACAGTGCCCATAAAGGAAGATAGAAATTACATACTTTGCTCATCAACTATCATGCTTTGTTAAGTCATTTTCACCTTTATTATTGAAAAGTCAGGGTTTAGGAATATAATAAACAAATGTAATATTTTAAATAAACTTACTGTTTCTCAGTCCTTTAGAAAAAAGTTCTTATTTCTTCACTTTACGGTTAGACCGTTCCTACATTATTTTTATTGTAATTGTATTGCCAAATCAGGTGTGAGATTAGATGTTGGATGTTACGTGTAATCTGCACAGAAATCAAATTATTTAACCTCTAAGCCCACAATACCCCCTCCTGCTGGTTTGCTGTTAAATATTCAGTATTTTCTTGTCATGAATACAAATGGAGGACAAATTAGAATCTACAGACAGATGACCTGAGCTTCAGATTAGAGACTGGGGGGGTTTGTGCTGTTTTAAATGTTTTAATTATCATAGTCCCAGTAGCCAGTTGAAGGACACACATAAAATCATTTTTTTAACAAAACAAAAAGCTTCATCTTTCTTTTTCTTCTTAATATGAATGTTTGAGTGTGATTACATTTGCACTTCCATTGGAACTATGCTAATTTGCTGCAGTAAATTAGTTCTATTAGCAGTAATAATTTTTTAAATCACTAAACATTTACAGTAATATTTTCAGTTGGCATGTGTTTTCCTTGTAGCTAAGATGATATATACTCCTCATTTTATTTCAGACAATAGATGTGTGTTTACTTTTAAAGCCTAAATTAGACACAGGTCTAGCAGTTCACATTCAATGTGGTGAAAATATATAGAAATAATGGACCAATTTAGACGTGATAACATGTATTTGCACCAGTAAAGCATAGAGAACCCAAGTAAAATGAGCTAGAAAGATCATTCTTGGAATTTAAAATATTTAATGTTTTATAGTTTGAGATTTATTTTTAAGTATTGCTGTTTAATTGAAAACATTTACAATTTAGAGTTGAAAAGCTATGAAGTAAGTAGAATGTTGTATTGCCTGATGAAATAAAATGTTTATGGGCGTTTACATAGCAAAGAAATATACTTTTAATCTTTAAAAAGAAATTTAAGGGTTTTTTTTATTTTAAAAGTAACTTTACATTAATATTTATTCCCAAGAATATATTATTCTGATGTCTACAGTCTTGAATTTGCATTTTTTGTTTCTCGTATATGTTTGTGTAATGTTGCTTTGATTAGTTACGGCTGACTAGGAAGCAGTGAAACATTTTTATATACTCTTGGGAAATAAATTTGGCAGAAAATCAGCATGAGTAGATTTAATTATCACTCTGAGACCTTTTCCTTTTCTAGTTTAGTGATCCTGAAACTCCATGTGTCTCAGTGAAATCTGTGTGGACACTAAGCTTCGCTTCCCAATTTGTTCCTCCACGCAATGATAAGCCAGGCAATTACTGGTTTATTGATTTTTCATCATGGTAAATTTAAAGTTGATTTTTTCCTGAAAAGGCAGGGGTGATTAAGTGTTTCCCCTCGGTTTAGTATAAGAGAGCTATGTGGCAGAATCTAATATCCTGAGGTCAACCTCTGCAGGCAGATAATACGGTGTCTTGGCCACGTGTTAAAGAGAGAAATCAGGGCTACAAATGTGATAGGATATATGTGGAGACAGTTTAATTTGCTCCATTTATATGAACAAGTCATGTGGCACATGCTTGGAAAACATCATTTTGAATGGGCTTAGAAGTGAGGCCCACGTGGGCGGAAAGAATGAGTGAGTACAAACAAGAATGATGTTATTGGCTATTAAGGGAATTCCACTATCATTTTTAAATGAAAATAAGTAAACCATTGGTATATAAGATGTTCACAATATAGAGTGAAATCCACATGTACCATTATGAAGATTTTTCTGGTCTGTGAAATGTAAAAATAAATAGCCTGTCATGTAAGAGAATCATGATTAAGCTATGCATACTAGTTTAAACAATACACAGTACATTCTAATCTCTTCAGGCAGTTCTCTAGCAGCAGCATATTTTTGTGCTTTTCAGTGGTAGAAAAGTTTTAATCAAATACTAAATGCTTGATTCTAAAATAATTTACAAAATTCTTTAACAATATTTGGGAAAATATTAGTTCATAGAAGTTATTAATTACTAGTTGTAAATAGGAGTATAGATAAATAAATAGACATTATTGTGGGAAGTTTTAAATCTGAGAATGGCAAGAAAGCTCGTCAGTAACTGGATTGAATATTTACCATAATTCTTATGTAAAGTGGAAGTGTTCTAGTTTTAGCTTTTCCAGCTATAGCAAGCAAATATATTCACTAGAATATAAAATAGAAGATGCAGTTCTCTATGTGATATTATTTCTTAATCTAGTATTTGAAAGCTAAATATTTTACCAAAATGTTGAACAAGTTTAACCCAGTCCTAAATCTACAGAGCCCATTTTTCAACTAGTTTTATTATTTTGCAGTATGATTCCTCAATATTTATTCATTACCAATCCATGCTATTATACATATACTTTATCAATATGATTCACAAAGATTCTAATTGTGTTCCCCTGATAACCTAAGAATGAAGATTGTTGGCTGCTTCATGTATCTTGTTTACTAAAAAGTCCACTTGGTTGTGTATCAATCATTACCTGAAGTTAATTGTAGATTGTACTTTTGGCAAATAACTGAAGTAATTCCTCATCTTTAATATTCAAATGCTTTTATTTCTAAAAATGGTGAACATTTAAATCCCTTTGAAACAATGGTGTTAAAGGCAAATATTTTATTATGTACATTAAGCCAAGCTTAGTTCTGATTCTAGTATATCTTTTAAAATCTTCCACAAAGGATATAATATAAATATATTAAGATCATGAATAGCATTTGTTCTCTCACTAAGCACCAACGCAACATACGACACCAGAGCTCTGCTTCTGATTGTGTCCTTTCCTGTGGATTAAAACTCACATGGCTAGAAATAGATTGCACTTTCCAATCAGGAACCCCTTTTCCACTTACTTCATTATTGTATGAACTCTGAAGTTTTGTGGGTTTTGTTTTTTCTCTCATCTGACAGTAACTATCTGGCTACTTTTTGAAATTGGTGAATCTACCACCTCAAAGTTACATTTAGAAAGATTTGTGAATTAATTTTAGTCATGTGGTAGATTTACACGAGCTTATCATTTTCCAATACAGGTTGACTCTTGTAAATTAGATGGACATGATTTTCACTAACCTGAAGATTTTTGTGTGTGTGTGTGTGTGTGTGTGTGTGTGGTACACGGGCCTCTCACTGTTGTGGCCTCTGCCGCTGCGGAGCACAGGCTCCGGACGCGCAGGCCCAGTGGCCATGGCTCACGGGCCCAGCCGCTCCATGGCATGTGGGATCCTCCCAGACCGGGGCGCGAACCCGCGGCCCCTGCATCGGCAGGTGGACTCCCAACTGCTGCACCATCAGGGAAGCCCTAACCTGAAGATTTCATTTAAAGACAGTTTCCTATAAAACAATAAAAATTACAAGAAAAAATTTTAACTTCAATAAAAAAAAAGTTTTCTACCTGGGTTGGTGTGAAGTCCACATGTATGTAAAATATCCATACATTACTTAAATGAACTTAAGACATAATCTTAAAAGCTTATTTTTAAGCATCAGAGAAAAAATTAATTTTTCTTTCATCAAATGAAAACTTGACTGTTTGTCAGCCATACTGATTGTTATCTCTTCAGATATTAAGCAGTGCTGTACCACATCCTCATCCCTTCCCCAGAACCATTACACATATTTTTGGACTAAGAAAATGGAAATATATTAACTTTCTTTAAATGTCCTTCTCTCTGCTAGCCTTCAAGTAAACGTTAGTTGATTTTCTAATGACTAATTGATAAGTCACATTCTCAGGTTCCTTTACCTGACTTCGTGTTGACTTAGCAGCAGTGACCTCTTAACAGTAAGTGGTTGTTTAAATGGAGAGGTCAGTATGGAAACTGGATCACTGCCTTTTTGTTTCATTTATATTCTTCCATTAGCAAAACCCCAAATCTGTTTCAAGAACCATGTTTAATGGAAGGGCTCTAAAGAGAAATAAGGCAAGGTTCTTCCTCTAAAAAGGTTTGCATGTGCATAAATAAGTATAAAACAAAGTAGAAATAAGCTTCAGTAAAGAAATAACAGGTAGACTGCCTATGAGAAGTGGGGAGATTACTTGCAGCTGAGAGAACTGGGGAATGCCTTGAGGAGATTGCTTACATTTTTCAAATCTGTCAGTATGAAGAAACCTGGAGTAAACATGCAGGTGGTGGGGGAGGTGAGAGAACAGTTTTTGAGTTTACACCAAGTGCTTTTACCAGTGCTGGTACCTGAACATAGGTTACCTGGTTTCAGCCCCACAAAAACCCTATGAATTATGTATTTTCATTTTATAAATAAGGAAACATGACAATTTAAGTGACTTATTCAAGGTCATACAACTAGTAAATAGCAACTAGCTGGAATTTGAAAATTCATATCCTAACTTTATATTCAGAGCTCTTTTTACTGTTACAGCCAACCAGCCTACCTAGCAATTGGACCTTGATCTTGACTTCCACAGCAACATGCTCTAAACAGTACCGGTGCTTCCCAAGCCGGGCATACACCAGATTCACCTGAGGGTAGTTTTTAAAATATTTAGGTTCCAAACACTTTATATTTTTCTGGATTTTGAGGAAGTCAACCCAAGAGCCTATATATTTTCTTAAAGTTTCTCAAGTGATTCTGATTTTTAACCAGCACTGCTGCACAGACAAGCATTTGGAAACAACAGCTCTATGCAGTTGAACTAACTAGTTACAATCATGATTTACCACATACAAGGATAGATATATAGTCATGTGTTCATACTTAATCATATTTCTTTTATTATTTATTTATTTTTGGCTGTGTTGGGTCTTCGTTGCTGTGCATGAGCTTTCTTTAGTTGCGGCGAGTGGGGGCTGCTCTTTGTTGCGGTGAGCGGGCTTCTCATTGCAGTGGCTTCTCTTGTTGCGGAGCACAGGCTTTAGGCACGCAGGCTTCATTAGTTGTGGCACGTGGGCTCAGTAGTTGTGGCTCGCGGGCTCTAGAGCTCAGGCTCAGTAGTTGTGGTGCACGGGCTTAGTTGCTCCGTGGCATGTGGGATCTTCCCAGGCCAGGGCTCAAACCCATGTCCCTTGCATTGGCAGGCAGATTCTTAACCACTGCACCACCAGGGAAGCCCTTAATCATATTTCTTTTTAACTGGTCACTGATTATTTAAATATTCAATGGTACAATTTTGAAAGTGCCAAATTTTCCAAGTTTTTAAAAATTTCCAACAAAACTTGCCGAATGAGTGTCAGTAATTTGGAAGAAAACTCTAGAGACAATAGAGGAGCACCCTCTTAAGAAAGGCTGCCTCACAAATACCCCTGATGGCAAAGAGAATATTATTGTAAGCAAAAATGTAGACACCTACAACCCTAAGTTGAAAGATTCAGAAAAGTTGTATTTTGAATGTGGAAAACTTTTAGGAACACCCTAGCCAATTTGTTTCTCTTCCTTTATCTTTTTATGTATGTGCAAGAGTGATATGTAATTTTTAAAAATCTGTTTTCAGTCTAAAATAGCTCTTTTAATAAGTGGAAATAAAAACTTCTAAGTTATAAGAAAGCATAGTGGAAAGCATAGTTGGACAGCTTTTTCATTCTTACTGATGTGTAAGAGAATTGTGTACTGTAATCAATGACATCTTAGATTGGATGAAATATGAAATTAGTACCTGTATCACATTTTATTGTACTTTTATCATTTAATTTCTCTGTTGTGACCTGCCGTGGTCAGCTCAGCAGTACTTTGTGATGATGACTGACAAGAGGATATTTCTCAACCTGTGCTGAGCATATTGGAAATTTTTGACATTAAAGAGGAGGTGCTTAAATATGAGATGTTAGAGTATATTAAGATGTTATTAGAAACTTTAGTAACTCTAGCAAAGTGTCTGTTATAGAAGTAAAATTCCCTGATAATTTTTAAAATAAAATTAATTTTCTTTTTGACAGGTGAAAGAGGCCATTCCCACATTAACCACTACTGCTAAATGAGTAGTTTGTTTCTAACTAAGTTAAGCCAGGAGATGAGTCTCTTTGTTTAACACTTCTTAAAGTAAAAGTTAACATCCTACCTTTATCTAATTGCTATCAAAGACATTAGCCTATTTGGCTCTAGCCTGATTCAATTGCATGAGGTCATGCTGCCTAGCTGTAATAACTTAAAGTGCTTCACTTGGTGATAAGAAAATATATTAAAATGCTCTCAGGTTCATTAGTCATTGCCTAAGGTCATGCTTTATGGTCAGTCCATTTACTAAAGTTAGTTGTAATAGCACTGGCCCAAACTTACATTTTTAAGTCTTTCGATACAAGAAACATATTAAATTTTAAGAAATGATGTTTGTATTTTAATCCACTTAAAGAAAAGTTATTTATTTTCATTTTTACCACTTGTAGAGGAGCTGGAAATATATTTAATGGTATCTTGTCACTAAAGTATACTTAAAACCTTTAACAACAACAACAAAACACTGCTGTAAAAATGAGAGACTTTGATTTAATTTCATTTTTACTATGATTTGAAGTCCTTCTCTATACTTTCACAAATAACCAAATGAGAGCAGGTCCCTCCAAGTCCACCCTTTGTGTCCCTCATGAGCATGTGTTGCTTCATTAGGCTGGCTCAACCACCTGGTGTAGAATCTTTGGTCTCAGGAGACTCTCTCAACATCTGGCATTAGCCGTAATCTTTGTATATGTATGCTTAATCTTTTTATTGACATTTTATAAGAAAAAATAATGTGGGACAAATTAGGAAGATGTATAGAACAATATAAAGTAAAGCTATAGTGGATCTAATATGCCATAGTATATTTATAGTATATATATAGGAAAAACAAACCAGTAAATAGAAGATCAGTATGTAAAGTTAATTTATTTTAGAACTTAGCATGATATATGTGATATAAAAGATATTTATTTTATGTGGGATATTGTTTGTTGAGTTATTAATCTAGGGTCAAACTCCATTCATCCTTAAAAGAAGTTATGTATTTCAATCTACTATTAAACTATTGTAGTTTTTTAGTATCATTTTTAATAGATTTAAAAAATTAAGATGATTTCATGGTGAAACAGGAAGAGACTGGCATCTTATTAACTTTCTGAAAGATAATGTAGTTTCTGAACTAGGGAATATTGAGATAATGTATGAAAGTGAGTGTTTTCTTATCACAGAAAAACCAAAGAACATTGTCCATTACGCCCTGAAAAAAAAGTAAAAGGACTTAACTAGTTACAATGAAAACGAAAGTGCTATGGCTTGTTTTTAATAGAAAACCTATTTCTTTAGTACCTTAAAAAATTTTAATAAATATAACAACAGAGAACAACAAATGCTCTATGTTATCACTTATATGTGGAATCTAAAAAATAAACAAACAAATGCATATAACAAAACAGAAAAGGACTCACAAATATAGAGAGCAAACTAGTGGTTACCAGTGGGGAGAGGGAAGGTCAAAGGGGTGAGATAGGGGTATGAGATTAAGAAACACAAACTGCTATGTATAAAATAAATAAGCAACAAGATTATAGTGTACAGCACAGGAAAATATAGCCATTATTTTGTAATAACTTTAAATGGAGTTTAATCTGTAAAGATATTGAATCACTATGTTGTACACCTGAAGCTAATACAATATTATAAATCAACTATATACTTCAATAAAAAACATTTTTTAAATAATAAAAAACTGAAATTATTTTTAGTATATTTTTAAAATTATGCTATGTATTTAAAATGAGGCAAAACAGGCACCTTGTGCAGAAAATAAAAGCAGCTTGTAGTGATGTGAAGTGTTCTTTTGTTTGTGTATTTATAGATATAGTCATCCTTTGTAATAGTATTTAATATTTTTATTAGAAGCAAATGAAGAATGAATTATCAAATAAGGTATAGTTGTCATTTGTAACTATTTAATTTAGGTAAAGTAGACATTAGACTCCAAAATGTATGTAGTTCCTTATGGTATGGGACAATGTTGAGATCACACGTAATAGATCTGTAGGTGAATGGAGAAAAATTTCTGCCTGGAGCCCAAGAGATGGAGACTGACTCTGATCTTAATCTGCTGACCTGTTGAGTGATCTTGATTAGTGGTCATATTATACATGTACAGCTAAGATTGTGAAGATTGTGCAGCTATTAAACGCATTGCATTTTTAACTTAATGGGACAAAGATTAACAGCAGCATTGAGCACTAATTTAATATAACAGATTCACTAAGTGTAATTTTAGCAGTTGAAGACAAACCTCTCTAATAATTGGGGTGGGGGGATTGGAGACATCATTTATTATTCTGATACTTACGTGAGGTCAGTACATTAAATTATATGAAACTTTTGTTTTTCAATTATTATCTTTTGCTGCCCTATTTTGAGGTCAACTGAAACTGGTAATTTTATCATGGTTTTCTCAGTAATGTGATTTATATAATAGATACCTCATTTCCTGTTGTCCACTAGGAGATGGACCAGAAGAAAGAACTCTAAAAGAAATAAAATAATAGCTATAACAGCACTTTTACTGAAAATTTCTTTACCCATTAAAGACTTTTTTTTTTAATTTGGTAAATTTAAAATTGAGAAGTGTTCTTAGTGGAGGTACCTAATTAAGTAGATGTATAATACCCTATTTGTGGGGTAACTTAAACTGGCTTTCACAGCCACGTAATTCAGTTAATTTCAGAATTATCCAGGATTATTGGAATGCCAAGCTTTTTCTTTTGGGTTTTGTTTTCTTTGCTCTTTAGATCCCAAATGAGAAACATTAAGGATTTCAATATAATTGACATTGTTAAAATTGTATGTTTTTAACTGATTAGCAACTGAAATGGGACTTTAACTTAAAAGTTTGGGGCTTCTCTGGTGGCGCAGTGGTTGAGAGTTCGCCTGCCGATGCAGGGGACACGGGTTCGTGCCCCGGTTCAGGAAGATCCCACATGCCGTGGAGCGGCTGGGCCCGTGGGCCATGGCCGCTGAGCCTGTGCGTCTGGAGCCTGTGCTCCGCAACAGGAGAGGCCACAACAGTGAGAGGCCCGCGTACCGCAAAAAAAAAAAAAAAAAGTTTAGATTGATTTGGTTAACCCATTTGAGTATATAACAATTTACTGTTATTAGACAATACTGTCATCTTTCATTGTCAAATTATATGCCAAAATAATGAAAGTGAAGGTAACTCAGTGTAATTTTCACGTATGATCACAGAACATACCAACAGTGAAAACCTTTAGTGCTTTTGACACCTGGTGGTATGGGTTGGAACATTCTGAATAGAATGTTCTTATGATCTTTATCCAGGAGTTTTGCCTTCTTTGTAGAATACAAAAATAAGCGTGCTATTTTGATGTGTTGAAGAGAATTTTTCATATCTCAGTAGTATTTGTTTATGAATTCTTTTCCAAAACTTCTCAGTTGTGTTTATTTAATATAAGCCTTTCCTAGTAGTGTTAAGTGATAACTTAAGACAGTTTTTGAAGTTATAATGTATTTTCAGTCAAATAGTACTCTCATTCTGAAATTGGACAATTTTGAACAAATCTAGCCAAAGCTACTCTTGGGCGGTTTTCATTACCAAATGCTCTCTAGATAGCTGCAGATGGTATAGGAAATTGATCTGTGTTCTGCTTCAGGACATACTCCAGAAGCAGGCTGTGGGGAAGGAGGGGGGAGAGTGCTCGCTTGTTATTTTCCCTTCCTTTTTTTCCTATAAATAAACTGCCAGTAAATTCTCATTAAATGACTTCCTATTCTCAGATACTTTTCCAGTTAACATTTTATTTCTTCTTCCAAGTGCCATTTTGTTTCATCTCTTTACCATTAGAAATAAGTCACAAAATGATAGCGCTGGGAGAAATCTTAAAGATATCTAGTTCAACTGTCTCATTGCTGTCTTACTTTATAACTAAGAATTCATTTTTCCCCATCTCCTTAACCCCCCGCCCCAACTCAACAGAAATGTGCAGTGGCAAAGGGGAAAAAGCAAAACTAGGTCAAGGGGCGGAAGGTGTTTCAGAGAATATGGTTTAGAGAAAGAGGCTCTAAATGTCACCTTCCTTGAAAGACTGGCCATTTCTAACAGGAAAACTCATTCTGGAGGGACAAGCCTTACTGCAGCAACAGACAGAAAGAAGCAGTCTAGTATTTTATGTTAATTCACTCTGCTTAGTGGTTCCTGACCTGACTCTGGGGTTTTACAACAGTGTACACCTTCATTTATCTTCAACAGAGTTGGGGAATTCTGGGAAGCAGATTGAAGTAACATAAGACTTGTTAAATCCCTTTTAACAAATGCTACACGAAGCCCTAATCATCACCTACTGAGCCAAAGCAGTAGGTCATTGTTCACAACTAAGCAATTGCTGAGTGAGTACCTTGCATTGTAGGTGCCAATAAACTTTCATTCTCCCAACCCAGGAGGAGAAGCCTTTGAAGCAGTTTTAGTCAAGTCCTGTATTCATGTTTTGAGGTTTGGACTTCTGTTTTCTGATGGGGCTGGAGGGTGGTGGTAAAAAGGGAAAGAGAAGTCTGAGCAGAGAATATAGGAAATATCTTTTGTCCCATACCTCATTTTAAAGAGATGCTCCATACATGGGTCAAACTAGAGAAAATTGATTTTTTTGATCTAACTAGTGAAGTCATCAAGAAAGATTTTAGACTGAAATGAAAATCATACCTGAGGTGGCACAAATAAAGGGGAGGGGGGGCTTGTTTAAAAGGTTTAGCAATGGAACTCTTGAAATTATTTTATTATTTCAATATTATCATATTCTCCCTTATCTTGAATGCAGTTAGGGAAAAATTAAAATATTTTGTATTCTCAGGGCTTACTCAGCAAACAGGGGAGCAAGATGGCCCAATCAGGGCAAATAAACCTACAATGTGCCAAGCACTGTGCCTTATCTGTGTTCTCTCATTTAGTTCTATGTTCACAAGAATCTGCTAAGGGAGATAACAATTTACAGATAAGGAAACTGAGTCTTGGAAAGGTTGAATAATTTTCCTATAGTCACGATACTAATATGTGAAGAACCAGGATTCAGACTCAGTTTATATATCCTAAACCCTTGATTTTTTTATATGTTGTCTCAGGACCCATAAAAAAAAAAAAAAGAATGAACTTGGCTCTAAGCAACAACAGTTAACAAAGTAGAATATTTCTCTTGTCACAAAACCCACTAGTCATTAAATCAACAGAACACCTTCCTAGGTACAAACAGACATTTCTAAGATCCTTCCCCTCAAAAAGCTTCCAGCTTTGAAATTTAATTCTGTGGGTGCCTTTAAAGGTATATACATAATCTTTATCACATTATGTGTATTTTCTTCATATAAAGGAGTATCTCCAGTGTGAATTATTCATGCAACATTTGGTTCCTGATTATGCACACACTGCCCTCAGTCACTCAGAAGCTCAGGTAATGGAAATGTGTTTTAATGACAGCTTAAATCAGAGGTCAGCACACTACAGCCAACCTGCCAAATCCAGCCCACCACCTGGTTTTGTAAATAAAGTACAGTAGGAACAAACGCCATACTCATTGTTTACATATTGTCTGTGACTGCTTTGTCCTACAACAACAGAATCTAGTAGTTATGACAGGGATATATGGCCTGCAAAGCCTAGCATATTGGAGTTTAGACCTTTGTAGAAAATGTTTGCTGACCCCTGACTTGAATCAACAGCATGAGAAAGTAATTTTAATACCAAAATATAATTACAAATATAATTATACACACACATATATACTACCTCCACACATATATATGTTATAAAGACAAAGTATACAGAAAAGAAAAATTATCTGGGAATTAGTTTTTTTGTGGTATCTATGCCCCTAATTCACCCCTTACCTAACTTCTTTGTCCTGGATATTAAATATTAGTATCATATTCCTCATAATATGTATCTAGAGGTACAATTGGGACTTAAACTTTGTTTCCTGAGTAGTTATTCTTCCTTTGAATAAGAACTTAGGTTTGATTTTTAAGTATTTGTCATACTTTTGCGTACTTGAGGAAGGTTTCTATTTGAACACATCAGTGGTTCTTGAACTTTAGTGTGCCTCGAAATCACCTGGAAATTTATAGCACCATCCCCAGAGTTTCTGATTCAGTAGTTCTGAGATGGGCACTGATTACTGCATTTCTAAAATATTTCCAGGTGAAACTGATGCTTTGGCCTTGGCGACCACACTTTGAAAACCACTGGAATAAACCTTGAAGATGGTTATAGGGTAACAGGAACCCATGAAAGCATTCGTGAGATAGCCTGAGTCTTCAGAAAATTTACCACCCTTTGCCAGAGAGGGTCTACGGCCTTAAGAGGATTTGTTAAGTAGGAATGAAAAAGCAGAATACAAAATAGAATATATACTGTAAAATTAGTAATGGTATAGTCAACAAATGTAACGTGATATGCAGTGAAAAAGTTGTGTTAAGAGTGGAAGGATGAAAGCTTCTTTGCCATTTTATTTTGCTACACTTGCTTTCTGGCCTTTCTACTTACTGACTGAGTGACTGGCCATATTATTTAATCACACTGACTTCAGTTCTTCATGTAAAAATGAAGAAAACAATGCCTATCTCACAGGAATTTTGAAAGGACTAACTATATGAAAGCACTTAGTAAAGTTTATCCAAGTGTTAGCTGGAGGCTATGGAACTTCAAAATCTTGATTCTGGAATGAAATAGAGACTATATTTATTAGGAAATGATCCCATCTTTAGGATAAAAGAAACCTTTAAAATTTCTTAGAGGAAAAAGTTATCAACACTGACTTCACTGTTATTAAGTGTATTAGATTCATTTGTTAGGTATTTCATTTAAATTCTGAGATTTGGCCTTCAAATTTCCATTAATTTGAACTGTTTAGATTTTTGAGGTTTTCATTTGTCAAAATTGTTAGCTCTTGGGTATTACTAACATAAATATTGATATGTAGCTTTGGCCTGTTAGCTATCAATGGAAATCAGAAAATCAGTAAACATAATAGCTGTTCATTACATAGTTGATGCATTTGCAGGACTATGTTGAGTACTGTCAGTGAGTAATCAATTCAGTCAAAATCTATTACCAGATCACTGCCAGAAGTTTCTTGTAATATACTGTTTTATTTATGACTTTATATAGCTACCACAGCACTTTTTTATGTTGCAGTCTTTTGTCTTGTGGGATTCATACTGCTTATAATTTGTGGTCTTTCCACCCAATTGGAAACACCTCCCACCTAGGAGGTATTGTTCCTAGATTAGCCCTCTCAGTATAAACAGGACTCCAGATCTCGGGTCAGCTTGCACCCTAGGATTAATTTCATCTGGTCCATTCACGCAGCCAGCTTACGTTGACTGAATCCCTCCTATGTTCTAAGTACTGTGTGGGGACATATATCTGGGCTCTTTTGTAGTATATCAGCTAGTGGGGGAGAAAATGTATAAAGCAATAATATAAGGAGAATAAAATAAATGCCATGTTGGGGGTTCAAAGAAATAATTAACGTTCATCAGTAGGGATTTGGGAAGGCTTCATAGGGAGTGGCATTTGAGCCAAATTTTGCAAAAGTAAAATTCACTTTGTGAAGACTAGGTGATAGACCTTCAAGACTGAGGGAAGAACTTGAAAAGAAGTATTGCATGCTATAGAAGCTTGTAGGAATCAGACTTTTATAGGTCAAGGAAGGATTTCTGGAGAAGGTAAATTCCGAGCTGAGAGTTAAAGAACAAATAAGATGAAAGGGGGAAAGGATAGAGGTGTTCCAGGTAGAGGACACAGCGTTTGCAAAACCTAGAAACAAGAAAACATGGTTTCTCAAATAGTTGAGAACAGAATGAAACTTAGCATGGCCAAAACAAAGTGATGCATGTAGGGAAATGGTGTGCTCCAGGTATGGAGGCCTTATCATGCAGAGATTTACAAAGAAAAACCCTCCAGAAATTTGTTAGGGCAAGAGGTTTACCTACAGAGCATATTTTTTTTAGGTGATACTACGAATGTCTGTTGTTCTAAAGCAGACATTTTATGGTCTTGAAAGTCCATAAAACAGTAATGTTGCTTGTTGAAAGTAGATGTCCTTTTTTGTATATAAAATAAAATGTGACACTTCTTGCTTTGTAGCAGTATTAGGATTGTTCTCTATCTAGGAAAAAAAGTTGTGGGGGGAGGGAGATTTCAAGAATGCTGAGTTTCTAAATTTTAACCAAAAACTTGTGATAAGAATTCTTATAATATCTCAGTTTTTAATCCAGGACATTAAGGATTGGTTTTTTGTTTGTTTGTTTTTTAATACGAGTCTTTCAGTGAGGAGTATTAAATTGGTTTGGACTTTATGTCTGAGATGTTTCGCCAACTTTAAAACTCTGATAACCGGGCTTCCCTGGTGGCACAGTGGTTGAGAGTCCGCCTGCCAATGCAGGGGGCGTGGGTTTGTGCCCTGGTCCGGGAGGATCCAGCATGCCGCGGAGCGGCTGGGCCTGTGAGCCATGGCCGCTGGGCCTGCGCGTCCGGAGCCTGTGCTCCGCGGCGGGAGAGGCCACAGCGGTGGGAGGCCCGCGTACCGCAAAAACAAGATCAAAAACAAAACCCTGATAACCAAGCTATACATGACCCAACCATCTGACACCCTGTCATAAGGTCAAAAATCTTTCCTTTCTCTCCCCATCCTATTTATTTTCCTTCTCCTCTCTTTCTCATCTTCTTCTTTTTATTTCTCCTTCCTGTTTTTCCATGCCTTTTTTGTTTGTCTTTGTCACATTTGCCCCCTCACCCTCTCTCTTTCTGTATCTGTTTCTCTCCACCCCTCACTTTTCTTCCTCAGCTCTCTACAACATATAGCTAAAGTCTGTGTTATATTTGTTATACTAAATAAATGTCATTTTGTTTCCCTCTTCTTTTAAAATACATATAAATGGGATATTTTACATTTCTCTTTAAATATGTTCTGTTTTCATATATGTAAATATATATGATTTGCTTACTTATATATTGTATTTTTTCCCCACTATGGATCAGTGACATTTAACTGAAAAAGATTAATCTTTCCTCATTGACTATACACAACAGGCCAGAAGGAAGCTGTTAGGGGTCATCTTCAGTTGCTACCAGTGTCTGCAGCTGCTTGTAGCACAGGTTTGGTTAGAATATTTCCCTGGGGTCCCTATGACATAAAAGATATGAAATTAATCTGGGAAGGCTTCATGGAGGAAGCCTTCCCAGATTAATTCCATTCTCGATGGAATTCTTCGAAGCACAAATTTTTTTCATTTTGATGAAGCACAGTTTATCTACTTTATTTTATGTTGCTTATGCTTTTGGTGTCGTGTCTAAAACGACTTTGCCTACCCCAAGGTCTCAAAGGTTTACTACTATATTTTCTTCTAAGACTTTTATAGTTTTAGGTCTAACATTCTCTGTGATCCATTTGGAGTTCATTTTTGTGTACGGTGTGAGGAAAGGGTTCAACTTTCTTCTTTTGCATGTGGGTATCCAGTTATCCCAGCCCCATTTGTTAATCTATTCACTTTTAAACTATTTTTTTAAGGATGAAATACATTCAGAAGTATTTATAGCATATATGAAAGTACAAAAATAACAATAATACAGACACCTGCACTCATCTCCCAACTTGAGATGCAAACAATGAAAACCCCTTCTGCAGTGTTCTCAAATCTTACCTGTCCTGAATTTTGTGCTTGTTATTCTCTTGCTTCTCTGTATGGTTTCACCACATTTGTGTGTATTCCCAATAATGTAACATTTAGTTTCAGATGCTTTTTAACGTTTTATAAATGAAAAAACAGTGTATGATTTTTTTATGACTTGCTTTCTTTTTCTATTCAACATTATGATATACATCCATAGTAATGCCTATAGTTGTGGTTTATTCATTTCACGGTTGTAAACTATTCTATTTTCTGAATATATCAAAATTTATTCATTCTCCTCTTGATGGACACTCGGGTTGTTTCAGATTTTTTGCTATTACAAACATTGATGATGTAAACATTCTAGTACCCCTCTCCTGGTACACATATTGCAGAAATTTCTCTAGGGTATATATGCCTAGGAATAGAATTGCTGAGATATAAGGAAGACATGTCTTCCACTCTACCAGAGAGTGCCAAATTGTTTGCAGAGTGGTTGGTGCCAGTCTTTACTCACACAAGTATTTCATAACATTTCTGGTTGCTTCACATCCTGGCCATACTTGATATTTCCAATCTTTCTCATTGTTGCCAATGTGTGGTTTTATTGTCACAATGTGGTTACTATAAAATGGCATCTGATCTTGGTGTGAATGAGCATTTCCAAGATTACTAATGGAGTTGAGTATTATCTTCTCATGTGTTTATTGGTTTGGTGTTTCTTCATCTGTGACATGCTTATTCAAGCTTTTAATGCCTTTTTCTATTGGTTTTATCTTTTACTAATTCTTGGTCAATTAATCTATGTTGCAGTTACCTTCTCTCTCAATAGATCTTAATTTTTATATATTCGAACTTACCAGTCCTTTCTTTTATGTTTTGTATTTTTTATGCCCTGTTTCAGAAATTCTTCCTTAATTCAAGGACATAAGCATATTCTCCTACATATTCTTCTAAAAATTTTATCTTTCATGGTTAAATCTTTAAGTCACCTGGAACTGATTTTTGTATATGGTGCACTATAGGGATCCATTTTTTTCGTATAGGTAACTGTTTATCCCAATATCATTTACTCAGTACTCCTTTTTCCCTACTAAACTGCAATGCCAGCTCCTTCATCAACCCGGTTTCCCAATATGTGTAGACCGTTTCTGTCCTCTCTGTCCTATTGTATTGGTCAATTTTATTTATCCCTGTACTAATAGAGCATGTATTAGTTAGTTACTAGCTTTATAATAAGTCTTGACATCTGATAAGACGTCACCAACCTCATTTTTCTTCTATGTGAATATTTTGGTTATTTTTAATCTTTAGTTTTCTGAATAAATTTGAGAATGTTTTGAGATTCACTAAATAGAAGAGTAAATAGACTGACCAATTGATATCCTGGGATTTTTACTGAAATTACATTGACTCTGTAGATTGATTTGGTAAGAAATGATATCTTTATGATATTGTGTCTTCTTATCCTTTAACATGGTATAGCTCTTCATACTTACAAAGGTCTTCTTTAGTGTCTGTTAATAAACTTTTACAATTTTCTTACTAACGAACTAGCACATAATTTGTTGGATTTATTTGTAGATGAGTTACATTTTTATGCTATTAAAATATTATTTTTTAATTACATTTTCTTCTCATGGCTGATATATACAAATGCAGTTGACTTAAATATTGATTTGGTACCTAACAAATTATCTGTAGATACTTTTGGGGTTTCTATATAGACAATAATATTATCTAATAATAGTGACTTTTTTGTTTCTTCCTTTCCATTTGTTATATCATGTGATTCTTTTTAAAATCTTACTGCACTGACTAGGACCACCAATACCTAATAGAAGTGGTGATAGCTAGCTAGCATCGTTATCCTGTTTGTGGGCATAAAAATATTCTTTTTACAAATACCATATGCTAATCCATATATATGGAATCTAAAAAAACAGTACTTATGAACCTAGTGGAGGGCAGGAATAAAGACGCAGACATAGAGAACGGACTTGAGGACACAGCGGGGGAAGGAGAAACTGGGACGAAGTGAGAGAGTAGCACTGCCATGTATACACTACCAAATGTAAAATGGATGGCTAGCGGGAAGCTGCTGCATAGCAAAGGGAGATCAGCTTGATGCTTTGTGAAGATCTAGAGGGGTAGGATAGGGAAGGTGGGAGGGAGGCTCAAGAGGGCGGAGTATGGGGATATATGTATATGTATAGCTGATTCACTTTGTTGTACAGCAGAAACTAACACAACACTGTAAAGCAATTACACTCCAATAAAGATATAAAAAAAGATTTTTTAATAAAAATAAACTAATTAAAATTTTTTAAATATATATTCTTTTTAAACATTATACCATTAAGTGTATTTGCCTTACCTTTTTCATTTTGGTTTAGTTTGTGGGACAGGGGTACATTCTCTTTTTAGGTCAGAGATGTTTCCTTCCTTTCCTAGTTTGTTTTTAATCTCAAATAAATGTTGCACTTTGTCAAAGAATTTAGGTTTTTAGTTTAGTTTTTCTCCTTTAATCAGACGATGTTATGAATTACATTAACATATCTTCTAAAGTTGAACCAAATCTACGGTCCTAGGACTCATCCAACGTGATTTTGATGTATTATCTTTTTTTAACATTCCTTGATTTAATCTGTTCATATATTAAATTATACATATACATGTATATATATTTGTGTACAAATAGATATGTGTGTGTATTTTCCCTCTTACCCTTTTTGCATCTGCATTCATGACCTGCTTCTACAGCTTCTCCATTTTTGTACTATTCTTGACTGTTTTTGATAGCACGTTTGTACTAGCCTATAAAATGAGTTAGGAAGTCAGTTTGTATAACATCAGAATTATCTTTTCCTTGAAGTCTTGGTAGAATTTTTATGTAAAACCTTCTGAACCTAGTGTTTATAAAAAAAATTTTCACAAATGATTCGATTTCTCTATGAGTAGAGGACTTACTAAGACTATAAACTTCTTTTTGGTCTTTGTGGATTCCTTACTTCATGTAATCTCAGCCATACCTTTAATTTAATTTTTTTAAAAATATTTTATCTAGCATTATTTGTTCTTGTGTTCAGCACAGGTATCATTTAGAGAATATTATCCTCCATATTCTAGGAAACAGAAATCTTCATTTAAGTGTCACTCCTCTTCAGTGTGACTTACCACGTCACTCCATTAAAACTGCTTTTTTCAAAATCACCAATAATACTGTCTAATTTGCCAAATCTAGTGGAATTTTTCTTATCACATTCAACCTTGCAGCAGCATTCAATGCAACTCACCACACTTCTTGAAACATCCCTTTTTTCACTTAAAATACGGCATGATACTTACCTGATTTTGCTGCCAGCCCTGGCCAGCCCTTCCTTCTACCCAGTCTGCAAGTGTTTGTATTCACTAGAACTCAGTTCTTTTCTATCTCTTTTCTCCTTGAGTGAATTTATCATTTTCCACTGGAGTAAATGCCTTGTATATCCTTATTACTTCAAAGTTTATATCTTCAGCCCAGACTTTCTCTTTTGAACTCCAGACTTAGAGACTTTCTTTTTAAAACCTACAAGCATCTCAAAGTCATCATCTTTAAAACTGAACTCTTAATTCCACGCCCAAGTCTTCTTTGTCTTAGTAAATAGCACTACTGTTTATCTAGTTACTTGATCCAGAAACTTGAAAATCAGCTTGATTCTTCTCTTTGCCTCACTCTGTACAAAATTAGTGTCTATTTTTTATTTAAAATATGTCCCCATCTTATGTCACCCATGATCTGCGTAGTCATCATCTCCTGCCTAGATCCCTGTAACAGCCTCACAATTAACTGGTTTCTCTACACTCTCTTGATGTGCTAGAGAATGACCATTGGCTACTTTAGACTGAGTGCTATGGGAAGGCCTCCTTGAGCTGGCATTTAAACTAAATCTGAACAAAAAGCAACTTGCCATGCAAAGATCATTCTAGGTGGAGGGAACAGCTTCTCTAAAGATCCTAAGGGAGAAGCAAGTTTAGAATGCTTAAGAATGCCAATGTGGCTAGGACAAGCGTTAGAGATTTGGTTGAAGAGTTTAGCAGGGGGCTTCCCTGGTGGCGCAGTGGTTGAGAGTCCGCCTGCCGATGCAGGGGACACGGGTTCGTGCCCCGATCCGTGAAAATCCCACATGCCGCGGAGCAGCTGGGCCCGTGAGCCATGGCCGCTGAGCCTGCGCGTCCGGAGCCTGTGCTCCGCAACAGGAGGGGCCACAACAGTGAAAGGCCCGCGTACCAAAAAAAAAAAAAAGAGAGTTTAGCAGGATCCAGATTACGTAGGATTTTGTCACTAAGAGTATGGAGTTTGAATTTTATTCTAAAAGAGACAGGAGCTAATGGAAAGGGATAGTTTAAATTTAGGGGGTAAGAGAGAAAAATCAAGGTCTGGAGTTTGGTAATGATGTTAGGACCTAAAAATTTGAGGGTCATAAGCATATAGATGGTATTTAGAGCTATGGGTCACCTAGAGAGAGAAAAAAAGAGAAGAAAAATGGGCCCAGTCTGAGCACTGGGGCACCCTAACATTTAGAGGGGCCTGTATAGGAAAATGAGGAATTGTGACCAGTGGGGAGAAAGAAAACCTTGAGTGTAAGGTGTCATGGAACCCAAATAAAAAAGTTTCAAGAATAAGGGAGTTGTCACCTCTGTTGAGTAATGGGTCAGAAAAGAAATAGAAATAGAATTCTGCTCCTATAAAGGTCATCACTTAGTAGTTTCCAGGACAATGAAAAGCTAGCTTTTATGGGGCTTCCCTGGTGGCGCAGTGGATGCAGGGGACACGGGTTCGTGCCCCAGTCCGGGAAGATCCCACATGCTGCGGAGCGGCTAGGCCCGTGAGCCATGGGCGCTGGGCCTGCGCGTCCGGAGCCTGTGCTCCACAACGGGAGAGGCCACAACAGTGAGAGGCCCGCGTACCGCAAAGGAAAAAAAAAAAAAACAGCTAGCTTTTAAGTACTCTGTAGAAATTCTTGAGAGCAATAAATAAGTATCTACCATTTTCCAAAGAGAGAGAGGGAGTCTTCAAGGAGCTTCCCTCCCCAATAAAGGAATGCCACATTCTTTAGCAATAGTAACCTGTGTTCAGCTCATCATTCAACAAATACCTGCTAGAGTTTTTGTGAATGCTTAGTATGACCCCAACACTTTTCTTGTTAGACTTTCAAACATCATTCACGCTCTTTGGCACATTGCTACTTTATAGCAAAATTTCAGTATGGTTGATAACCTTTTGGACCAGATCCGATTCTCTTAGAGCTTAAAGCTTTGCAGTATCTCTGACTGGACAGTCACAGAGAAATAAATATATTCTCCCTCGCAGTCAGCATATGAAGGAACAAGTAAACTTGTTTTACAAGGAACCTTCCAGTCAGTCATCACTTCTGAACAAAGACTTTTTGCCGTGAGTAATTATCATTTAAGGTAGTAACTGGCTTTACGAATGTGTTTACTAAACAAAATTTTTAGAAAGACAGCAGGGAGACATTGAAATTTATCTTTTAAATCCATTTTCTGCCTATTTCAGTAAAATGGCTTTCTGACGTGTTAGACAGTAATTGCTTCCGGGTACTTGTTTTACTGTCTGGCTAATCACTGTCTCATTGCTTCTGGATTATTGACCTCCTATATCCATCTGGCTGCCAGGATCAAGCCCTGAGTCAGCCTGTAAAAACTCTTCTTGAAATGTTTTAAATTAATTGTGGATTTGCAGTGGTTTCATTTTCAAAGGTTTATTTTTAGTGCTGATATTATGATATCCATTTTGTGATTATTAAGTGAATTCAAGCAGGCCTGGAAGTGTTTATGTGTGTATGTATTTGTGTGTATATATAAAATTTATATTTTATTTTTATTTATTTATTTTTAACATCTCTATTGGAGTATAATTGCTTTATAATGGTGTGTTAGTTTCTGCTTTGTAACAAAGTGAATCAGCTATATATATACATGTATCCCCATATCTCCTCCCTCTTGCATCTCCCTCCCACCCTCCCTATCCCACCCCTCTAGGTGGTCACAAAGCACCGAACTGATCTCCCTGTGCTATGTGGCTGCTTCCCACTAGCTATCTGTTTTACATTTGGTAGTGTATATATGTCCATGCCGCTCTCTCACTTCGTCCCAGCTTACCCTTCCCCCTCCCGGTGTCCTCAGGTTCATTCTGTACATCTGCATCTTTATTCCTGTCCTGCCCCTAGGTTCTTCAGAACCATTTTTTCTTTTTATTTTTAGATTCTACATATATGTGTTAGCATACGGTATTTGTTTTTCTCTTTCTGACTTAACTTCACTCTGTATGACAGACTCTAGGTCCATCCACCTCACTACAAATAACTCAATTTCGTTTCTTTTTATGGCTGAGTAATATTCCATTGTATATATGTGCCACATCTTCTTTATCCATTCATCTGTCAGTGGACACTTAGGTTGCTTCCATGCCCTGGCTATTGTAAATAGAGCTGCAGTGAACATTGTGGTACATGACTGTTTTTGAATTATGGTTTTCTCAGGGTATATGCCCAGTAGTGGGATTGCTGGGTTGTATGGTAGTTCTATTTTTAATTTTTTAAGGAACCTCCATACTGCTCTCCATAGTGGCTGTATCAATTTACATTCCCACCCACAACGCAAGAGGGTCCCCTTTTCTCCATACCCTCTCCAGCATTTATTGTTTGTAGATTTTTTGATGATGGCCATTCTGACTGGTGTGAGGTGACACCTCATTGTAGTTTTGATTTGCATTTCTCTAATGATTAGTGATGTTGAGCATCCTTTCATGTGTTTGTTGGCAATCTGTATGTCTTCTTTGGAGAAATGTCTATTTAGGTCTCTGCCCATTTTTGGATTGGGTTATTTGTTTTTTTGATATTGAGCTGCATGTGCTGCTTGTATATTTTGGGGATTAATCCTTTGTCAGTTGCTTTGTTTGCAAATATTTTCTCCCGTTCTTCCCAGTAAGTTTTATTTCATTAATCTTTATGCCACATATGCACCCTTTCTCTAGGTAGTGGGTGACCAGAACGTTAACAACTTGAGAACAAAGGCAAAAGCATTACTGGGGTTATACAAAGAAGAGAGTTGCAGATTTTTTTTTTTTAGCTCCTCTGCACCTAGGAGTGAGCATAACCAATGCTTTTGGGGGACTATAGGAGGGTATATCTTTCCACTTTCTCTCGGATGGAGGACTGAGTGGATACACTGTCTCTGGCTTCAGTATTCATTTGTGGAAAATTTGTCTTATTTTACTGTCATCCTCTGATAAACTGATGCATTCACTTTGCAAAATAAAAGACTATGGAGTTATTATATGCACTTATAAACACACTTTTGGGTAAATGGTTCTTCTGATCTTCCATTACTCTTCATTTTCGTCTCATTAATTTTCAGGTTTCAACACAAGTTTTTTAAAATAAGGATTTAAACATAAAACAGTAATCCTAGATAAAGAACTAAGGGATTTTGATATTTTGTAGATATTCTTTCTGTTTTTAGTAGTTTTTTGACCCTTACAAGTGTGTATATTAGTCACTATTAATATTCTTATTTTCTCTAATTTGTTATAAAAACATAACTTTACTACAATGATGCAGTACTTTTTAATCATGAGAAACTGTAAGAATATCTTTATATTAAACCCAAAATACAGAATGAATATGAGATCTTATTTTTATATTAACGTCTATATTTTGTAATGTATGTGGTATGTGTGTGTATTTATTTACTTTAGGTACATTTTACATTTATATGTTCACACAGATTTTATATAGAGACATTAAAAAAAACAGGCATAGCATTTGGGTGTTCATGGATGTTCGTTATATACATATATATATGTATGTATGTATATATATGTGTATACACACACACACACACATATATATATATGTTATTGGGGATGCAAAGATATAAAAGATAGAAGAACCTAGTAATTGCCTTTAAGATCAGAGTACAAAGCATTAGTTTGGATTTTACAAGGCCAGCCAGCAACAAAAGAGCAGTAATTTATGAGCTCAGCGTAAAAGAATAGCATAATTGCATTAAAAATTAATGCTAATGAACACTAAAATGGGGAAGGTGGTTATGATGAAAGTTTGTATTCATCTTCTCTGGTTTGAATGATGGCTAGTGGCTTGATTAATGGCTTAATTTCTATCAATTAGCGGGGAAAAATCTCCTGTGAGACAAGGGTAAATTGAGCATTGAATTACATATCTTGCTTTTGTGTGCTAAGAAAAAAGAGCTGCGTGTCTCTGATATTAGCCACAGTGACAAATGTGGTGTGCCCTGCGATGTCTGCATTAGCTCTCCTGACAGGCGAGTTGTGTGTGGTTATGGGGTGTTTGGAGATGGCTGGCAGACAGCATTCACTTCAAGTTCCTTAGAAATATACAACTCTTCCATCTACAGAATTTTAATTAAAGAGTCAATAAGAATTCTGGAATTAAAATGGATAACAGATAGCAACTTCAGAGTCTGTATTCTCTGTTAATCCAGTATACTTCAAATTATATTCCTTTCTTCTATCCTATTAAAATAAGAAAACTTCCAGTATCTTTAGCTTTGTTGGAATTATTACTTACCACTATTGAAAGTGGATTTGACTACCCATGTTTATTACATTTGAGAGAAGCATAAGGCAATAGTCTATGTAGTTTGTCTGCATAGTGTTTGTTTGTTTAGCCAAATTCTCAGAAACCATTCTAGTTTTTTGTAGCAACAATTGATGCACAATAAATAAGAACAGCTCTAAAGTAGTAATTTACCATTCAGGTTGTCTTCAGGCTTAAATGAAAGAATGATAGGTTTTCTAAAAACTTTATTTCTTTTATTCATTAATAAAGGTTTTCAGAATGTGACATATATAATTCTTTAAAAATTTAATCGAGTATGAAAGATTCCAAAAATATACATCTGTAATCTAGCTCAAGATAACGCCAGAAAACCAAGACAATATATATGGCATCTCCTCCAGAAATAAAGCCACGTTGTATTTTACTGAATGTATAAGCATTAAAATGCAGAATAAGAACAATACCAAGAACATTTATTATTCTAGTAAATGGGTAAAAAGGAAGAAAAATACATGTTTCTTGGCAGGAGTGGGTAAAGAATTTATTTGACTAGGAAATAATGACTGGATCACAATTCAGGGATTGGATCCCATTTCTTCCACCAACTAGCCCAGTGACCTTGGCCAAGTTACTTAGCCTCAGTTTCTCATCTGTACAATGAAAATAATAATAGTACTATCTCTTATGGTTATGACAGTTAAAAGAGGTAATCCATGTGAAGTGCTTAGCACTCAGTGCCATAAATGTAAGATTCTGTTACTGCCGTGATTACCGCTTCTGCTACCATAACAGCTCATCTGGCCTTTTTAACAACCATTTAAAAGAAAAATTAGCCTCTATGACCTTCCTCACTAGAAAGGCATCCCAGATATTGATGATCAAATATACGTCTGTTTTAAAACATGATTTCTACCACATGACTACCATTTTAGGGAGTGTGTGGTTGTAGACATCCATTAGGATTCTATATGGCCAGAAATTGAGGTTTATATACCAACTTTTTAGCCAACTTCCGTGTCTCAGTACAATTACTAAATCAGCCCTCTAGTCCTGTTACTAGTAATAGCTCTCAGTTACTAAGTGTTCTTAATGCTTCCTCAGCCCTGTGCTGAACACAAGTGTCATCTCCCAGATTTTCATGACTGTTCCTTCACATGATTCTTCTTTCTGCTGAAATCACCACGTCAGGAGTTCTTTCCTGGTTACCCCATCTGAGATAGCCCCCCTTTCTCCTTTGTAGCCCTCTACCCTGCTCTATTTTCCTTGATATTATATTGTTTATTTACATGTTTATTATTCGCTTCTTCCATTGAAACATAAGCTCCATGAGGGAAGAAAGAAACTCTTGTCTCTAAACCCTGGTATGCAGAACAATGCCTGAGTGTGCTCAAATATTTGGAAGTAGGAAAGGAGAGAGAAAGGGAAGGAAGAAAGGAGGGAGGCAACCTCTCAACCATCCTATGATGTTTCATCTATTATCCCCATGCCACAGAGGAGAGAACTGAGACCACCACAATGCACTTGCCCAAGGTCACAAAGCTAGTAAGTAGAAGAGACTGTTCAATCCAGATAGTCTGAACCCAGAGCTGTTAAAACTAACCACTTAGAGACATTTAATTTCTTAAAGTTACAAAACCTTTTATAATTTGACATTTCTCCCCCATAATGTTTTTTTAATGGTTATTTTAATGCCCCTTAATTTTTAAGTTTTCAACAAATGTTTATTGACTGCTTACTAAATAATAGAGTATGCTATACTAACTCCTGGAGTTGACACAGAAGGGTATGTCCCCTCTGCCTGGGGAAATGAAGCTTTTGCTCATGAAGAAATTAATATCAGTGGGAGTTAACATATGCTGAGAGCCAAATGAATTATAGAAGAGGCCCCTTTTCTCAGAGGTGGCAAGGGAAGTGACAGGGAGGATTCAGAAAAGGTAAGAGCATTCTAGGTGAGAGGAACTAAATGAGGTGGAATTTGTGTGGATTTTCAGTATGGATTTTGTTTTTCATAAAACCTAGTCTGATGCTCAATTCACTTGCACTTATTAAAATGTTTATCAGAAATTCTTCACTGGTTCAGTCACATTAAATTTATTCTTATTACTTAATTTGACATGGAAAGCAGTTTGTTATGAGTCTGTCTTGGACCCCATCCAAGGGGGGTTGTTATTAGAGACACTCCAGGAGCCTCACTGACATATATAACTTGGTACTGTATCATAAGCTTCCAGAAGGCTGATAGACAAGCCACATTCTACTTAAGAAGTTTTCTCATCTTTCACGTTATTTCTGGATATCAGTTCTGGAAATTGGTGCCCAGGGATATGAGATTTATGAACAACCTTAAAATGTTACGGTTGGATGGCTTTCTAATATATGTTTTATATGTTTTAATGAAAGAAACTTATTTAAAATACACTGTTTTGAACTGTTTTGAAGGGAAAGCAGTGGCTATATTTCATTAAAATTTGTGTTCATGAGGAGTTGCTTTAACTTTAGAATTCCAAGTGAGCTTTATGGTATGTTTTATTTGTCTACAGATTTTATTGAACAGCCATCTCCATTTACTTATTTATTGAATAGCCAGTTTGTTATTGTTTGCTTTTTTTCTTTTGTTCTTGCAAAGCACTTGAAAGTGCTTTATTTTTCAAAGACTTTGTTTTCAGTGTCTATATTGTACCATAAAAGGAAATTTTGCAGATATTTCCATTCTTGACTAAAATTTGAATCCATTTAAACTGAAAATAAGATCTTCTCTTGTATTATTCATGTATTTGTAGCAGTAGTATTAGTATATAAATTTTTTTTCCCCTTGGGAGAGAAAAGTAGCATAAGTAACTCAATAACTATGAAACCAACCAACCCAAACTCTTTGTAATATAAAATGCATTTTAACTTTGGGGAAATTCATAAATTATTAATATTCAAAAGTAGTCATTTGGAGATGAGATTTTAATGTGTAAGGTACCTTTCATGAAACTCATGTCGCTTAGCCCATTACATTTTGGGTAATAGTGCCATCTGCTGTTCTCTGCCTAGCATTGCTGCCAGTTTAGAGAGGTTGGCTTGTTGGTAATCTGCAAATGGTGTACATATTTAAATTTTGCCTTTTCAAATAAAAGGTTTATACTGGACCTTGTCATCTTTATCTACTAATCTTAAATTTGTGTACCTTTTGATAACACAGAAAATTCTGTAGATGTGTCATGTGAAATTGTCAAATATAACTCAAAGTAGCAGGTGAACCTAATTTTTATAACATCAACAGTAACTAATAAAATATTTGATTTTAATTTTTAATCACAAAAAGAACAAAATAATTGTCCATGCAGTGAGTTATTGACTTTTTTAGTCTGTAGTGACTTAGCATTCTGACTTCATTATTTTCTCTTTTATTATGAAATATGAAATATTCTACGGACATCTTGCAAGCAACCTATGGAAGTCATTTTGTTTACCAATAATGTGTTTATCAAAAAGCATCAAGTGCAAATAGATATGTTTACTTCATGTTTACCATGTTAATGTTTAGAAACATACTGTAATTTTTTTAAAAATTAATTTATTTAATTTTGGCTGCGCATGGGCTTTCCCTAGTTGCGGTGAGCAGGGGCCACTCTTCGTTGCAGTGCATGGGCTTCTCATTGTGGTGTATGGGCTTCTCATTGTGGTGTCTTCCCCTTTTGCAGAGCATGGGCTCCAGGTGTGCGGGCTTCAGTAGTTGTGGCTCTCGAGCACAGGCTCAGTAGTTGTGGTGCACGGGCTTAGTTGCTCCACGGCATGTGGGATCCTCCTAGACCAGGTCTCGAACCTGTGTGCCCTGCACTAGCAGGCGGATTCCTAACCACTGCACCACCAGGGAAGCCCCAGAAACATCCTGTAATTTTTATTCTCCCAGTAACTTTATCACTTGTTTTCATTTTTAACCCCATGGCTGATGAATACAGGATACTTTGTATGCTAGGCATTCATGCCAAGCATATAAACAATAACTAGGGGACTTCCCTGTTGGCACAGTGGTTAAGACTCTGCGCTCCCAGTGCAGGGGGCCTGGTTTGATCCCTGGTCAGGGAACTAGATCCCACATGCATGCCGCAACTAAGAGTTCACATACCACAACTGAGGAGCCCACATGCCGCAACTAAGGAGCCAGCAAGCCCCAACTAAGAAGTCTGCCTGCCACAATTAAGACCAGACGCAACCAAATAAATAAATAAATGTTTAAAATATATATATATATATAAACAATAACTAGTTTTAATTCACATTCTTCCCAGTCTTAAAATTGGTACAGAATTTTTAAATGACAAATTGGCATGTTAAACTTAAGAGCCTGAATGTAAAACAGTTTACTATAGGGACTTCCCTGGTGGTCCAGTGGTGGTTAAGACTCTGCGCTCCCAATGCAGAGGGCCTGGGTTCAATCCCTGGTCAGGGAACTAGATCCCGCATGACGCAACTAAGAGCCTGCCTGCCACAACTAAAAGATCCCGCATGCCACAATGAAGATCCTGTACGCGGCAATGAAGATCCTGCATGCCACAACGAAGACCAGGCGCAGCCAAACAAACAAACAAATAATAAATATTTTTAAAAATAAAAATAAAACAATTTACTATATATTATTGATGTGTTTTATTCTGCTTCCCAAAATGACAGGGTTATACTTAAGACATAGATTTGTGGACATTGATCTTAGAATTTTGAGTATGAAGCAGTTTAAAACATTTTTTATGCCTGTTTTCAGACAGCATGGAGCTGAGCTATTTATAAGACTAAAAATGAAATCTCCCATGCACCTTTCAAATTTTAATTTATAATCTACAAGCAATAAATGCTGGAGAGGGTGTGGAGAAAAGGGAACCCTCTTGCACTGTTGGTGGGAATGTAAATTGATACAGCCACTCTGGAGAACAGTATGGAGGATCCTTAAAAAACTAAAAATAGAACTAGCATATGACCCAGCAATCCCACTACTGGGCATATACCCTGAGAAAACCATAATTCAAAAAGAGACATGTACTACAGTGTTCATTGCAGCACTATTTACAGTAGCCAGGACATGGAAGCAACCTAAGTGTCCATTGACAAATGAATGGATAAAGATGTGGCACATATATTCAATGAAATATTACTCAGCCATGAAAAGAAATGAAATTGAGTTATTTGTAGTGAGGTGGATGGACCTAGAGTCTGTCATACAGAGTGAAGTAAGTCAGAAAGAGAAAAACAAATACCACATGCTAACATACATATGTGGAATCTAAAAAAAAGAAAAATGGTTCTGATGAACCTAGGGGCAGGACAGGAATAAAGACACAGACATAGAGAATGGACTTGAGGACACGGGGAGGGGGAAGGGTAAGCTGGGACTAAGTGAAAGAGTAGCATTGACATATATACACTACCAAATGTAAAATAGTTAGCTAGTGGGAAGCGGCCACGTAGCACAGGGAGATCAATTCGGTGCTTTGTGACCACCTAGAGGGGTGGGATAGGGAGGGTGGGAGGGAGACGCAAGAGGGAGGGGATATGGGGATATATGTATACATATAGCTGATTCACTTTGTTATACAGCAGAAATTAACACAGCATTGTAAAGCAATTATACTCCAATAAAGATGTTAAAGAAATTTAATTTGTATATCACTCTCTTACTCTTTAATTTAAATATCACATTCTTTAATTTAAATATCACCAGTAAAATGGTTCCCACATTGAAAGGTAAAAGCTATTTTGGTTTATTTTCATATTGTAAGTCAAGCAGACAGGCTTTCCCCTATCTGCCCTGTCACTTTGTTAGTCCTGAAGTGATCTTTAAAGAAACACAAACATAATGTTCTGTTTTTCCTCTAATCTTTCTCCTTCCTTCCTTTACAGTTTCTCCAGTGCTATTTTGTTAAATATACTGGCCCTTTGGCCAGCTTCTGTGATAACACTTTTATTTGTATTAGGAGCTGGTTGTATGCCCATATTTAAAGCTACAAACACTGCAAGCTTTAGACATCAAGTACTGTTTGTGAACTCACCTCTGACATTTAATACTAATGATGTGCTTTGTAAATCCAAATGAGGGAATATGTTAGAGAAAAAATCCGAGGGGTCAAACAGTTGATACATATGAGACATCATCCTGAAGTCAGAAATATTGTTTTTGGTTGGGAACTAATGATTGTGAAATAATTGTGAAACTAACACCTACACAAACAAATGTGTTTTCATGTTGACCTGTTAAAGTTGAATCACTTGGAATGGTATCCATTATGATTTTTCTCTGCTATATTAATGCCATTATACATGTAACTAGTAAAAATATTATCCTCTGGTACGGCACATGTTAATAAGTTAGCTGGGCAAAGAGTCTTCTCTCATTTCACATGCTCAGTTAGTACATTGCATAATTAAAAGGAGCTTTTATTCTAAAGCATGTGGAACTATTTGCTCTTCCATGACACTCTGACAGTGTTTGCTTTTTATATAGGAAAATATATTCTTCCAAAGATGTGAGTGTTGGCTGTGACAGCTGTTACTTCCAAACATTCCATGCAGGATTTCTCACCTGAGAAAAGACTGGTTACAGCTGTCAGGGACACATCTCAGAAGCACTGTCTTTCTCTTAAATAAACTGGAACTTGCATAAGACTATATGCTTATAATTTGTGATTGGCCAAAAATTGAAGCAGAGATTTTTCATAAAATGTTAATTTTTATTGAATGTGTTAGACCAGATTTCATACTGTCTATATCATTTAACCTTTTCAACTTAGTATGTAAAAATTACTTTGATGCAAATAACTCTACCTTGTTAAACCAGTTATTACAGTTTTTTTTTAATAAATTCAGTTATGATTCATACAGGCTAAAACCCTGGCATTTTTAGATGCCTTAGCTGAGTATTCAGTGGCTCCTAATTCAGGTGTGTGTTCGTTTCAGCTTAGACCAAGAGTTTAAACAGTAAGGTTGTGAACCATAATGTTGCATTTTTCTTGCCCAGCTAGCATGTGAGAAAAAAATACAAAAGTATGAAATGATACATGCCTGTGGCTATTTATTAAAGCACTAACTGTAAAAACAAAGGACTGGAAACAACTCAGATGACCATCAACAGGGCATTGGTAGGAAAAACTATCATAAAACCATAAAATAGGTTACTGTATAGCTGTAGCATAAAATGAGGAAGTCTCTATACTGGAAAACATAGTGTTAAAAGTGAGAGAAGTAATATACATAGGAATGTATAGTATGCTAATTTTGTGTAAGAAAGAAGAGAATATGTATACTTATATTTTCAGAAATAAGCAATGGAAAGATAAAAATCAAAACCTAATAAAAAATGATTACCTATGGATTGGGGGAATGGGATAGGAAAGGAAACCTAGACTTCTCTGAATGATGTTGTTTTAATTTTGACTTTGAAAGCATGTAAGTGTTTTATGCAATTAAAAAGCAAATATTAATTATGAAAACAGTAGAGCAAAACAAGATTTAAAAAAAAAAACTGAAACAAATGAACCTAACTATATATCAAGTTGGTAGCATAATCACATGGAGAATCATTTCAAGTGACTTTAGAGTATAGTGTTTTGACAATTCATCAGTGGAATAAATCCTAAGATCAAAAAGAGCCATAAAGAAATTTTAAACTATTAATTCATCTTGTTAATAGTAATATTTGTCTTACGATTTTGAAACTAATATATATTCAACTCACATATTAGGAAAAACAGCTAAGTACTTTTGATCACATCATTAAGGCCTAATATTCTTAGAATAAGAGAAAAGATATACAAATATAACTCACATTCGATTTTCTTTTCTAAAAGTATGTATTTCCTACCCCACCCACTGAAAAAGCTGAGAAGCGGTGATAATCCAGTAACAACAAACACCCCTACTGCTCAGGTTACTGTCTTTAAGTATCATTCCCCACTAAAAGGAATCCAGGCCCTTTGGAGAAATGGCTGATTTCAAGTCTGAGACAGGAACTGTACAGGATGAACCTGGGACATCTTATCACACTTTAACAAAAGAGATCATATCAAAAGGATGCAGGGACCAACATGAAGAGGCTCCCACTACCCAAAGGTAGAATCAAAATATGAAAATGACTATGATGGACTGAAGTACATTACATATATAAATATTCATGAGCTCATAATGGTCATCTTTGGACCAAAATTGATAAATTAAGGGAAAGAAATATTTATTCTGCCTTTTCCTCTAGACTATATTTCACAGTTACAAAGTAGTCGATGAAGGAAGTTCTTCGAATCACAGCTAATAAATGCAGGACAAATAATAGAATTAGAAAAAAATGACCATTTTGCAATGTCTAATAAAATAATGGAGCTAAGCAACAAACATTGTCTGCTAAAACCATGAAGTGAAAGGTTGGTGGAGAACTAGGGTCAGGCTGACATCACCTTGGACACACTGATCAATCTTAACATCATTAGAAGTGGGAGAAGCACATCCTGATATGATGTAATAGGAATTACATAGCACCACCTGTGATGTATTCTTTACCAAAAGAAATTGAACCTGAATATTATCCCTGTCTAGATCTAACTGCTGGTTTACACAAAGTATGAAGGACAGAAGAACATGTTAAATGGCACCATGAGAATAAAATCAGCAAAATCCAGAATGTAGAAAATTGTAAAGGCTAAAATGATCCATTTTCTTCAATAAATAAATGACAATGAAAGGAAGGGATGGTGGACCGTATGTGATGAAAAGGAATTTAAGATACTTGTCGTCTAAGTGTAATGTGTGGACCTTGTTTGGATCCTCTTTCAGACAAACCAACTGTAAAAAAAGCACTTGGACAATCAGTGAAAATTAAACATGGATTATATAAGATGATATTAAGGAATTATTACTGATAACGTTGGGTTTAAAGATGGTATTGTAGTTATGTTGCTAGTTTGTTTTGTTTTTTTAAGCCCTTATCTGAGATGCCTAAAAAAATATTTAGGGGTAACATGGCATTATGTCTGGGATTTACTTTTAAATACTCCAGGTCCACCCCCCAAAATTGAAGTGGGCATGGATAGATTAAATAAGAATAACAGAAAATTAATGATTACAGAAGCTGAGTGATGGGTGCAGATGGATTCATTGTGCTCTTATTCCTTTTTCCTTTTATGTATTTCCATAGTAAAATTGGAAAAAAAATGTAAAGTCCTCCTTCCAGATTAGCACAGATTAGCTTGGATCATTTTAGCAGTACCTTCTCGGCAATGTTTTAGGTTTTAGGTGAGAGTCTTAGTGGATAGGAATGTTATCTTTGTGGGTCTCCAGGGGGGGCAAAAAGTTTCTATTATAACTTAACCATAATGTCTTTTTTTTTCCATCCAGTTAAATTTCATAAGTCATAAAATTACTTCATAGAAAGAACATTGCTTAGGTATAGTGTTGATAACAAGCTGACAAACCAGAATACACTGACATAATACCTTCTTTTTTAGACCAAGCCACCCTGGTAGAACAAGTAAAAAGAGTCAAAGAAATTGAAGCCATTGAAAGTGATTCTTTTGTTCAGCAAACATTCAGATCAAGTAAAGAAGTCAAAAAGGTAAGTTTTCATCAAGGCATTATGAATAAGCCTTTAGATTCCAACTAAAGGGATGCTTTATTAATGGATTTTACTTAAATGTAAGTGCTTCTTCTTCTAATAGATGAAGTAAGGTGAGAGTGTATCAGCATGTTATTGAGAGAGAGAATGAATCAGTGAGAATCAGTTCAAGTTTAACTTGTTAAAAAAAAAACTGTGAAAATGTATCTGATGCCATTTTTATTTTAAAATTCACCAAGAAGGCAAAGTATAAGATGTCAACATACAGTTCTATAACAATAATACACATTTCATGAACGTACACAGTTTTCTTTTCAAATGTATACGTCTACTTTTTGAATTGACATTGCTAGAGAAAAGTTAGAAAAGAACTTTAACAATAAAATTATTACCCAAATAGTAACATATATTTACACTCTTTGCCCATATGAGTATCACTTATTCAACTCTAATAAAAGGAGCTTTGATTGGCATTTTATTTCTGTTGAATACTTCATGTATTCTTTCAATCATTGTCAGGGCTGCTTTTTGGAATTTGTGTTCCTTTAGTTGGAAAAAGCTGTCTACTGTGAAATACATGTATTCTTCAATATCATACATCTAATGAAGACATGGTATAGCTATCACTTATTCAGAAATACTCTATATCTGTAGATATATTAATGACTGTATAGTATTCTACTGATGAATGTATCATAATTTTTTTTCTCTGATAGATATTTTAGTAGTTGTAAGTTTGGAGGTGTTGCATACATGTTTGTGAATATCCATTATTATCACCTTAGATAAAATTTTCAAAATGGAGTTGTTAAAGGTTAATATTGTTTATTTTCATACCTGTTCCCAAAGTCATTCACCCAAAATATTGTATCGATTCAAATTCCACCTCGAAATGCAGGGAGATGTCTGTCTCTCACACCCTGGTTAACACCAAGTCTTATCAGACTTTTTCATGTTTAATGACCTGATAGGTAAAAATTGACCTTTTGTTGTTCCATTAGCATTTCTTTTGTTATTAGTGAGAGGGACACCTTTTCAATTACCATATGTATTTTAAAATAATTCATTATGGGGACATGAATTGAGCATGTGCAGGATGCCAGGATGCACTAGACAGCCTTGGTTAATCCACGGTCCTTGCCCTGTTATTTTGCTGATTTCATTTGAATATTTTGTAGTTTGCCACCACAACTCCTGAAAAAAAGGAGCTGTGAAATGGACATTCACAAATATAGTTGCCCATTTTATTAAATATCTTACTCATACTTAATAAGAAGTCCTAAAAGAATTGTAATTTGTTTTGAAGTTTACTTGCATAGTATTTGTTTTCTGGAGTTCACCTTGACTTCCCAGTTCTCACTGCACACACTTAAGATAACCTAGCATTTTCTTTCTGTGGAAATATTTATTCCTCTATGTTAATACACTAGGTTTTCTTCTAAACAACTTTTTCCCATTTGGTATTAATTATTAATATAGTAAATTTATTTTTAATTCCATTCCTCTCCTCCAAGATACTAAGAGTTCTTCCAGTAACTAGTAAAATTGGCAGTGAGTAAGGAAATTGATCTAAAGCCTGCTTAATATAGCGGAAAGAGCATGGGCTTTGGACTCAAGGAGATCTGAGTTTGAATCTTAACTTTCACACTTCCTAACATGATTGATGATCTCGAGAAAACCTCTCAACCTCTTTCCAAGCCTCAGTTTCCAAATTCATAAAATAGAGCTAATAATTCCTACTTTTTAGAGTAACCGAGGGTTAAATATAATGATTATCAAATATGTAACATGGTTCTTGATCCATAAACTGTTTGTTTTAAAATTATATACTCTAGCATCTAAATTATTTGCTATCTAAGTATATTCTATAAACTAAGTATGGTGCTTGAAAACTACTACTACTATAGGCACTCAGACTGTCTGAAGTATAAACCTTACCCCATTTACATTTCTCTAATATGCCCCTTACTTTCCCTGAGTCTCCATGCTCACCAGTAAGACAGACCCCTTGCTGAGAAACACAGAAATTCTTTAGATATCTGGTTGCACCTTAAAAGATTTTTTAAATGTAATAATATCCATATATTTGAATTCCAAGGTTAGTCATTTTTTTACCTTGTTTATATTCTCTAGAAAAGTTTTAAAATATTATTTCTTATAGTTATTAATCTTAAGATAACTGATTAAATCCAAGAGAAAAACTCTTCTTCCCATATCTATAACAAAACCCTATATATAGTTAAATGGGCTTCCCTTGGGAGCAGTTTAAAGGAATTTCACCTACATCTCTCATCAAAGGGACCACCATTATTAATTATTTTAATA
Organism: Delphinus delphis; assembly: GCF_949987515.2. NCBI lineage: Eukaryota > Metazoa > Chordata > Mammalia > Artiodactyla > Delphinidae > Delphinus > Delphinus delphis. The sequence goes on along the minus strand of NC_082686.1, from coordinate 105,809,352 downwards.
ATTAGTTTTTGTTTGCTTTAGTTTTTAGTGCTGAGTTGGGATTTACTCAGCTTCAATGTAGCTTTTCTTGTACTTCCAACTTAGATGCCACCATTAAGGATTGAGAGGTCTAGGATGGAACAGGAGGCTCTTCATTTTGTAAGCAACCTTCATAAATCTGTGTGAGGGAAACCCACCTTCTGTTTCAACTATCTTTCAAAAAGAGGTTCCCCTTAACAGTAATTCATAGAAAGAAATAAAATCAATCTGGAAAGCCTAGAACTAGCTAGTTCTTGGTTGGATAAGTATGACAGAGAAGCAGAAGCAGCCTAGAAATGTTAATCCAGCACTGTGAATTGAGCCCCTTAGAAATACATTTAGTTAAAATATTTTACCAACATTTTTGTTTCTTTCCTCTAAAATTCAAACCAAATTGCAATAAATCTTGCATTTAGCCATTAGGAAGCGGTGGTCAAAAGCATGAGATGTAGACTCAGATCTGGAACCACACTTTGATTCTGCCGTTTACTGGTCATATGTCCTTAAACTACATAATAGTCTCATTAAACCTTGGCTCTCGTCCCTTAAAATGGGGATAATACCCGTAGCAGAGGTTTTTATAAGGATGAGCAAGATACTTTACATAAAACAGTTAACCAAGTGCCTGGCGTATAGTAAGTGATCAAGAAATGAAAGCTGTCACTACTCCTCCTCTTCCTGCTGCTGCTACCAAGGGCTGTATTTGTCTGTGGCTTCCTTCAGAGGGATTGTAGATACAAGGATTCCTGTTTTGGTTGGGCCAGAGACTGTTTTATGTAATTTTTTATGGTCTATAGATCCTAAAATGCTCCTTATTTGAGGCTTGGTGATGAAGCAAATTAAAAATTACTTTACACAGTAACTTTCTAGTTTCATGTATAGACATAAGCTTTGAACCAATTTGTTTCAATACAGCCGTTTGGAAATGTTAAAGCAGTAAACAAATGATGTAAAACAGTGTTGTATCATAGCCCCACTTTTGTATATATTTAATGTAAAATAACTAAAATAATGATGACTACCATTAATACTAGACATTTAACATTTATAATTTAACTAATATCCTAATAACCCTTAATTATAGCTGAGATTCCGCAAATTTCATAACCCAGGGTCAAACTGCTAATAAATGGTAAAAAGCAGCAGCCAAACCAAATTTGTCCAACTCCAGAACTAATCAATCTCTCATAATTGTGAACTCAATGCATATTCCCTGTTGAAATATAAAGAATATGCTAAAAGGCCACAGAAGATGGCATTTACCTTGGTGAATGTACAGTAGTATAAGATATTAGCCATCCAACACTAGACTTACATTAGTCATCGCGTTTCAAAATGATCAGAAGAGCAGTGATGGGCCAACAAAGAATAAATTCGCACTGGACTGTAATATAAAACAGAGGGCCAATTTATTAGTTTAGAAAGTGGTATCCCTTTCCAGTTTCTAAAATGTCTGTGTCTACAGTATAAGGTAAGGATTCAGGATGCCCAAGAAGATGAATTATTTATCAGGAGATGACTTAGCAAAGTAAATTATCTAGAGGACCATTTCATCCAGGTCATGGGCAGATGTGATGGGCTATTCCTGTTGCATAGCAAAGACTAACTCTCTTGAGGACTAAATTATGAACCAAGTTTCAACATCCTTCTCTCCTGGACAGTGCTACATGCATTGGTATAAAGTTTGTAATATCTCTGAAAAAGGCTTTTCTGTAACTAGTGACCCCTTCTGTTGGTAGATTCTTTAGCTGTGTTAATTCCACTAATTTAGCTAGGGAACTATTACCAGAAAAGTGGCTGTTACCAATGACATGCTAGACAGTTTGTCTCCTGCAACACATATTGATTTAACTAGTTTTACTTTGTGCAATCATATTTTTCTGGTGTGAGTAGAAAGATGATCTGATAGTTCCTGCTGTATCATCAACTTAAGGAACCAATCTTGTTTTCAGACTGTTCTCCCAAATAAGCTTATTACCACTTATTCAATCCAAAAATTGTTGTATTTGGCAGATATCCGCCTATGTTCAAAAAGAGGGTAAATAACTCTAAGCAGCATGGTCATTTGTTCTTTCATACTTTTAAGTACGTGTTAAAACAAGTTTTTCCAAACTGAACCACCAGGTGGCAGTGCTACTCAAAGCCAGATGTTTGATAGTAGCCATGCTAAGAGTTTTTTAATAGTCAAATTTTCTCTAACAGCTTTCCTCACTTAAATAAAGAAGCAATTGATGGTTTTCCTCACACGTTTTTTAAATTATACATTATTAAATAATAACTTCTACACTCTGATCCTAACCCCTGAGAACTTTACCTCTTGTGCATATAAGCACTTTTCAAAGAAAACTTTAATGTACTGTGTAGGTAAAAACAAAATGAGATTACTTGGTTTCTGTAATAGAATGTTATCTCTGCCACCTGCACATGTGCGATCCACATGTTTGGCAACTAGAATAACAGCACTTCACAATTTTTCGAGGTAGTTCCATATGGACAGCCAGTCTCCTAGCTGAACCCTATCAAAGCATGGCCTAGATATGCAGAATGGCATGCTCTTACATTCCCTGCTTGGCAAGGTAGAGTACCAAAAAATTATGTCCTGGACCTCACTGGACTAACATACTTCCCACTTTCCCCTGTGCAGAATATTGGGCTTTACTGTTACGTGTCTTCAGTTTTATAAAGGGTCAGTGTAATATCACTTAGGGCTATGAGTCTTCTATGACCACTATGTTGGAGACATAGAAAAGTTTGGGATCTGGGGAAAAAAATATTGGCTCCAAAATATAAGAAGAAAACTGCCAAATCAAATTTACCAAATATTTCTTTAAACAGCTCTATGTAACTTGTTACAATTTGTGATTATGTATATATTTTGGTATTTGTTAGAGATCTGTCATCCCATTAGCAAAATGTAATCTCCAGTTTGCACAGGGAACATATCTTCTTTTTTTTTTAATTAATTAATTTTATTTTTAGTTGCATTGGATCTTCGTTGCACACAGGCTTTCTCTAGTTGCGGCGAGCAAGGGCTACTCTTCGTTGCGGTGTACAGGCTTCTCACTGTGGTGGCTTCTCTTGTTGCAGAGCATGGGCTCTAGGTACGCGGGCTTCAGTAGTTGTGGCACGCGGGCTCAGTAGTTGTGGCTCGCGGGCTTCAGAGCGCAGGCTCAGTATTTGTGGCCCACAGGCTTAGTTGCTCCGTGGCATGTGGGATCTTCCCCGACCAGGGCTCGAACCCGTGTCCTGGACAAGGAACATATCTTCTTATTCTCCCTCGTGTACCCAGTGCTTAGCAATTAATAGTGCTTAGTAAATACTGGTTAAATAGATGGATCTCCAACTCTGAGATAAATTACTCTAATAAAGGATCAACTAATTCATGCATATTTCATTTTCTAGATGTTTTCCCCAGTGACCTCTGTTTTGCACTTCATTCAGAGAAGTGGATGTTCAGAAGTAAAAAAGTCAAAAGAAAATAGAAATTGAAAAACTGTATGTGTAGAACCAATAGGGGTAGAAAAAAAGGCTAAGTAGGAATTTAGATATGTGAAATGTATGTACTTTTGCAATAGTATAGACTCATAAGTACCAACTTCTTAAGAAAAATATGCTGATTGTAAGAAATAACATTTTCACAGTGTTTTTGTATTTGTTTGCTTACTTCAGGAATAGTTGTTTCTCATTCAATAACCTAGGGCCATTTTGTGGTTAGTATCATCTCAAAGGAGGCCAATTGAGCAGTTATTATTCAAAATCAGAAATATTATTAAAGCAACATTTTAATTGCATATTGTTATCCAATTAATAGCATGTATTTCATGTTTCAGTCAGTGGAACCTAGTGAAGTGAAGCATGCAGCTGCAACATCAGGACCAGCATCAGTAGTGGCTGACCCACCGAGTAATGAAAAAGAAATAGACCCTAGCAGCATCCCCACTGCTATCAAGTACCAAGATGACAATTCTCTGGCCCATCCAAATGTAAGATACTTAAACCTTAAGAATGTCAGTTTAAGTCTAGTTGACTGAAGTTAATTCAAACTGTTGTCCTTTTGGGCTGGTGACAAGAAGACCATTGGAGGAAATGGATCCATATGTTCCTATTTGCTAAAAATAGGCAGTTCACCCCCAGCCTTTAGAGCTGTTACACGTATTTGAAGCTGGTTTGGACCAACTCATGTTACCTGACTTCTAGGAGATTCTTTCTATGGGAAAGAAAAATGGGCAAAAAGAAGTTTTGTTTTATTTTTATTCTGGCACTAAAAGATCTAATTCTGGCTCTGCTCCAGTTGGCTCATGGACTGGGAGCATGTCATTAACACCACATCGTGCTATCTTCTGTGAATTAGTGTCATACCACTGTGTCTTCAGAAAGATTGTAGGAAATAAACTTTACAAAATGAAATGTAAAACTGCTAACCAATGATTTTGATGTTAGTCCTTTTACTCTAAAACTTTCTGAGCATTATTCCAAATAGATGATCTTCAGTTAAGAGGTCATCAATATTTAAATAGTATCCAAATCTTGTGCTGAAGGATGTATTCTATACAAGTGATTTATAAGGTCAAATCTAAGCTATTGGCAGACAATAACATTTTTTCTTCTTTTTTCTTTTTTTATTTCAGTTATTTATTGAGAAAGCTGATGCTGAAGAAAAGTGGTTCAAGAGATTAATTGCCCTCCGACAGGAAAGGCTAATGGGCAGTCCTGTGGCCTAAAGTTATGTTCATCTGGTTGAATTAACAGTAACATTGGAAATTTAGGTTTTTAAATCCCTAATACTTTAATACTTTAGTACTTAATATTTTTAAGTATTAACTCTTAAAAATAAGGTAGCTTATTATATAAAAAGGTAACCTCATTTCATTCTTTTCTCATGTAGGCTTGAATATTTGTTGAGTTGAACTTAATCAAATATTGTGAACATTAAAACTAGTGTAAAGTTTAAGAATGCATGAAAATGTCATACTGTTAATAAAGCTAATCCTGAACATATTGGTATTAAGGCAAATGGTACACAGTAGTGTTTCTGAGTACAATTTGAAAAATATCAAGTTGCCATTTAAAGACACAATTTTGACTAGTCATGCATATAAAAGAGTCGAAGTATATGCTATAAATATGAGATTTTATCTTCCACGTATTATAAAACCATATTTGAATCTTTTATTTCACCTTATTGAAAAATTTTAGGCACAACAAAAAGCACTGTAAACAACCTAAGCAGCATGAACCATGTTACTCTTAGAGGAATAATACATTTAGTAAAAAAAACTACTTGAAAATTAAATAAACTGATGGTTTATTTGCTTAGAGATCAGCTTTTACTAGGTGATCCTTTGAAACATGTTAGCAGGTCCCAGCTCATTCTTTTAAAAATTACATGTTCATGCTAGACCTAAGCAGTTGGCCAAATACTCATGATGGGGAATTGTTTCTGAGAAAACTGGTAAGAGCTCTCACTTCAGTGTTACTTAACCAACTGCTATACCCTGCAGAGGAAGCCAGCTAAGTGTAGTTTTGATAAGGCTATCTGTCATCGTAGAATACCTTTCTCTGGTAGCTGAATGAAAATCAACTATGCGTTCCATACTGAACAGGCCAGAGATAAGGACTTTTAGGCCTGCCTTACAAACTGCCTTCAGCAGCTGACATGAGTTATTTCCCTTTTCTATTTTGTTCTGCTCGAATTTGTATCTATGAAGACTGTAGCCCAGAACACAAGATAAGCATGAAAAGTTCTTGGGCTAAGATTACCAATATATAGGACATTTTGATGCCATCTTTTTATATTTCTGAAACTACTAAAGTTGTAATCCCTGTTAAAAATGAAAAATATAAAGAACGTAAAATCAGTTGCAAAAGGGATGGAAAATAGACTGATGACCAAATACTTGTTTTTATACAAACATGTTTTCATATTCTGAATATATGCTAGTGGGTTTTTTTTCCTTAGCTATAAGTGGAAGTGCCCAGTATGAACTCAGGTGTGTGTGGTTTTTAACATACACAAATTTTTAGTGATTTTTAAAAGGGATTACTGGTACTGAATAATTTTATATTTCCTTTATTACATAACTTATAAATAGTAAAAGGACTATCACCCTTTGGGGAATTATATTTTAGTGGTCTAGGCAAGAATATGGGTTGTCATTTGGGCCACTAGTGATTCTCCAGAGAAGCTAGACTAGGCATTTTTTCTCAGTATGCCTGATGTTCCTCATTTATAACATAGTGAAAATATTATGATCCACTTTAATTATATTTCACACCAGAGTTCCTCTTTGGCAAGTAGCCCAAATACAGATGCTTGAACTGTAATAGATTTATATTTTAAAGCTAAATTTCTCATAGAGATAGAGAATCAAGTTATTTTTTTAATTAACTAAACTTTAGTCCCTGCTAAACTCAATGACTATTCCCCTTCTTCCTGATTTCCAATGTGATTCATTTTAATATATTACTTAACTTTGTTTGCCTGCATCCTGTTGAAGACTACAATATTACCACATAAGCCAAATCAAATTTAATGAGAAAGACTTCATAGACCACTATCAAACATATCACCAAACTCATGGTACGCGATCCATGCGGGCCTTCTTTAATATCCTAATATAATGACTCTATAAAACAGAACAGTCCCTTTCATGTCAGTTGACTAGTGGCAACAGTTTGGACTTACATGAGACCTCAGAGTGTTTTTTGAAACATTGACTTCACACAAAATGATGAGTACTAATAATACAAGTTTTCATTTCTGAACAAGTGCATTTTCAGGGAAAATGGAATAAGAACTTTTTTTTTCTGGCACTCCCTAATTACGAGGAGGCAGATACCTAAGAATATGAGCACAGAACACGCTGAGTCTTTCACCTACTTCACTTCAGCATCCCAGCAGGTGAAATGAGGATACTAATAGCCTATCTGCCTATTTTGATTTTTCAGTAAAATAACACAAAAGAAAGCCCGTGGTAGAAAAGTGTACTGTTTATGCCAAGGGAACATTTTGGCATGGTAGCCCATCTTAACGGAAATATGGAACAAATAGTCGCATGGGTAATTATTTGAAAAACTACACTCCATCTTCAGTGTACTCCTTATGTATGTGTTTGAACTGCCATGGCCAATAGACCCCAGCTTTGTCCCCAGATTTCTCTGATGTCCCTCCCTGCCAAGACCACAAGAAACCCTGATTGCTCTGCAGTTAGTGACCTACTATCTGCTTACTGGGGGATCTCAGGGCTTCTTCCATCAGATTTACCCACTTACTCGTTAACGTTTTTTTGACTACCTAGTTTGTGCTAGGCAGAGTAAGGGTAGTTGGGTATACATAGGTGAATCCAGTGGGGATCCTGCCCTCAAGAGGCTTAGTTATGAAGCCCAGACATGCATATGACATAAGAGATATAATACTTAGTGGCAGAGGAGAGGACATGGTTGCAAAAAAGAGAGAGATTACTGCAAGTGAGAAAATTAAGGAAGCCTTTGGAGCCACAGGAACTCACAGCTATCCACTTCCACCTTCCTGGTAGCTGCTGTAGGGGTCTGGGAACTGTTGCACTTCCAACCCAAGGAAGAGTCCCTCTTGTGAAAGACCCAAGTGGCCCTGCCCTCTCGATCCTATTAAAATCCAAGCAAAATTTTAGGTTCCTGGTCGCCCTCTGGCTTTCTCTGATCATTTCTTCCTTTTGGTGGAGAATCAGCTGAATAAGCTGATTTGTCCACTATCATCAGTCTTGTGTCACCACCACTTGTCAGCCAAGATGACTTGAGTGAGACGTGTAATGGTAGCTGAAGGAGACTTTCAGTACTTCTAAGAAAGGATTGCATCTGCCAGTAAGGCCTTGCACAGCAGTGGGGACAAAGGTGTGTTCCCTAATCCCCTGTTTTTCCATTGTGTGCTATTACAGAAAGCATTGTTTTGGAATGAAAAGACACAATTCATTTCCTTGTGGTTAGGTCTGTCTCCAAATTTTCCTTTGGTTTGGGTATCAAGTGAAAATCTTGGTATCAAGTGAGTAACTAAGGTAGTAACAAAAGCTAGAAATGAAACAAGACACGGGACATTTTTGGTCACTAAACTATGGATGAATTGATCTGGAATTCTTACACCCATGTTACTCCTTCCTTCCCCCCCTTTTCCTACCCCCAAATTCCTCATGAGTATGACGGAAGAGGTCTTGAACCAGCTCCTGGCCATTACTCAGTGGATACAGTGCTTGAATTATTCAGAAAATGTTTAAATGCCATCCTTTAAATGTAAGCCCTACTTATTACTCTTTGGAACTCCTTTATGGAATAATGGAAAAGCGAGTCATCTTGATAAGAAAATATCTGAGTCTTTACAGAAGAACAAGGATAAAAATGGAGGTAAGAAAGAACTCTTTGTGAATTCTCTAATCATCTTCACCTTTTTTCATAGAGATGGGTGTTGATCAGTATATTCTATTTGGTGGGTTCTTTCCCAAATCAAAGAAAATGCTCTGTCATCATGTATTTCCAAGTTATTTTTGCTATTATTGTATCCCCAGAATCTAGTCCATGCCTGACACAAGAAGTCTCTCAATAAATATTTGTCAATGAAGGAAAAATGAATTTGCTCATCTTAAATGGGCAGTCTGTTTAGCAGTATGGTTATTTAAAATACTCAAGCTATTTGGAGCCAGTGCAAAAACAAATAGGTGTCTAGGTATGTACCCAAAAGAATTGAAAACATGGTCTTAAAGAGGTATTTGTACACCCATGTTCATAGCAACATTATTCATAATAGCCAGGGAAGCAACTCAGGTGTCCATGGATGGATGAAGTAAAATGCAGTGTGTGTGTATATATATATATATATACACACAATGGAATATTACTCCGCCTTAAAGAGGAAGGAACATGTATGAACCTTGAGGACATTATGCAAAGTGAAATAATCCAGTCACAAAAAGACAGACGCTATATGATTTACGTAGAAGAGGTACTTAGAGTAATTAAAATCATAAAGAGGGAAAGTATAAAGGTGGTTGCCAGGGCCTGGGGTGAGGAGAAATGGGCTTATTGTTTAATGGGAATAGAGTTTCAGTTTTATAAGATGAAAAGAGTTATGGGGATGGATGGTGGTGATGGCTGTACAACAGCGTGACTATGTTTAATACCACTGAACTGTACACCTAAAAATGGTTGAGGTGGTAACTGTGTATATTTTACCACAATTTAAAAATCTATTTAAAAAATACTAAATAAAAAAAATAGATGAGTTTTGTGACCAGATTAGTTTGGTTTCTGTGATTTGTGTCTCCACACGTCTCTGAGCTGACAAAGGCCTTTGGAATTCCTGGGGAATATAGAGTACACCGGTCTTCTCTATTACATTAGCGACTAACAACAGTGGGGCTAGAGTTTAAGCAAGGATCTTACTAGTCTTCACTTGCCTAGACTTTCTTTCTGGGCCAATTTTTATATTATATAAATAATATTTTAAATGATGTAGATGTGGTCATTCAAGGTCCACCCACTGGCTTCTGTGACTGCTCTCCTTGCAAATGATAGGTCAGTTTTAAAGAAGTAAAGTCTACCAATATAGTAAGACAACACTTTTAACTCAACAATGTACCATTTTATTTTTAGGTCTTGAGAAGGAATGGCAAAATGATCCTGCTGCAGTGCTAGGAGAGAATGATGAACTGAACTGACCCTCTCTTCTTCACATCTTGTAACATGGTACTCAGGCTTAAATCCCAGTGTACAAAACCTAGTATAGTGCAGGCTCCCTTCATAATCTTTTAAAAGATGAACTGCTAAAATCCCATGTCTTGAATAAAATCCGTAACTACAGTTTATCTACCTGTTCGTGTTCCATGAAAATATCACAAGCTTAAAATGGAATTGAAAACAAATAATTGAGAAATAAATAAATGTTTACCGCATACCAGCACAATGGTTTGAATGCCTATGTTAAAGATTGGGTAGACTTTTTAAACAAATTCTGTAACTGGATTATTTATATAGCCCCATTGTAGCTTTTCTTCTTCCTCTTTCTGCCATAGTAAATCTAAATGACCTGGAGAAGATAACTCATAAGATAACTCATTTATTAATAGTTTGAAAAAATATTTTTTTCAGAACGCTTTGTATTTGAATCAGCCGCAGTGTTACTACATGCAGGGAAAATGAGGAGTCATCCAAAATTATAATCTCCCATAAATATACTTTCTCCATGTTTGAAATAGTTCATTTCAAAAAAAATTTTATACCTACCATAGAGCATAATTAGCAGCCCAGTCCCTGTGTTATGTAATAGCTGTTCCATCTAAAACACTTAAACTTTCAGGAAGTAAACCATTTTCACATTAACATTTGTTCCCCTACGAGCACACTTGTGTTTCCAAGGTCATGTGGGCCGTTTTCAGCAAAGGTGCTCAGAGACTTTTAACTCACTTTTTTTACAATTAATAAGAGAAAGTGACAAGTGACTGGTAAATAGGTTAGTATTCGACACAGTCTAGAAAATATCAGAGACTCAGTTTCTGTTTGGGATTCTTAATTTGAAGTTCCAATTTCTAAATATGTTTATCTTGCTATACTAACTGCAATATAATTCCCAAAAGGCATTGTTCAATTAATTTCTAAATCCCTTTGAAAGGCATTTACACAGACCTTAGAGAGCTTTGAAAGGGTTACAAAACTCATCAAAGAGTTCTTATTTTTTGAAAAACCTATTTTAGAATTTACTACAATCGATGACTTAAGTCTCTGTCTTTTCACTAACAAAGACAGCATAGATTTGAAATGTATTTTTGCTTTGGGAGTTTAAAAAATAATATAATGTTTAAATGTCGATGGGGGATTTGAATATTGGATTCTAGTTCAAATGTGAAATTTGTAAGTTAAATATCAATGACCACCACTTTACTAAACTAATTCTCTTTCTGATAAGTACCTCAAAACTTTCTCAATATTCATTTATATATTTTTTCTATAAATTATATAATTTATGCAAGCTAGCAAATGGCCACATATAATTTATTAAATTTGCTCATTTGCTAGAAAAAGTGTACACAAAATGAGAGTTATATCAAGAATTAAGCTTTTTCTTAAGTGATATCTTTCACATTTTGTGATTTGGGTTTTTTTTTTTTTCTCATTGAAAAATACTAACAAAACACAAAAAGGAAGGTCATCCATGTGGAACCAGTTTTTGAATGTAAACATTATCTGTCCCTCTTAGTCGGCTGCTGCATTGTCTGTCGCCTCTGGTGACCATTATTAACAGTCATCCCAGCCTTTCCCTCTGCTTGAACAAATACGGCTCTGTTGAGATATTGACACATGGGCTCTCTTTTCAGACCATGAAAACAGATTTGTCTCCAGTTAATTTTTTTCCCGGATCATATTCCTTAGATAACTTTCCTGAGCAGTACATCTATATGCCTCATTGTTTTTAATGGCTGCGTAGATCCCTAAAAGTGGAATCGCTAGGACATAGGGTATGTACCTTTCACATTTTAACTAGTAAATAACAGCAACAATAAGTTAACTTTCAAATTGGATGATTTCATGCAAATTAAGATTATCTTCAAATCACTCAAGAACTAAAAAGTCATTTTATAATGAGAGGACATTATATATAGCTAGTTCTCGCCATCATCCATCAGAATCATTCTTCAGTCTTTTGTTCTCTGCAGTGTCCCAGGAGGCTGACCTTTACAGACTATATCACCCAGTTTCCCTTGCCCTCTGGCTTCTGGTTGGGTTCGGCCAATAGTAGGCACTAGCAGGAAATCACAGGAAGGAGGAGAGAGAATTGGGTCTCTGTACCCCTGCTATTTCAGTTGTGGTTGCTTTCCTAAGTGTGGCTAGCCCCTCTCTCAAGGATACAGTTCCCACCATGTTATAGTAACAGCTCCCTCCTCCTGCCTTCTGACCTGGAGGCTGGGGCAGTTTCCGGTAGCTGTTAGTCCCTGATTGGCTTCCTTAACCCTGCTCACATCTCTGTATATATTGCCTTCGTTAAACTCTTTTGAGTATGTCATTTGTTTCCTGCTGGGACCAAAGCAGATAAAATTATCTGCAAGGGCAGTGTATCAATTAGGATTAATTATAGCAATTAGTTTTGGCTTCGTAAACAATGACAACAGTAACAACAAACAGTGGCTTAAGTAAGAAAAACGTTTATTTCTCTCTCAAATGAAAGACATTTAAAGGCAGGTATGGTGGCTTCACATGTGAGGAACCCTGACTCTTGCTCTAACATCCTCATTAGGTAGGTGGCTTCCACCATGTGATTCAGTCCGGCTCTAGCCATCGTACTCACATCCCACTGCCCACATTCCGGGCAGTGTGAAGGATGTACTTACTCCTTTCCTCTTAAGAAGACTCAGAAGTTAAAATTAAAGGAAACTTGGAAGTTTGTATGTCATCCCTTAGAACTTAGTCACCTGACTACTCTCCTGTTGCAAGAGAGATTAGGAAATGTATTTCAGCTTGTCAGAGCAGAAAATAGCCTGATAATTATGAATCTTACTATTTCCTTTAAAAATATAGAAGATCCTAAAGAAACCTGGCTACACAGCACGTCTGCCCATTCAAATTTTTGCTAATTCAGAAAATAGTTCCATCAAATGCTGCTGGGTGGCATACTCCCGTTTCCAGCTCTCCAAAGGCCGCTTGACAAGCATCCTTTTCATGAAGTTACAGTAAGCTGTGACAGCAGTAGCTTTATGTACAAACATTTCAAACATGAAGTGAGTGAGTGGCATTTCGACCCTGAGAATTCCTAATCACCATTGCTCCTCAGTTCTCTATTCCAGGCCAGTACTCATCGGCTAAGAGTAGTTCTCGGAGCCTGAATGTATCCCATTTAGAGAGGTCTGGCATGAATGTTTCAGCTTGACTCCGTGTCAAAATGGTATGATGTCTTGAGGTGAGGGCCCAGGGGAAAGGAGGCACCAAATCATCCATTTAACTCATGTGCCTAATCACCTCCTTTTCCATTTAAGTAGTTTCCATGTCTATTCAACTTTTTCTCCTTGAAGGGAAAAAAAGAACCTTTCGTTCATCTTATATTGTAAGCACATGGAAAATGCTCAATTCAATTCTCATTCTACATTTACCGCCAACCTTTGATCAATGATTTCTGTCTCCACCAGCAGGATCTTCCTGTCAACAAATATTTTAACTTACTAAAAAATTGAATTAACCAGGTGTGTGATCTCTTGTGAGTGAAGCAATAAATACGAATTTTTTCAGCCTGCTCTCACTCCCAAAAAGCCAAGCAAAACCATCTAAGGTAAACGAGAGGCGTAGTCTGATTCTCTCTGTCTTAGGAAGAAAGGTTGAAAAGGAGGCTCCCAGTGCTTCAACTCTTCCCCAGCCAATGTATCAAAGTCGTAGATCAGCTAGAAATTAGGGGCAGGAGTCCCAACTAGTAATAGAGGTGCATTTGCCTGGAGCGTGCCCTTGCTTATATTTCTGGCAACCAGGTGAGCCGTCCGGAAGGGGCAGGGAAATAGATGAGAACCTCAACACTAACATGTAAGCCACAGGTAACAATATGTAGTTAAGTATTTATTACCCACTGTGATGGCTTTAAAACATGTCTGCAAATTCTTTGACACTTCTCCCATTGAGGGGGCAGGGAGGGGTCTATATCCCCTTCCGTGAATCTGGGTCAATCTTGGTGACTTGCTTTTAACCAACAGAACACACCAGAAGTGACACAGCATAACTTCCAAGACTAGTTCAGGAAAGGCTTATGCCTAATTCTCTTGGGATACTCACCCCAGAACCCTGAGCTGTCATACAAGATGCCAATTACTTAAGGGCCGCCATGTTGTGAGAAAACCCAGGCAATACGGAGAGTCCTCATGTTGGTGTCCTGGCTGACAGTTCCAGCTGAGGTTCCAGCCAACAACCAGCATGTGAGTGCAGACTCCTGCAGCCACAGTCCCCCTAGCTGAGGCCCTTCAGATAAGCCATCTTCATTTCCCAGTCTAAATCCCTTACCCACAGCATCTATGAATGTAATAAAATGGCACCTCCATACCACAAAGTTTTTAGGTGGTTTGTTACACCGCAAGAGTAACCAACCCTATTGAGTCACTGAAAACCTGGTTGAACCACATACTGATAAACACTGATGTTTATATGGAGGTCTGCTGAAAGCTGGGTGATTGCCACTGCTAGCAGAGACTGCATGGCATCGTGGTATGAAGTGAGCTATAGAGTTAAACCTAAGCCTAAACCCCCTAAGCCTCTGTTCCATGATCTAGTAAACAGGAATAGTAATTCCCATCTTGCAGAGTTTGTATGTGGATTAGAGCTGATGTGTGTACAACACTCAAAAAGTACAGTGCCTAGCAAAGAACCAGAATCAATTAAACAAATAGTTAAGAATAGCAGTCCTGTAATTTTCTGATTTTATACTCCCTACCATTTCACTTAGATTGAAGCTTTATGCTCTTGTGAGTAATCTTATTTCATAAAGCCAACTTGCCGTATACAGCTCAGTTGGACAGACAGATCTATAAGAGTATTTGGGTTAAATGATAAATATAATTAGAAAATGAGAGTACCATGTAAAAACAAATATTGGGTTATTTAGTGCCTTTAGCTAGAAATCGGCTTGTCCTACAAGCTGACTGCCATGAGTAAGACTGAATAAGCCATAATCATCAAAATGACTGAGAATTAAGAAAGAAAATTAATTCGCAAAGGTAATCACTGTAGATCTCATTAGTTCAGGAATAACCTACCTTAGGACTTTAATTAAAAATAGTATTTATTCCAGATAAATGAGTGCTGGCAGGTTTCTGCAGAATCCATAATCTTGGTTATGCTAAATCTTCTTATATTAAGGCAGACATCATTAATCTCATTTGAGATGCCCTCCTGTCTGACAGCCCTTACAGCACTGGGGCTATTTCTTGCAGCAGCCTTTTTATCTTCACAAAAGAGTTATAACTCATGCAGATACCTAATGTAAAAAGGTCTAGGCAATTAGAGACATCACTCTGAGATCTACACTGGCATTTTCTCATGTTAGAAAGCTTCTCATAATGAGTTTGTTCTCAAATGGAGGCCAAAATCTCAACACTACCATTAAATTAATGGTGGTTATTTTATTATTTTATTTATTTATTTATTTCTTCCTTCCATTCTTTGTTCCAGAGAAGCATCAGGTATTTTATAATAATTCAAAGACTATGAGCAGATAAAAGAGAAATCCTAACAAGTCAGTGAAGAAAATAGGGCCAGGGAGAGAATGAGAGTAGAAAAGGCAGGAAGAAGTTGGAATGAGGTTAATATCCTAAACACATGCTGTAAAAGTTCTGTAAAATTATATAACTTTCAAGCTTGCCAGCTGATTGTTGGCTTATATTCCAAGTTTTCTATAATGATTAATTCTGAAAAATTTGTTCTCTGCCTATTCTGATTATTTCTGTACAAGTTACTAATGGATGCATGCACTGGGTTGAATGGCATCCCCTCAAAATTCATGTCCACCTGCAACTTGTGAATATGACCTTATTTGGAAGTAGGGTCCTAGCAGATGTAATCAAGATGAGGTCATACTGGATTAGGGTGGGCCCTAAATCCAGTGACTGGCATCCTTATAAGGAGAGGGAAATTTGGATTCAGAAACACACAGGGGAGCAGGCCACTTGATGATGGGGGCAGAGACTGGAGAGATATGGGGACAAGCCAAGGAGTGAGGCAAGGAAAGAATTCTTCCCCAGAGACTTCAGAGCCAGCACGGCCCTGCCGACAGCTTGACTTCTAACCTCCAGAACTGTGAGAGAGTAAATTGCTGTTGTTTAAGCCACCCACCCAGATACTCTGTTATGACAGCTCCAAGAAACTAATACAACCCTTAAACATTTTTCTTTCTAAGAACCCAGAGTACATGCCCAGTATGGAAATAAGGATTCGAAGGGAGAAAAATTAAGTAAAAGAAATAAAATTCCAAAAATGTTGCCTAGTAAGCTTTTTGTTTAAAATGTATAGCTCTCCTATACATTCTGGCTAGTGACAAACCAAGTAGCAAGTAAACAAGTAACAAATATTAAGAGGGGGAAAAAGCTCTTGGAAGCATCCAATCACATTTAGTTTAACAGATTGCTTTTATATGGATAAATGGGCTTTTGATCCTTTATTGCATACACTATGAAAGTCTGATTTTTCCCAAAGCTATACAGGGACCGCTGACCCACTCTCTGGCACAGAGGAGACTAGCTGTTTCATTTACCTCCAATTGAGGGAGGGCCTAACCTAGAGCTAGAGTCAAAAACCACAAGTACTTCAACTTACAAAACCGGGATGCAAGCATTTTAGAGCACAGGCAAGATTATCTCAGGTCTACTTTAAGACAACAGAATTAGAAAGGTAATATAATACCCCAAACTGATAAACTTGTGCTAAATGTTTGCACACCAGATGAAAAACATTAGTTTGTAATCTAAATATCCTGCAGAAATGAAACTACTGCTTTATGGTGCCAGTATTTTAAGATATGGACAGCCAGTGATGTGGCAACTGGCATCCACTCATGAAGGCCTTCAGCTGGGAGTCCGGGCACTTCTCAGCTCTCACAACACAGGCCTTGCTGTCAGCGCAGCTTTGAGCTATGCTCAGAAGGCAGTACGTGGATGCTACTGGGCTCAAGTATCCTTTCCTGCCATGACAACTCAAGCTCGAAGTAACTAGATCACAGACTCGAAGCCTGCGGGCCAGATTCAGCCCACAGCCTTGTTTTGTTTGGCCTGCTAGGGTATCTTGTTCTTAATTAATTGCTAACTGTAAAAAATTGGAAGATTTCATGTGACGTTCCATACTACCAGTGGGCATGAATTTCTGCAGGGCAGTCATCTGGAGCTGAGTAGCAGTTCCCCGCTTTGCTGGAGACAAGCCCCCTCCAGTGCCCACTGTCACGCCCTTCCAGGCACCCATGGCCATACAGCACAGGGATAAGAGTGTGGGTTCCCAGCCAGACTCCCAGGGTTCTCCTGGATGTGTGACCTTGAACACATGATTGCTCTTCTCTGACCATTAGCTTCCTCTCATGTAAAATGGGTGTAATAATAGTGTCTATCTCATTAGATTGTTTTTGGGATTAAGAGAGTTAAAACACGTAAAACACTTAGAGTGGTGCCTGGCACACAGTGGAAACAATAAATGTTTGTTCTTATTCTCCTTATCATCTTACCTATTCCACTTCTCTCACTTTCATTACTTACCTGGCCCTTATTGATGTTTGTGTTTTTGACTATGGCTCCAGGCAAAGCCCCATCCTCAGTTGGAGATAAAGGAGACAGCTAGTCTCCTGTGTGCTGGACAGCAAGGCAGCAGGGGTTATACCAGTGCATCGATCAAGAGCCCAGATTCTACAGCCAGACAACCTGGCTCCCAGTCCCAACTCTACTACTTCCTAGCAATATGCTCTTACACATATTAACTCTCTAAAGCCTGTTTACTTACTTCTATAAAAGAATAATGGAACTGTTGTGAATTAAAGTGCCTAACACATAGTAGGTTTTAGCTTTTATCATTAAGAACATGCAGCAGACCACACAGCATTCTCCTGCCCACCAGCAACCCCAGGCGTGGCCCACCTCAGTTTCTCCCAACAGGCTCCAGTGCCATTCCATAGTATGAGCCCTCCTGGAGGCTGTATCCCAAGGGAAATTCCAGGTCTGAGGGTGATAAATGAATTAGGAAGAAACCAGGTATAGCTTGGAGCTACTTATGATTAACTCCCTGTCACCCCTTTATCTTGTTATGCCCAAGTATATACCCCAGATAGCATTAGAACTTGCATGTGGCCTTGAAATTAAAAACAACTCTTCTAAGATGGAAGCAAATTTTTTCTAACACTTCAAATAGTAAAAGCATCGAAGCATATGACCAGGATGAAGGCATTCAAGTTCTTAAAGTTTTCCAATATAATTCCCTCAAGCCCTGGACAGCCTTCTCATATGATTGCCTTCACAGTGGGACATCCACCCACAGCTTGAATTCTCTCCAAATCTTATCAAAGGTTTAAAAATAACTTTTAAAATAATGCTTTAGACAGTCACATTAAACAGTTCCTGAGAACAGATGACCTCAACGGTGTTTCTTAAAGAATGCTACCTACTATTCAACTTGTTTTAGGCTTCGTGATTCTAAACTTTTTCAATTTTTTAAAGACGCAACAAAGTGTTCCTTCTATTTTAGACACAAAAGAAATATAGACAGTTGCAAACATCAAAGAGTTGACTCAATAGAAAAATCCTCCTTATGAAATTATTGTCTGTAGAAAGCTTTCCGAATTTCAATGAAAACAAAGATGAAAAAACAGCTGAATGTTAAATTGATTTTAAAAATTAAGTCATGGGAATTCCCTGGCAGTCCAGTGGTTAGGATTCGGCACTTTCACTGCCAGGCCCAGGTTCAATCCCTGGTCAGGGAACTAAGATCCTGTAAGCTGCACGGCACAGCCAAAAAAAAAAAAAAATTAAGTCATGTACAAGAATGGTCATAGCAGCTCTAGTCAAACGCAAAAAAAAAAAAAAAAAAAGAAAGGAACAATCCAAAAATCTATCAACAGTAGATGGGTAAATTACGTGTGGTAAATTCATACAATAAAATATTACACAGCAATGAAAAATAATAAACTACTGCTACATGCAATAATATGAGTGAATTTTGCAAACATAATGTTAAGCAAAAGAAGCAAATCTCAGAATACTAGTTACTTTTGAGAGAGATGATCTGGGAGGGACCACGAGGGAATTTTCTGGGGTATTTGAAATGCTTTGTATCTTCAACTGGGTGGTGTCTACGTAGGTTTATTCATATGTCAGATTTTATTGAGCTGTACATTTACAATTAGTGGACTTTACCATATTTAAATTACACCTCAATTAAAAAGTAAGTTAGAAAACTTATTAGTCTTCGGGTGTGGATTTCCATAACTACACATGGCTCTGTTATGGTCTCTGTGGAAAGTTTGTCACTTAAAAAAAAATTAGTATAACATATTTCTACTTGACATTGTCATTCAGATGCCTTGTCTTTGGAGTAATAGGCTTCATTTTATTCATTAAATAACATTTTTGCTACTGTTTGTTTTTAAAGAAAATTCAAAACACAGGCCAAAGTTTTGATGTACTTAAACCAAACAAGCTATGCCAAAGTTTGGACAATCTTGGCAGCTTCACATATATGCCGTTTCACTCCATCAGGTTCTTTTTCGTTATGAGAACTACCTAGGGGTGTAGTGAGAGGAAAATGTCCTTGAAGTGGCCCCATCCAGATCAGAATCCCTCTTCTACCAGTCTCCAGCTAGAGGACCTTGGCAAATCACTCCACCTCCCTGAATCTGTGTTCTCATCTGCAGAATGGAGGTGGTGCCTCCCTCACAGGGTTACTGAGAGAATTAGCATAAAATTTGTAAAACTTTTGGTAGACAATTTTTAGGTGGAAACTGTTAGTAAATGGAAGTGAGCCCTTAGCTAAGACTATATTTTAAAAAGAACATGGCACGTGCTTCAAAATATCAAAGTCTCAAAGATTTACATCTAAGAAATGTGGGCAAGGCCAAAATTTTGCCCATATGTAACAGCAGTATAATCCATGGTTCAGCCCTGACCCTACAGTGAGCCTTCACTCCCTCCCCAGTGTTTTTCTGTCCTCTCTGGCCTTCCATCACTAGGACAGGACATTCCTCTGCTTCTCTCCTACAAACTTCCTTTTTGCCACCCGAACATTAGGACCCCAGCCCAGGGACTAAAGCCTCGGATTCTGCCCCCAAGGGGCTGCCTAAAGCACCTTTCAGCAGAGGCAGACCTCTTGTTACCAATACCTCAAAGGTGACATTTTCTCAATGTTTTTCTAAATAAAATATGACAATTACAATTTGTGCAAAATAACGTGTCCACAGAGAAAATGAGCTATAACCGTAAACACCACTGGAAAAGTGTGCTGCTTATTCGTGGTGTGCTGTGAACAAAACTCCTGGCTCTCACCTCAGCAGCAGGCACCAAAAAGGAGGACTTAGCGTTGAAAATTTTTCTCTGTGAAGTCAAATTTGCTTTGAAGGTTTACTTCACCGGAGGAAAAACTTGCTTTAGAGAGTATGACTCTCAAGGGAGAAGAATGCTATTGACATTTAGGACAAGACGGTTCTTCATCGTGCCAGACTGTGCCACACATCGTGAGACGCTTAGTGTCCTGACTCCAGCCAGCGAGTGGAATAAAGATGCCTTCAGGGATGCAGCACAGCTGGCAACTAACTCCACCTTGGCATTGTCTGCCTGGGAGAGAAGGAAGGGTCACCCCCAATAGAATGGGAACACAGAATATAAATCAAGTTCAGCTACAGGAAAATAAAATTACATTTCTTGCTCATGAATTTGTGGATGAGCTGGGTACATTAACTTCTGACAAGTAGAAAGAATTCATGCTTGGGAGGGGGCTACCGTAATCAAGTGTGAAACACCTAAGGGGGCACCAGTCATACCGTACACATTGTAGATTTATAAATTTACTAAACAATTGTCCCATTAATGGAAGTATCTTGAGAGGGAGGCAACTGTTCCTAATTTGAACAATGATGCTGTAGGGACCAGAGGTGGCCCCAACAGGGAGTTTGAACACCTTGGACCTATGCTTTTATTATATGTCTTTTATCACTATGTATGATTTCCCATCTTTCATAAAAATATAATGCAAACTTGTAAGAGGGCTGGTAAGACGGCTAGTTGAAAAGAGAATAAACACTAAAAAGAAAATGAATCATACCTTTTAGAAAAATTGGATTTGTGATACAACTTTTAATTTTTAAAAATTTGAAAGAAAGAAAGATCATGGGGTTAAGACAGATGTGCCCAAATGATCTCAGGTCATGAGCCCTTAGTGCCTCAGTAATATATTCACTGTGCCCCCTAGGTCTGAAGAAATACTCAGTGGTTGGTTCTGTTTATTACCAACAACTTAAGTCCAAACAACTTAAATATGTATGTCCTAGAAACTCAGTAGCCTTCTTAAAAATTACATACATTGAAAGAAAAAAATTTTTATATCATTCTTAAATAATCACACTGAGAGATGTGTGCCACTCTAGCATGGCTTAACTTCTCAAACTTCGGGAACAGATTGAGCTTTGCCATCGACATTTCCTTTTCCACACTGATTTTCACAAGGTACTTCCTTGTCATCATGGTAATTTCTCAAAACCTAGCTTTCCAAAGCTATGACATCACCTTAAGGAATGTAGCACAGTATTGAAATATGTGAACTATCTCAAGCCAGTAGATTCACAACATCTGACAGATGTCAAGTTTCTGTTTCCTTTGAAGTTTTTTAATTAAAATTTTTTTTTTTTTTTTTTGGCTATTCTGGGTCTTCATTGCTGCATGCAGGCTTTCTCTAGTTGTGGTGAGCAGGGGCTACCCTTCATTGTGGTGCACTGGCTTCTTATTTGCAGAAGCTTCTCTTGTGTGGAGCATGGGCTCTAGGCGCACAGGGTTCAGTAGTTGAGGCGCATGGGCTCAGTAGTTGTGGCTCACGGACTCTAGAGTGAGGGCTCAGTAGTTGTGGTGCACGGGCTTAGTTGCTCCATGGCATGTGGGATCTTCCCATACCTGGGATCGAACCCTTGTCCCCTGCATTGACAGGCAGATTCTTAACCACTGGACCACCAGGGAAGTCCTCCTTCAAATTTTTAATTGTTGCATGGCACCCCCTGTGAATTTGCTGTAACTCTCCTGCAGCATCTCTGTGCACAGTTTAAGACAAACGGATTAAGACAGTGAAACCCTAAACACATTGAAATTAACTGTAGTAAAGATATTTATCATGGCCTAGCACCCGTGGCTCTGCAGAGCTAGAATTAAGTCTGAAAGTCCAGCACTCAAGAACCTGTTTACGTCTTCTTGGGCACTTGAGATAATGTCTTCAAAAGCATTTTGAAAATTCTGAAGTGCTGTAACAATAATACTTGCCGAATTAGCTGGTAAAAGAGCTGTCTGTTAGAATGTAAGATCCAAGAGGCCAGGGAGTTGTGAATCCTCAATGCCTAGAATAGTGCTCGGGATATAGCTATTTTTTTAATAAATAGTTGATGAATTAATAGATGAAAGAAAAGAGGGCACACTGACATTTCAAACTCTTGGTATTTTTAATAGAGTTGTAGCGTTGTTGTGGGTTTCATGCTTTTCTTTGTATTCTCTCAACTTGGTCAGTGACTTTCCAAGTGAAACCTAAGTTGTAGTGTGGTTAGAGATTACTATGTGTCTTGGCGTGTTTCTCCTTGGGTTTATCCTGCCTGGGACTCTCTGCGCTTCCTGGACTTGAGTGGCTATTTCCTTTCCCATTTTAGGGAAGTTATGGACTATAATCTGTTCAAATATTTTCTCAGGTCCTTTCTCTCTCTCGTCTCCTTCTGGGACCCCTATAATGCGAATGTTGTTGCGTTTAATGTTGTCCCAGAGGTCTCTTAGGCTGTCTTCATTTCTTTTCATTCTTTTTTCTTTATTCTGTTCTGCAGCAGTGAATTCCACCACTCTGTATTCCAGGTCACTTATCCGTTCTTCTGCCTCAGTTATTTTGCTATTGATTCCTTCTAGTGTATTTTTCATTTCAGTTATTGTATTGTTCATCTCTGTTTGTTCTTTAATTCTTCTGTTTGTTCTTTAATTCTTCTAGGTCTTTGTTAAACATTTCTTTCATCTTCTGGATCTCTGCCTACATTCTTTTTCTGAGGTCTTGGATCATCTTCACTGTCATTATTCTGAATTCTTTTTCTGGAAAGTTGCCTATCTCCACTTCATTTAGTTGTTTTTCTGGGTTTTATCTTGTTTCTTCATCTGGTACATAGTCCTTGCTTTTCCATTTTGTCTATCTTTCTGTGAATGTGGTTTTCGTTCCACAGGCTGCAGAATTGTAGTTATTCTTGCTTCTCTAGAGATTATACATGTAAAAGTGTCTAGTACTTAGAGATACTCGGTAAATGATTAATTTTTTATAGGGAGATAAAGCAGGGTGGTGGCAAGAATACTAGCTTTGGAATAGGGCTAATTTGGATTTGAATTGACTGGATAATCACCAGATTTCTCTGTGTCTCAGGTTTTCCATATATAATATGGAGATAAACATCTTAGTACAGCAGTCCTCAACCTTTTTGGCACCAGGGACTGGTTTTGTGGAAGACAATTTTTCCAGGGATGGAGGGAGGGGAATAGTTCAGGCGGTAGTGCGAGCGATGGGAGCAATGGGGAGCAGCAGATGAAGCTTTGCTTGCTCACCCGCCGCTCACCTCCTGCTGTGTGGCCCGGTTCCTAACAGGCCGCGGACTAGTACCGGTCCACGGCCCAGGGGTTGGGGACCTCTGTCTTAGTATACAGAGTTGTTGTAAGGATTAAATGAGAAAATGTATACAAAGCACTTAATACAATGCCTGGAACATAAGAAGTACAAACAGGAGCTATTATCCTTATAGGTAATTTTCACTTTACTTGACTTATCTCATTCCTCTGAAGGTAAGTTTCAGGACCTATGAATAGACAGTGCATTATATACACCAGGCACATGCTACCTCAGGGCCTTTGCACTGGCCTGGAATGCTCTTCCAATACATGTCCACTTCCTTCCAGTGAGCCTGCTCAAATTCACCTTCACGATGAGGCCTACACAGAATTCCCTGTTTATAACTACACACCTCCATCCCCCTTACCCTGCTTGGTTTTTTCCCCTAACACCTATCACCTTTTAACATACTACTTTCTATGTTATTTATTTTCATTCTGCCCTCACAAGAATATACACTCCAGGAGGACAGGGATTTTTGTCTGTTTTGTTCACCAACAACTCAGTGTCTAGATCAATCACTGACAGAGGGTAGGCACTCAGTAGATATTTGTACAATTGAATTGAATTGATTTTAATATATTCCCACTGAATTTTATACTGTTTAATTTGGGTCCATTTTTTAGTTTGTCAGCATAATTTTGAGAAATAATAACTTGCTTTCATCCTGCATCTTTAAGTGTGGCCCATCACCCACATTGGTGTAAGTAGCCCCCACCAGGGAAAACTCCAGGCACCCCACCCAGTTCAATTACTGGCTGTGTGAACTTTGGCAATATTCTTAGCCTCTCTGTGTCTTGGTTGCATTACCTATAAACGGAGATAAAAAACCATTGCTACTCCATAAAAATCTTGTGAGGATTTAATGAGTTAATACACAGGAAGTGCCTATAACAGTGCCTGGCACACATTCAGTAAATATGAGCTATTGTTTTTCTATCTACAGCCAAGTCCAAGACCTTCTCCCCTTAGTCCTGCTCTGCATCTCTATTCTCCCCTCCTCTGGTATTCATCCTCTGCCAACCCACCTCATCTTTCACCTCCTCCCTCTTTACCTATCTGATCTGAAACTGATGAGGTCTCTTTAGCTTCAACTGTCCTTTTTCCTCTACTAACTATTTTTTAAGCATTGGCCATTAGGCCCAAACTGTTTTTAGAAGCTCCAGGTAACTCCCTGACTAACCTGTGCCTGGACTAAAGTTTTCATGTTTTAACAGTGCAATTCTAAGAAAAATCCCAATGGGAACAAGAGGGAAAAACTTCTCACAAGTTGCTTTATTTGACCTTAATCCAGAACTATTTTAATCCTATCATTTATCACAAATAACTTACCCCATTTCATTTAAGTATTTTTTGGTTTTTTTTTTTTTAAAGCGTGGCCTCCTTAACATCTTGTGTTGTATTATTTTAAAGAGAAAATAATTTCAGGTCTTCTAAAACTATTTTTTTTTTTTTTTGCCTTGAAACTAGTCAAGAAGATCCCTAATATGTATATGCTCTCTGAACTTCATTCTGAGGCTGGGGAAGAAAATATCCTCTTCCCCGGAAGGGCTATACTATCTCAACTTGGGCTGTGAAGGCTGCCCAACCTCATGTCACCAGTCTCGGGAAAGGGGGGCTGCCAGAGAACTTGGCTAAAGGTGGGGAGGTAAAAGGTCCAAAGGATTAAATTTCTGGCTCCCAAAATAACCCTGAGTACTCCTGCCACCTCCAAATCAGGCCCTGCACGCTTCTTCACTCTGGCAGAGTGCCACTTCTCTGGCCCAATCCCAGGAGGCCCTGTGGAGCCATGGATAACACTCTGTCTCCACATGACAGCCCTCTAGAGAGGCTGGGGAGCCCACTTAATTAAGGATGGACATGCAAGGTGCATTTTCTCTCTTCTTAGACTCAATTGTTCTTCTCTTTCTTTAATGTTCTTTCTTTTTTCTTCTCCACCTTTCTCTAGGCTCCTGCAAGTTCTCAGGACAGTGTTTTCCAAAGCTCAATAGTATGAGAACCACTGTCATGATGCCCTCCCCCCTCCCCCCCAACATATCCAAATCCCACCTGTACTGTTTCCTTAAATTAGCTCACTTTTTCACTTAGTGTTTAAAGACTAGTTACTGCTTTAAATTTAAAACCAGTTTCACTTGCCATAAACAGAAGGCTCAGATATAAATACAATTAAAACAAAAATATACAGTAATGGAATTTTAGTTGGCTACGGCTGCTTGCTGCAGGCCTTGTGCCTGAGTCCTACTCTGTTAAGGAATGCTGGAGAAGGTGTTAAAGACATACCAGCATCAAAGTGAGACTTGCTTCTTGAAATAGGGACTGGAAAGAGGATGGAAAAGAGCAAAATTCTCATCTTATTTTTAAAGAACATGTCTACGTAAAACTTAAGCATTTCCCACTTTGGGAAACACTGCTTTCAGTTCAGGCTCACAAAAGGCAAAGATTGTTGAAATCTGATAGGCCTCATCCCATTTCCCTCAAGTACTGGGTACACTATTTACTAACTGTACTCAAAAACTTTTTGCATATCTTTTCTTATTATTTGTTCACAGTGTCCGACCAACCACCACAGAGCATTTTGGATATAGGACTCTGCTGTGGATCACAAAATGTGGCCGGTGAATGGGTCTTTGGACGCCATTTGGCCTAAATCTTGACCCATCTCCATTTTCCCGAAAAGAGACTTGGGGTTCGAGGCCGAGGGGGATTTGCCCAAGGTCACACAAGGGGCAGACTGATTTCGGTGTTCCTGCAGCCCAGAGAACAAGCTATCTTGTGCTACCCGAGGCTTCACGATGGGTTGCCTGGCTGGCGCGTGGCCAGACTTCCAGTCTCCTGTGTTGATGGCGGTTGCCATGGCAGTGGCACATTGTTTCCCCGCCTCATCTTGGTGACGTTATGGGACCAGCGTTCAATGGGAAAGCAGCTCCGCGTCAAGCACCGCCTTTCCCGACGGGCACTGCCTTAGCGACTGGGAGACAAGCGTCGACAAGTGCTGGACCGGCTGGCTCGGGTCGCGGCCGCGGCGTTACATCGTTTTCCAATCTGTTCGCAAACGCCGCCGCCCGAGACAGAGCCAGGATGTTCGGGATGCTGAGCAGCAGCTTTGAGGATGATCCCTTCTTCTCGTGAGTGTTGGCGGGCCGGGAGCCGGCGGTCGCGCGGAAACTCGGGGATCTTGAACGGAGCTATCTTAAGGGAAAAGAGTCAGTTAAAACTCAAGAGGGCGAGAGGGAATTCGAGTGACTCCAGGAGGCAGTTTGAGGGAGAGGAAGACTTGGGGGGCGTGAGAGGGAACGGAGAAGATTTAGGGGCGTGTGAGGGAGAGGAGAGGAGGATTTCGGGACGTGAGAAGGAGGGGAGAGAAATTTGGCGGGCGTGAGGTGGGGGGATTCCCCGCCCAACAAACCCGTGTGCCGGCTGCTCTCAACTTGGCCAGACTTCGGATACTTCCCGCCCCGCAACCCCTGTGCTTCTGGTGTTGGGAGTCCCGTCTTCGCAGCCGCAGAGGCTTTGCAGGTGACAACAGTAACTGCCCTCTCGGTGGAACTTCTGCAGAGAATTATACTTACAGGACCCTTTCCACACCTGCTTCTATTCCAAATGAGGGGCAGGGAATGTTTAATAAGTCTTCAAAAAAGGAACCTTTTTTTTTAAAGAAGTATTTTCCATAATACGTGCTTATAAGAGCACTTGGAGGGTTTTGCTGTCTTTCCCTGGAAGTGGCTGGAAATTGCCAAGTGCCCTGTTTGTTTCCTTTGCTTGCTTTCTTACAAAGCTAACCTTGTTTGGAGAGAGACTCCTCTTTCTGTCAAAAGTACAAATAGGACAGGGAAGCAGAGAGAGGTGCACTGAACACCTCAGGTAAACAAGTGCCAACCCAGTGAATGGTTCCAAGTGAAATAATATGATGCCTTAAGACGAAGGCATCCAGAAATTAGTTGTTTCATTATGATCTAATTTTCTGGGTTTTGCTGTGTCTTGTTTTTTCTTTAGTTCTTCCTTTGTCGATTATATAAAAGTAATAACACAATCTAGTGATCCCTAAAACAGGAAGATTTGTGTTACTTTTTTACCCAAGTGTTTTGTCAGTTTGAATTTTGACTTGCTGTCCTAATTTATTTTGATCACTTAAATTCTCTATCTGTGCAACTTGGGGACCATCTTTTTAAAAAGTTAAAATGTTAACAGTTTACTACATCGATTTTTTTGTTTGTTTTTAAAGAAAAATATTATATTGGCTTAAATGTATTAGTACTATATTAAAACCAAATAACATAAAAGTAATAACTGAAAGAAAATTAACAGTAGAAAGATGAAATGATAAATTTAGAAAAAGTTAAATGATTAATATTTTATTCTAAAGATTATTCATTATAATTAAGGGGTGTATGGACTCTAGCAAATTTATCATGCTGTTTTAACTTGTTTAGTAGCAGTTGGGACGCTTATGACCAGTGTCATTTTAACACATTTCAAATTTTGGATTATGATTTGCTCTTTTAAAAGCCTCTGAGAGTAGGGACTAAATATATCCATAGATTAGTTGAGCTGTTGAAGTGGCTCTTATGTAATTGTGACATCAGTACAATGGGCGACAGTTAAGAAGATTATGACAGACAACTTTTGAGTTGTATTGTCTTTGATTATATCAAAAGAGCAATGAACTAAACTAAACCATGAATGTATAATTAGTACCTTCTTTAAAACGTCTAGCAAAAGTGTAATTTAAACTCTTGGGTGACGCTTTCTGAGCAAAGGCAATGAACCCAAGAGTCAGGGTCAGAAATAGTAACAGACCACAAATAGTAGGCATACATCAAAGAACACTCTTCCCATGGGCTGAGGATGGATAGGACCATCAGTTACATGTCAGTAGGTTTTTCAGTCATCATTTTCTGTAGCCTTCTTCAAATGTAGGCAGCCATATCATAGAAATCTGGGATAAAATTAATTAACTTTATAAAACTGACGTATAACTTCTTTGCTCCACAATTAACAATATAGAGAATAAACATAATTAGGGGAGACAAGGGAGAAAGAGAATGTGAGTTTATATTTATTTCAAGTAATGTGTCATTTGACCCACCCCTTTTACCCGCACCCCAAACAAAATGAGAATCCACTACTTAATACAAGTCAAGCATAAGGAATTGATAAAGGTGACAGACTCCTTATTAAATCATCCACTGACCTTAAGGAACACAGAAGGGTTCCATGCCCACCATCTTTTATATAAATATTATCCCTATTGCTAACATTATGTGTCTGGTCATTGGGTTCACTAGTGGTTATTTTAATGTCTGACATGTAGAAAGTATTCAAGAGATATTGTTTAATGACAATCTGGCGTCTTTTACTCTGTCTTGTAGTTAATGTGGTATTTAGTTGATTGCTGG
This sequence comes from Delphinus delphis, assembly GCF_949987515.2. Lineage (NCBI taxonomy): Eukaryota > Metazoa > Chordata > Mammalia > Artiodactyla > Delphinidae > Delphinus > Delphinus delphis. The sequence continues at coordinate 105,780,601 of NC_082686.1, read as the reverse complement.
ATTGCTGAAAGTAGTTACAGATGGTCCCAAATTTACAATGGTTCCACTTAAGAGTTTTCAACTTTACCATGGTGAGAAAACAATACACATTCAGTAGAAGCCATACTTTGAATTTTGAATTTCAGTCTTTTCCCGGGCTCGCGACATGTGGTACAATACTGTGATGAGGTAGGCAGTGGCAGGGGCAGTGAGCCTCAGCTCTGTCAGCCACACGATCACGAGAGTGAATAACCCATCACTGACAACCATTCTGTTTTTCACTTTTAGTACAGTATTCAGTAAATTACACGAGGTATTCAATACTTTATTATAAAGTAGGCTTTGTGTTAGTTTTGCCCAACTGCAGGCTAACGTAAATGTTCTGAGCACGTTTAAGGTACACTAGGCTAAGCTATGATGTTTGGTAGATTAGATGTATTAAATGCATTTTCGACTTACGGTTATTTTCACCTTACGATGGGTTTATCATCACAAGTAGAGGAAGATCTCTGTATTTGCATTCAACAGGTGCCATTGTCGATGTTGGCACTTTCTAATTTAAATACTACCATTTTCTAAATAATTCATTAGTTCAGAATCAGGGATATTAATAATAAGCACACTCTACTAATTTACTAATTAAAAGTGGGCAGACAAAAAGTATATACTTCTTGGATATAAAATTAGAATTATTAAATAAATTAGGACTAGTAAAATACAGTGTCAAATTGTCAAACACTTTAGAGATTTGAGTAAAAAACAAAATCTAGTTTTGAATTCAAATATATTCATTTTTAATGGTTACCTTCCTATAATAGCACATATTAAATGTTTCATCAGAAAATTAAAGGGAAACTTTAAAAGTGATATTTTAAAGTTTGTTGTTTTATTATATATTTGGGACATTTTTGGTGTCATAATATGTTTCAGAGCTGAAGTTATTTCGGTGAAAATTGCCTCACAGTATACATTCACATATACCTTTTTAAACAAATAATACTTGTAATTTGGTTAAAAACACAAAGGCTAAAAGCTAGCACTTCCTGGCATGCAGTTTTCTCTCAAGAATACTACTTTCTCCTCCCGTTTGCATTTTCTTAAGAATAGAAATATGCAAGTATGGACAGAAAAATTAATTTGAGAATAAAATGATTTTGGCATCTATCCTACACCCTAAAAAACATTGATTATTAAATGTAAAAGTTTACATATATTTAGTACAATCTAGAAACTTCTGCTTTGTACAGAAACATGAACTTCGAATCTTCTGAGCTACGGAAATGAAATTCTGATTGTGCAAGTCTACAAAGAATAGCTGTGTTACTACTTATCAGCTATTAGACATTAAACAGCCTTTAATAAGGTAAATCAGCCTTATTTTTCATAGTAAATTGTTAGCATTTCTTTAAGCCACCCAAACTCTTCATGTGGGCACCATATTGTGATGACCAGTCTTTGGTTAGAGAAGCCCTGCCTATATTCTTAGGATGTTACTTTTTCTATCTCCTCGCTCTCATCAGGGGCTAAAATTTACATATCTATAATCTCTATTTTTAATTTTTAAAAATTTATTTATTTTGCACTTTGGAGGTAGTCAGAGGACACTGCTTTGACCTATTTACTGAGTTGAAAGTGAATGTATTACACATACAAGACAGGCATTGACTGATATTTTCTTGATTGAGAATATTGCCACGGCAGAAAATAAAACAAAATCACCTTATTAAATAAGCTAGACTGTTCGGGGCATTCTTTGGCTCGTTAAGTACGAACCATTGAGTTAGGAGCCAAGGAGCACAACATGATTATGACATAGTCAAAGAATGCCATTTGGTACCATCTGATCATATCATAATGCTTAGTTCTATCAGTGACTTTGTAAGCATTCACACAGAAGTAGGGGAGTACCTACAGGATGGGAAAGGAGCCATAGTCATTCCTACATCTCTTACAATATCAAAGCCTTCTGCCACACCACCATTTTAAACTGTGCTTCTAAACAGTAGGCAGATAAAATTGCCTATGGAAATGTAATTCATTCTTCAGGTATTTCTTAGTTTTCTACTATATGCCCAGCCCCATGGACTTTGTTATAAATTTGTAGAAGTCATGGTCCATGCCCTAAAAGATTCTCTTATGAAGGTTGTATGCATTATTTCTAGTGTTGAAAATATATCATCTGATCTATTTTCTTTATGGACCCATACACCTTACTGAGACTAGGAAACATTTTTTTGTGATCAAAGACCCATAGCAATCTGCTTATGCCACTACCATGTATAGTGGAAGGAAGGAATTTCCCTTGATGAATGGGACTGCCGTATCAGTTATCTAAGACCCTTGTGTAATAAAGAATAGTGTACTGCTTTTCTACTTAGAAGCACAAATATCTATATTCTTGTACAGGCCAGTAAAATTGTAATTCTGGTAAAAAATATATATTACATGTATATATAATATAAATATTATATATATATATACAACATATATATATTTGAGAGAATCTTAAAGAAAAAAAACTTATTCTGAAATGAAACATTACCAGCCCTTAAAAAAAACACTTTTATGTTGAGGTTATCCCAAGAGACCCAGAATCAATCTAGGAGTTAAGATTTTTTTGTCGGGGGAGGGGGCAACAATTTTTCCTAGCTTCTGATAGGCAAATATAACGGAGTAGAAAACATATGTTTGGTGCTAAATTTCATTCTGTTTGATTGTGGTTTGTGTCAGCAATGCTGAAAGAAGTAGTATGGCCATTATAATAGTATATGTAAATTTTTCCTCATTTAAATGAAAATGCATTCTCATGGAAAATCTGAAGACTATAGAAAATTTGGTAAAGGAAATCATGCAACTCAAGATTTTAGCTACTATCATTATTTTGGTGTATTTCGTTTCTATTTTCCATATATGAATTTTTTTCTCCAAAATTGGAACCAAACTTTATGGTTATAAATATACTATTTTGGCTTCCCGGGTGGTGCAGTGGTTAAGAATCTGCCTGCCAATGCAGGGGACATGGGTTCGAGCCCTGGTAGGGGAAGCTCCCACATGCCGCGGAGCAACTAAGCCCCTGCGCCACAACTACGGAGCCTGCGCACCTAGAGCCCATGCTCTGCAACAAGAGGAGCCACTGCAGTGAGAAGCCTGCGCACCGCAACAAAGAGTAGCCCCTGCTTACCGCAACTAGAGAAAGCCCGTGCAGCAACAAAGACCCAATGTAGCCAAAAATAAATAAATTTATAAAAATAAATATACTGTGCTTTTCCTCAACATATACCATAAGCATTTCCCTAGTCTTTAGGTATTCTTTAAAGCATGAATTTAGTGGATGCAAAATACTGCATCCTATGGATGTACAAAGAATATTTTTCATATACATCTTTAACCACATTTCAAGTTATTACTATAGACCAGTTTATGTACACAGTATAACCAGTTTATAGGGTATTAGCTTTGTAAAGTGTCATCATATTTCTAGTTTATTTTCCTAGAAGAATAAAACATTAATTTTCTTTCTTTTTTAAAAAATATTTATTTATTTATTTGGCGGCACCAGGTCTTAGTTGCAGCACGTGGGATCTTTGTTATGGCCTGCGGGATCTTTTGTTGCGGCATGTGGAATCTTTAGTTGCTGCATGCGGGATCTAGTTCCCTGACCAGGAATCGAACCTGGGCCCCCTGCATTGGGAGTGTGGAGTCTTAACCGCTGGACCACCAAGGGAAGTCCCTAAACATTAATTTTCAAAAGAGAACAATATGAATATGTAGAAAAATGTAAAAACTCTTCCTACCTGAGAAAACAAACTCTATTAGATTAATTTTTAAAATATTAAAATAACTTCTTGCTACCACAAGAGATTTTGCCTTTGTTAAAAAAGAAAAAAAATCGAGCTTGAACAGGAGAAATCTTAAAGTCCTGTTTCCAAGCAGCTCCTGTTTTGGGTAGACATGAGTTGAACTCACTTCAGGGTCCAGCCAGGTTTCTTCCTGAATGGTTCAGACAGGTGCAAAAGCCAGACTGTGAGCCCACTTTTGTCTTAATGCTTTTTCCAACAAGCAGCCTTTTGTTCATGTCAATAAAAAAATTAAGATTTTTTTAGCATTTGCTCTATGTATAAATATACCTACTCCTATTTAAATAAAGAGAAACCTGGGCAACATTTTAAATGAGCCACATTTAGTTGCTGCATCTTTAACCCAATTATAATGCAATCAGAAAAATAAATCTTACTGAATGTTATGTTTCTATAGGAAAATAATAGCTATTTAATACTCATTTATTCACTGAGCAAAACTAGTATTCCCTGAAGTATCTTTCTTCATGCAGTTGAATGTCATCCATGTATCTAAAGGGAAAGTTGACTGGTTTTCTTAAGTAACTGCATATTAATTAGAATGAATATTTTAATCTTCATACTTGTACCCATATTCTAAGCTCTAAAAGTCCAGTGAGTATAGAGATCTCAGCAAAAGGACTCTCTTTTGACTCATCCATTTTAAAAACATCAGATGGTATGAAATTCTTTAACTCTACATAGTTCTATTTCTTTTTTATTCTTTAAAGATTTTTATGAAACATTTTGAATATATACTACAAAAGTGTAACAGTATAACAATACTGCATACCCCGCACCCAAAATTTCAAAATTTACACCTGCTTTACCCATCTCTATCACTGCTGCTGTCTCCAAAGCGTTTTGGGTATTTTTAAATAAATTTATTTATTTATTTATTTTTTGCTGCATTGGGTCTTCGTTGCGGTGTGCGGGCTTCTCATTGCAGTGGCTTCTCTTGTTGTGGAGCACGAGCTCTAGGCGTGCGGGCTTCAGTAGTTCTGGCACGTGGGCTCAGTAGTTGTGGCTCACGGGCTCCAAAGAACAGGCTCAGTAGTTGTGGCGCATGGGCTTAGATGCTCCACGGCATGTGGGATCCTCCCGGACCAGGGCTCAAACCCATGTCCCTTGCATTGTCAGGAGGATTCTTAACCACTGCACCACCAGGGAAGTCCCCAAAGTGTTTTAAACCAAATTCCAGACTTCTTGTCATCTTATTCATATGTATTTCTAAATACATCTCTGAAAAATATTGTTGTATTCTTACATCACCACAATGCCATATTTACATCTAACAAAATTAAAAATAACTCCAATTTCTTGGTATCATCTGGCATTGAATATCATCATCTAGATATGAAATACTTAGGAACAGTCTGGTTTTTAAGGTAAAAACTAGAAATTATTTCTTAGACAACTCATTTATTTGTCTTAGAACTACTTGAAACTCTGTCTCTTTAAGTAAAAAGTAGGGAGATACATACACCAAATTCTGATTCCTTAATTGTAAACTAACTTTTGATCTTCACGTCTTGATTTGGGAAACTTGATTTTGAGAAACTGTTTCTGCCCTCTATTCTCATTGTGTGCCATTGATCCACTTAATTTTTAAATTGTCACAACTTCTGCATGGTACTAGTTGCCTATACTTCTGCTAAAATAGTGATTCTCAAAGTTTTAACAGGTGGCAGGTCTAGGAATAGTAGTCTGTTAAATTTTCCATGCCCATCGCTCCTATTAATAAGACAAAAATCCAAAACTAAAAATTCTGTAAGAATTCATGGGAAAATTATTTATGATATTTTTCTTCATTGTGTGTATAATATCTTTACTTGATTATTCGTAGTATGTTAGAGTCTGTTTTTAGTTGGAAAGAATGAAATATGAATAATCTCTAAATAAACCTAATGCTCTAGTGTCTTCAGTTTATCCTATTTCCTAAATGAATTTAGTACAAGTACATTTCTGTAGTTAATACTGAACGTTCAACTAAAGAGACTCTTCATTCTCAGAGATTCGGTTACTAATTTGTTTAAGAACAGTTTAATTTTTGGACTCCTGTTGAAATTTTTGTGTTCTGTTACACTAAGAGCATCCTCAACCTGCACACACTGGAGAGCACTTTCCTTTTATGACTTTGCATAAAGTTTGTCAGCAGGAAGGAGGCTGGAAAGTAGTCAGGGCAATGTCCACAAGTGGATTGGTGTGTAAAGGACAAGGGAGTGACAGTAGGAGAACAAATGAAGAAGTAAGAGTACCGACATGTTACAGTTTTTTAGAATATGGATCAATCATCCAGACCAGCAGTGGTCCTAATGCAGGGGTGGTTGAAAATTATCGTTTCGGTCAGGTATGCAGAGGACCTGCTATTTGTCATTCATAAATATATTTCTTTCTCTACTTAACCAGTTTCCTTTAAAACAATTGATACTGCACAAGAGTAAACAGATCTGTAGAACAAAACAGTCAGGAAACAGCCTCCCTATTAGATATATTTAGAGAATACTTTTTTTATTTTATTTTTTTATTTTATTTATTTATTTTTTTGCGGTACGCGGGCCTCTCACTGTTGTGGCCTCTCCTGTTGCGGAGCGCAGGCTCCGGACGTGCAGACTCAGCGGCCATGGCTCACGAGCCCAGCCGCTCCGTGGCATGTGGGATCTTCCTGGACGGGGACATGAGCGACTCTCAACCACTGCGCCACCAGGGAAGCCCTCATCTTTTTATTTTTTATTTTAATACTTTGTAATATCATCACATGTACCTGGGAAATGGCACTGCTTTCTGAGTAGAAGACTATAATTGCTGGAAATCCTTTATACAACTTAAAAACACTCACCTTTACACCAGTTATTGTAGAATCAGTTTAATCATTTGAAACATTCGACATAAATTTCTACATTCAATTTTCAGAAATTATGTTCAAGTCGAATTAAGGCAATAAGACTTCAGAACTACACAATATTTTTTGGAGTAAAGTTCTGTCTTAGCATATAATTAAAACTAATGCCTAACTGAAAACAGATGGGAAATATTAATTTATTGAAGCAAAAATCTTAGTAACATCTTACCATGAAGACCAAAATTTGACAAGCTTTAGGGTTTTCACAGAAATAAATTGGTGTACTTTATTTTACAGCATTTTAGTGGGAGTAGAACTTTTTTCCCATTTCAATTTTCCATGTTTACACATGCACTATAAGACTTTAAAAAATGAGGAAAATCTCTTAAAATTTAATAACATCCAACATCCAGCAATTAATACCTTATTTTATAAAGTATCAAGGTGCTTTACATTTTCAAAAATGTGTTTTTGGAATGTGTAAAACATGCTTGTGGCAAAAACTCAAAAAGGTACAGAAGAGTACATAACTAAAAGACCCCTCCTCACAACAAAACAAATATAGTTAACACTAAACTGTACATTTAAAAATGGGAAAACTCATTGAGCTGTACAGTTGTGATTGATCTGTGCACTTTTCTATATGTGCTATTCTTCAATAAAATAATTTAAGACAAAAAAAGACCCTCCCACCTTTGGCCCTCAAACATCTAGCCACCCTCTCAGAATGCAACCACTATGACCAGTTTGCTGCATAGCCTCCTAGGGATATATTCTATACATTTATAAGCATATGTACATGAATTGTTTAAATATAAATGGAGGTATACTACATATCTTGCTAATCCTTCTATATCAATACATAAATATCTGCCTTGCACTTTTAAAGGTGGCATTATATTCCATCTGAATGCTTTTAAAGTGCTGAAAAGTCTTCAATGGCTCTTTTCCTATCCTTTTTTGGTTATTGTTCCATCAGTCAGTCCAGAAACATCTGTGGGCCAGATAATTTTGTACAGTAGAGGGAGCAAGAGAGATGTGTCCCCTTTCCTCAAGAAGCTTCTAATTGGGCAGAAAAGACAAATAATATTTTCTGTATGATATTCTGTTTTCAAATGTCTTTGTTTTATAAAGAGGACTAAAACAAATAGCAAGACTTTATTTTTAACTTAAATTAAAAAAAATTTCCCCTTGACTCCCTATAATGGTAACCTATGCCTTCCCTTCAAGGGAAAGAAAAGAAAGTAGAGAAAAATATTGAGGAGTACATAAAAGAAAGATAATAAAATAGTTGAAGCAGTCAGTACTGTTCAGACATGCTGCAATGGGATTAAGGCTGACGAAAATAAAAGGAGTAAACCTTCCCACCTACGTTGATATTGTGGAAAACAAAATTTAGTCTAGCAACTTGAAGCAGAAAATGATTTATTACAGGGCATTAGATGGCTTAGAGAATCACTGTGATGGCTGACGAAACAGACTAGGTTAAACTTTCAGAAATGACCCTCAAAGTCCCATCACATCCAGACCACTGGGGAAGCAACTGCCACTTCCCAAGTTAGGAATCACTAAATTGGGAAGCTGCTGCTACTCCTAACTCCAAAGCCATTGTGTACCTGCTAGCAACCATATCAGCGAAATGGATTTCAATTCCTGTCCCCCAATACCCATAAAGCTCTAGTGATGAGACACTCTCAGTTGCTAATACTGCTACAGAAAAACTACATAGCTCTGTGATCATGTTTACCAACAAACAGAATTAATGGTACATACAGACTCTCCCACATCTCTACCTTCCAGTTATCCATTGTCCATAATTGGCAGAACCTAAATCCAGAATCTTAGCTGCAGTGGGGTCTAGGAAATTAAATTTTACCTTTTGAGCTTCTGCAGTATAAAAAGGCACATTGAAAGGAAGTTGAAATGATTGAATGCCAATCTGTCTTTTATATCCTCTTCCCCTTCCTCCAATCTGTAGCTCCCTTCCAACCCCAACGTCTTTTTCTCCTTTGTGTTGCTATTTTAAAGCAGGTAAGTGAAAATAACTATACATGATGGGGAGGATTAAAGTCTACAGTCACACTACGTTCCCCTCATTTCCTTTTTAGGGGGATAAATTATTGCTCCCAAGGTACTCCTTTGCTGTTCTGTGTCTCAGGAATGAAGGAAAAAGAAAATTACAAGATCTAGAGATCTGCTGTATAACATTGTGCCTGTAGTTAACAATACTGTATTGTACACTTAAAATTTTCTTAGAAGGGTAGGTTTCATAGGAAATGTTCTTACCACAGTAAAAATAAAAGAAAATTGTAAAAAGCTAGAGAAGCTAATTTGATAGAAGAAAGAGAGTAGTCTATTAGGCCTTGGATTGAAAGGGTTTGGGGAGGAGGTTAAAACAGGAAATCTCAAATACTGAACCAAACTGTAGGACTGAGCACACATTCCAGCTTCTCCCTCCTAATTCAGATCTATAAACTCACTTAAAAGACTTTTAACCACTCATGTCCCTGCATCCATTTATTTCTTTATCTTGTTCAAAATATGTAAATAACTGCAAACATTTGAGGAAAACTAACATCACGAAAGACAGAAGCTACACTAACCAAACAGAAGAACCAACATTTAAGGAAACAAAACTAATGAAACAAAAAAGACTATAGAATGTGAGATTAATATATTCAGGAGACCTTCATTTCTAGCATAGCCAAGAAAGCTCCAGTTGTACCAGCCCTCCTTCAGATAACAGTATAATGCCAGAATAAAACACAAAAACAACTTTCTGTAGAAGGTACTGGAAAATGACCAAAATCAGACATACACTGGAGGTGACTCAACAGTTGGAAGAAGGGAAAGCAATGGTAGCCTATGGGTAAGCTTGGTCTGTGCTATGTAGGGGTGGCTAAAACTCTGATAGAAGACTTGAAACTGTCTGGCTAAGAACCAGGCTCAAAGTTCAGTGCAGCCACAGTCACAGGAAAATGAGGAGTGAAGTCCCAAAAGGGGAGAGAATCAGAGAGGGTGATCTCTAAGAGCTGTTAATAAATTCTGCACAAGTCTCCATTGGAGCCTTACATTTGTATATGCGGGAGAGACATAAAGCCGTTCAGCCAAGGATAAAAACAATATTGAGAATTGAGCTGCCACTCAAGAGACAGAATTTTAATATTAAGGCCAGCCAGAATAACTGCCTGCTTAAAACAACAACAGCAACCCACACTACTCCTGAGTATAACAGATATATAACTCCCAAACATAATAGCCACAATTTACAGATACAATCCAAAATTACTTGACAAAAAAAAAAAAAAAAAAAAAAAAATGCGACCCATTCTCCAGAGAAAAGATAATCAATAGAGATTGATCCCAAACTGATCCAGATGTTGGAATTAACCAAGAAGGATTTTAAAACAATTATTATAATTTTACTCAATGATGTAAAGGAAAATATGTTTACAATGAATGAAAAGATATGAAATCTCAGTGGAGGAAGAGAAATTATAAAACAAAAACAACCAAATAGAAATTCTAGAAGTGAAAAATGCAGTATTTTTAGGAAAAAAATTCACTGGATGGGCATAAAGATGGCCAACAGGTACATGAAAAGATGTTCAACATCCCACTAATCACCAGAGAAATGCAAGTCAAAACCACAATGAGATATCACCTCACATTCGTCAGAATGGCTGTCATTAAAAAGCTCACAAATAACAAATGTTGGCAAGGATATGGAGTAAAGGGAACCCTAGTACACTGTCAGTGGGAATGTAAATTTTTGTAGCCACTGTGGAAAACACTACAAAGTTTTGTCCAAAAAAACTAAAAATAGAACTACCATATGATTCAGCAATTCTACTCCTGGGTATATATCCAAAGAAAATGAAAACACTAATTTGAAAAGATACATGTACACCAGTGTTCATAGCAGCATTATTTATAATAGTTAAGACATGGAAGAAACCCAAGTGTCCATCAACAGATGAATGAATAAAGATGATGTGGTATATGTATAATGGAATAGTATTCAGCCATAAAAAAGAATTAAATTTTGCCATTTGCAACAATATGAATGGACCTGGAGGGTATTATGCTTAGTGAAATAAGTCAGTCAGAGAAAGACAAAATACTGTATGTTATCATTATATGTGGAATCTAAAAAATAAACAAATGAAAGACTATCACAAAACAGAAACTGACTCACGGATATAGAGAACAAACTAGTGGTTATCAGTGGGGAGAGGGCACAGGGGAGGGGCAAGAGAGGCGGGGAGAGGGGATTAAGAGGTACAAACTACTATGTGTAAAATAAATAAGCCTCAAGGATGTATTGGACAACACGGGGAATATAGCCAGTATTTTATAATCACTTGAAATGGAGTATAATCTATAAATATATTGAATCATTATGTTGTATACCTGAAACTAATATAATACTGTAAATCAACTATACTTCAGTAAACACAGACTTATTTGGATAGAAATGGGCAAATGTTCAATAATTGCTTTATCATTGTAATTTATACTCTGAGTACTTCAAAAAGTATTACAACTTCCTGGCCAATAGGAAGTTGAAATTGATTTTAGCCCTCCAAAGTTCAGGGCTCTATACCCACTGCCTGGCACAGGGCCTTCTACATAGGTATTCAGTATATATTTGTTAAATAAATGGAGACCATTTGCATCAAAACAAGCAGAAATTGAACTACAGTCCCTGATAAAGTGGTTGAAGAGGACAGATTATAGTGTTTATTCATTTGAGGTCCTTGGAACATCTGCATTAGGGTTACTTGAAATGCTTGCTGAAATGCAGATTACTGGGCCATGCTCCAGATATACTGAATCAAAAATCCCTGGGCGTATGTCTCAGGAATCTGCATTTTAATGGGTACCTCTGGTGACTTTTAAGCATGGTCAAGTTAAAAGAAATAATGCACAGAGGGCAGGGAAAAGAAGACCAGGTAAAGCCCAGAGGAAGTATGTCTTTAGGGGGCAGTGCTTTTCAGCATTTTAACATCATTTACAATTAGAGAATATTTGCAAAGCAACTTGGAGTACAAAGGAGGAGAGACTGATAGAAGCTGGAAGTAACCAGCGCCAGGGACTTTGGCAGGTTCAGGCCCCACCTGGCTGCCACAAGGATGAGGTATCAACATTTTGACACATCAGTAATCTATCTGTGACACTAAAGAAGCTCCATCAAGGGCGAGAAGGAAAGGAGAATTTAAAGGAGAAATTTATCAAACAAGGCTGAGAACAGTGCATTGCCCCCAGAGTTCCAGATGCTGTGGAGAATTCAAGGACTAGGGATGACCTTTGGGTTTCAGTAATTGGAAGGTTAAGGGAATCATTGGCGTTTTATTGCAGAGGTGAAGGGAAGGAAAAGGCATTTGTAAAGAAATAAAGGGAATGAGCTACAAGGAAATAAAGGACACAAGTATAGATGACTATTGGAAGATTTTAAGTGCTAAAAGAAAGGAGACAGTAGCTGGAAAAGTATCAGGAAAGGGCTTGGGGGAGGGAGAGGCAAGGTATAACAGAAGCCTTATCTTTGGTACTTTAAGAACAGAAGGTAGTTTGCGTTGGCATGGATTTCATAAATTACTTTTAAAAAATTGTAATTATTTAGTTGTCTAATAAAGGACCTCAAAAGTCCCCTTGAATTATAACAAGAAATAATAGTTACAAATCAGGCCATTAGTCAGAGAGAATGCTGCCATTGGGGTGGATACTTCTTCAAGAGCTGGTGCTTTCAGAGCTGATGTCTTTTGGCTTGTCCTAATTCAGGTTCAAGTTCTTTAATCTATTGTCTTCATCATCAGTCATAGAAATCCCCTTCAGCACACTAGTGCCAGGTTAATCACAAGCTGTATTTTATAGCTTTTCAATCTTCTAAGACTATTTTATGCAGACTGACAGGAACAATTGGAAATTGCTTTAAATAAAGTGATTTTAGGAATGTATTTGTGGTAGACAGAATAATGCCCCCCTAAAGATGCCCATGTCCCAATCCCCCAAAACTGTGAATATGTCATTTTGCATTGCAGGGGGAAATTAAGGTTATAGTTGGAATTAACTCTGTTAATCAGCTAACCTTAAAATAGGAGAATAACCTGGATTATCCAGGCAGGCTCGATTTAATCACAAGAATCTTTTAAATATGGAAGCCTCAGGGAGAGATTTGAAGATGCTATGCTGCAGGTTTTGAAAATGGGGAAAGGAGCCATAAGCCAGGGAACACGAGCAGTCTCTAGAAACTAGAAAAAGGCAGCTGATTTTCCCCTGCAGCCTCCAGAAGCAATACAGCCCTGCCAACACAATGATTCTAGCCAATTCTGGGCTTCTAACTTCCAGAACTGTAAGAAAATTAATTTGTGTTGTTTTAAGTCACTAAATTTGTAGTGATTTGTTACAGAAGCAATAGTAAACTAATATAATATCTAAGTTTTAAAATCTTAATTTTAAAACATAAAGTCTCACTTCTCTGTCAGACCAGAAGTTCCTCCAGACCAGTAATCAACCTTTATGCTTGATGCACAATATACAAAATAAACATTTGTTGAACTTGAACCTGTATATCATATTGTCTAGCCACCATTTCTTGGGAGAGTTGCTTACTGTTCTTAAATGAAGTTTCCACTCACCTGGGAGCATGCTACATAGAGAAGCATTTCCGACGTAGTCAGTACCTGTAGTTCCGAACTTCTTCCTTAGTGACTTTTGATTGACTCTTATTTATTAAATATGAGCATTGAGAACCATAGCTATGTTATGAATACCATAAAAGATACAACATTATTTTTTAAAAAATAGGGTTTTTTTTTGTCTTAATGTTATGGAGTTGTGAGGGTTCTTTATATATTCTAGACATCAGGCTTTTATTATATATGTCTTGTAACTACTTTTTCCCCCAATCTTGGACTTGCCTTTTCATTTTCTTAGCATCAGCTTACTGAGCCACACAGCCAGGATCCTTTGTTAGGTCTTCAGTTTTCACCAGACTATGACCTTTGCATGGAAATTTTATTTCTGACTTAGTTTTCTACCTCTGCCTTTCATCTTTAACTAACTCCAACTCCTATGACATTTTACATATCTCCATAAGCGTCTTTTGTTTTTAGAAGATGAGGAATAAATAGAATACAAGTTCCGTGTCTTCTTGTACCTCAGTTTCAACTGCTCTGGAGTAAGACCACCTATCTAAGAAACCTATCTAAGAAACACCACCCTCAATTGAGGTTTGTTTTATGCCACAGAAGCTTATATATATATATTCATACCATCCCAAACATAGTCTCAAAACTTGGTGAAAATCTAGAAAACATTTTCTCATGATGCAGAAACAGACCTACTTATTTTTATAGATTTGTATTCGTTTCCTTCCCAGTCATTAAATGAAACTACCAAAATTGACAGAATAAGGGCAGTTTTAAATGTGTTATACACTGCTCTTTGGGATGTAATATGTATTAGTTATCTATTGCAGCTTAAAACAAACATTGATTATGTCATAACTTCTGTTGGTTAGGAATCTAGGAGCAGCTTAGCGGTTCCAACTCGGGCCCTTAGGCTGCAATCAAGTTGTGAGTCAAGGCTGTCGTCATCTTAAGGCTTGACTGACGGAGAATATGCTTCCAAGTTCCTTCACGTGGCTGTTGGCTGGTCTCAAAAACCTGCCCCTAAGCTCACTCATGTGGGCCTCCCCACAGGGCTGCCTCATAGTGTGGCAGCTGCTTCCTGCAGAGTGAGCCATCATGCTAAGAGAGCACACAAGCAGAAGCCACAGTCTTTTTAAAAACCTAATTTTGGAATTGACATCCCATCACTTATATTCTATTAGAAGCAAGTCTGTAAGTCCAGCCATACTTAAGGGGAGGAAGGGTTTACATGAGCTCATGAATACCAGGGAGTGGTGATCATTGGGGCCATCTTAGAAGCTGGGTACCACACATATAAATTAGTGAGTTCATTGGTTTATCAGAGACTAGATAATCAAGTCTATAATATACCTAACTGAAATTAAGTTCAGTAATATTAGAACATTTTGTAAAAAAAAAAAAGAACTACAAATAAATCTCCAATGTTAGAAGATGTAAAATAAAAATGGAAGCCTTTTAAATTTAAGACAGGAAATTTAGAAGGTACGGTAGAATAATCAACACAATTTACTCTTTTATACGATACTCCCCTCAGATTGTCAGATTGTCCACTTCTGACTTTCTATTACAATTCTTCCCTTCATGTTTTAAATTCTACTTATTCCTCATCTTCTAAAAATAAAAGATGCTTATGGAGATATGTAAAATGTCATAGGAGTTGGAGTTAGTTAAAGATGAAAGGCAGAGGTAGAAAACTAAGTCAGAAATAAAATTTCCATGCAAAGGTCATAGTCTGGTGAAAACTGAAGACCTAACAAAGGATCCTGGCTATGTGGCTCAGTAAGCTGATGTTAAGAAAATGAAAAGGCAAGTCCAAGATTGGGGGAAAAAGTAGTTACAAGACATATATAATAAAAGCCTGATGTCTAGAATATATAAAGAAGTCTTACAACTCCATAACATTCAGACAAAAAAAACCCTGTTTTTTAAAAAATAATGTTGTATCTTTTATGGTATTCATAACATAGCTATAGTTCTCAATGCTCATATTTAATAAATAAGAGTTAAAAAATAAACAAGCCAGCATTCTTTATTAGCTCTCACTAGAATGTATGTAGACTGCCCAAAGTGGCCTCTACCTAGTAGCAATATTTTTCAGTCCTTTTTTGCCATTTCCTTTAGTGCTGGCTTAAGCTACCTGAGATGTGTTACTTTGTGTTTATCAATTTCATACAATGAGATAAATAAAGGTATATTTTTACTATTATACATAAGTGAATTATGGTAGGTAACAAACAGAACAGGTTTTGTATTCATGAATAGTGAGTCTTTATGAGATAATTCTATTCTCCTAAACTCTTCTTTTGTCTCTTTAACAAGCATATTAGCCCAAATTCATTCTTTGTAGTATTAAGCTGCCTACTTATTATTTAAATTCCAACACTTACTCTTACATGATTATATATATTTTCAACAGTGATTCTTTTATGGCACACCAAGGAAGTATGCGACAGATGATGAGAAATTTTTCTGAACCTTTTGGAAGAGACCTGTTCAGCATCTCTGATGGCAGAGGAAGAGCTCGTAACCATACGGGACATGAGGATGGAGAAAATTCCTTGACTGTAAGTTCTTTATTTTAAAGTTAGTAAAGAAAAGTATTACAGAAGAATATATCTCTGACAACAGGATATGACTAATATTTATGTTATAGAAATAACTTATGTAAAAGGAGGGACCGGTTGGAAAGCTGAGTTCTTTAACAATGAATTGTTAATTGTATAGAATTCCACTGTGCTACTAAAACTTTTAGCACCATAAAGTTATATATTACAAGCCAAACTTAAAACATTGTTTTCCATATGTATATAGTTTTTTCCTCACCTCATCATTTACTCCCATGTCTTACATTAGAACAGGCAAGGAAATATCATTGCATACAACACTTTTTTTTCCCACTTTAAAATAAAAAATGATAGTATAATGCTTTATCTCTGTTGGACCAGGAAAAACCAGTCTTCTGCATGGCTACCTTGGACCTTCAAAACTGAGATTAACTTTTAATTGTATTCAAAAGCCTTGCAAAACTACAATATATATTCAGAAGTCTTGTCTGAGAGCAAAACTAAAAGGTTACAAACATACTCAACTCAAAAAAAAAAAAAAACAGGGTATTTATATACCTTAAGTATCTTCTTTTCTGCTTATTTCTATTGCTTCTTCAGCCTGAGGAATGGCAGTTCTCGAACAACAAATCCACAGGAGTTTCTTTCTAAAAGATAAATCTCTGCAATAGAAATGTAGATATTTGGAACTCAGTAAACATTTTGAATTGGTCAGTTGGGAAACTTCCCGAATCTTCCAGGAAAACATTTTTGTATTTTCTATTTGCAGTGGTCTTAAATAGAGCAAAATGTTTCAAATACTCCTAAGACGTTTGATGGATAACATTGCATTTGCCATTTAAATGAAAGTAATCTTCACCTTCTTTTTCACATATATATTATTCCAATATATATATTAATTACATTCCAGTTATTTTTTAAATTAGTTAATGTGGTATCATTATATATATTTTTTACTGTTAGGGCTATAAATTTCCATAAAAGTTGAAAATTAAGGTCAAAGGAAAAAATTGTCAAAGAGAGCAGAAAAATCAAATATGACATTCTGAAATTTTATCTTGCACATGAGCATTGAAGCATTTTATATATCTGCTATAACCACAGCAAAGAAAGAGTAGGGCTGTACATAGTGCTTTGTATTTACGTGCATAAATGAGCTACTCGTAGGCTTTGTAGAAAAAGAAGTGACAATTTTATTCCCTTGTAAGCATAGAAAGGAGATCTGTTTATAATAAAGTTATATTATTTATATATATATATATATATATATATACATATATATATATATATAAAAAGTTCTTATTAAGGATGCCTAAGCTGTAACTCTGCTGGTCATCCATTGGAAGTAGAAGTAAATGGGTACTTGTGCTTAAAACACATTGCTGGTCATCCATTGGAAGTAGAAGTAAATGGGTACTTGTGCTTTCCTGGGTACTTGTGCTTAAAACATCTGAATGTTTAATGAGCTGGAATAAGAAATATATGTAACCAAATAGATAAATTTCTGTGAAACTGTAGCTTATACGATTCATAATTTAGAACTATTTGTATTTTAGCTTGCCTCATAGTTACCTTGCCAATGTGGCTTGAAATCAAGTTTTGGGGAACCAAAAACACCCACACAGCTGAAGTAATATGGTTGCATAAATGTGATGATTGAATAAGGAAAGTCAAGCAGGAAAACAACTCTGAATATAAAGGAAGGCCAAGAACAACATTTGAATGGAAAACTAAAATAGTTGCTACCTTGTCTGGTTTATAGTGACATAAATTAACTTTTGTGTAAGATTGTTAATCATAGATGTAGGCTAAAGTCTGTAGCATTATCCAATAGAACATTCTGGATGATGCAAATGTTCTAAATCTGCCCTGTTCAGTGTGGTTAGCCACATATGGCTGTCGAGCACTTGAAATGTGCCTAGTGCTACTGAATTTTTAATTAAATTCTAATTATTTTAAAACTAATTTTAAATAACCACACGTGGCTATTGGCCACCTTAATGGAGAGCATGATGATATTCAAATAGACTGGAAAGCTTTTAGCTTTTTTTTAAACCAATGCTGAGTAAAGTACACTAATCACCTATATGTGAACCTATCGTCTTATGTTTTAATTTAATAAAAATGTCTTTAAACATTTTCCCAAGAAAAACTGCAGTACTCATCTACCTATTAAATAAAAAGTAAATGGTAATTTTTACTATATCAGATTTAGACAAAACCATTTCATAAAACTTTGAGTTTTATAACTTTTTATATAGTCAATACTGCTAGGTAGTATTTAGTTGCCTCTCCCATCTAAAATCAAGTAGTATACATTCTTCTTCAGTTACATTGTATTGTATCAACTGTCTTAGAAAGCTAACACCAGTGGGGTTTTTTCTTGTTCAAACTATGAAAACTCTTTGCCAACCAAGAGTACTGAGCACTGTCCTAGGGCAGTTGAAGGGCAGTAGTAATTTTTAAATATAGGAATTTCATCCAGTTTTACAAGGAACATTCAGCTTCTCTTTTAGCCAAAACACTTTTTCTTTCCCGGTACATTATAATTTGTACTGGTGAGATATGGCTCACCTTTTTTTCCCTAGGGTGTGATACATTTGACATATTTATGGCTCAGTATGAAAGAGTTATGTAATAGCAAAACTAAATAAATTAATTAAAAGAAAACAAAAACAAACAAACAACAGTAGCAACAGAAGGCCTGTATCCTAACTTGACTTTTCTAAGTCAGTGTCTCATAACTAGATGTGAAAGTAGAAACAGAAGTTAGAAATTGACTGCAGAAGATGAAAAAGATGGCTGCCTAGTTTGAAAAGAGCACAGTGAAGAAAACAGTAGACTTTCTGAGCATGCTGGCTGTTCTATTTGAACTTTTATTAACAGTTTACACAAACTTTTTATTCTCTTTTTATGAAGTTATAAATTTTAAAATGAGTATTTTGATTAAGTAGCGAGCCATATGCTGATGCTTTTAAGCATAGTGGATGAAAATTTATATTTCAAATAGACACTTGATAACTTTTTTCTTTATTTTTGGCCCATTTCTTGACGTTTGTCATCTTTAACAGCCCTATTAGGAGGGAAAACAGAGACACCTACAGAAATAGAAGAAGCATCAGCTTTGCCATTTTCCTGTGTTTGTACTATTAGCAGTTTCTTCAGTTCATGATTTCTTTATTGGGATACTTTTAAGCCAGTTGTCCATTTTGAGAGGATTGGTTTGTTTAAAACTATAATTTAATCTGTAAATTTATTTAATTAGGCAGTTTATAATCCAAGATATGACATGTGACCTTTTGACAATTAGATTGAGAGATGGTGCCAGAGTCAATGTAAAATCTGTTTTTCCTTTCAGTAAAAAGAAACAGAAAGAGGAATTTTACTGGTACATCAATACACTTTGGAGATTACTGTTCTACATATACAGTATAAGTATATATCAACTGATATAACTTATAAAATTGAATATAAACACAGTTTTCTCTAGTTTTTTTGTCATAACTTACACAGGGAGAAAATTATCACAGAATAATGGTAAAACTTTATATATACCTTTTACCAAGAAATTCAAAACTTATTTTCAACATTTAAAACTTCCAAGTAATGAAAGTTTTTAATTTGTATACGAATCTAAAAATTTATTTTCATTCATCTGTACCTATTGAGAAATATAATTTATGAACTATTAATTTTGATTATTCTATCTATTATACTTAATGTTCTTTTTCCTATCGAAGACTCCAAATATCTTTAAATATCTATGTGTGATCCTTTCTGAAATCCATATTACTTATTCCATAAATTAGTTCTTAGGAGGTATTCATTAAATTTTTGGCCGAATATCTCTACTAATTTTTTGAAATGTTATTAATTTAGATACTTCTGATTTTTAACAGGTTAAAGGAAAGATTAACTGATTTTTTAAAAAATATGGAATAGTTGAACAAAGGAAAGATGATATAATCTTAATCGTTGTACCTTATGTGTTAATTTTGGTGTGAATTTGCATTTCCTTTGAGAAATGTTTGTCTCAATCCATAGCAAATACTTTCTCTTTCAACTGCCTTTAACAAATACTAGAGTAGTCTTATTTAAAAGTGATATATGGTCTCTCTATTTGCCTGCCAGGATCCTGTCAGGCTCTACAATGAATAATAAGCAGATAACTTTAAAAATATATGTTGAATTCTTTTTGATTAAAAGGTTCTGTAATTTGGTTAGCTCTGAACTATGTGATTATGCAGTGCATTTCTCTCTTTTTCAGAGATTGTTATATAATAAATATCATAACCAAAATTAATTGGAGTTTTTTTCTAGGTGATGAGTTCTCTTGTGCCTTTTGGCAGTTTTGGTAGTATGGTTCATATCATAAGACACAAACCATTTGAGCAATATTTTCTGACAAATATTTATTTTTCATTAACTCAAGCAAACTGAATTGGCATGCCCAATTTCATAATGGCTTTTTAGCATTTATTACTGAAAACTTGTGTCATGTGTTAAATTTATCTTAGAGTGTTTAGGCCTGTGTTTTGTGAAGTAAGTAATACCAACATAATAAAATCAGTTTTCCAAAAGAAAAAGTACATTTTAGTTGATGACTACTCACTTGATTTGCAAAAGGGATCCCCACACTTTTAAACACTTTTGTGTTTAAAAGTTGGAAACTTCCCCAAGCTTATGAAGACTTTTCAAAAGGTGAAAACCCACCAAACTGTAGATAGACAAGCACATCTGGAAAAGCTCAGATTGGCTGCTTTCTCTAGGACTCTATTGCCAATTCATTCATGCGTTTCCTTTCCCATGTTCAAGCATGGCTACTCTGCAACCAGCTTTGCTCCCACCCCTGTTTCTCCGGGCCTTTGGTCCTGTTTTCTGTGGCTCTAGCTTCTAACACATTAAAGGCAATCTGAGGAGTAACAGAAAATAGCATCACATTGGAACATTTCCTATGGATGCACCTATGCTCTCATGAAAAAGTTTTTTTATTCTCTTGTGCTAGACTTCAGCCATTTCTCTCCTTAAAGTTTGACATATAACATTTGTCCTTCCTGACCAGAGTTTTTAGTGGGACAAGTGATGAAGGAAAAAAGAAAACAGCTATAGCACAGAGTTATCAGTAAAAATGATCAGGAAGTTCAGCATGCTGTGGGAGCACAGGCAGAAAAAAGCCTGTAGCCCAGACCTTTTGGGATGGTGGAGTGGAGGTCAACTAGAGAACACTGCCTGAACCTTAAGGATTAATAGGAGGTAGCCAGGAAAATCTGGGAGGGGAGAAGACGAGTGCTCAACACAGAGGAAACAGCATGTGCAGAAACCTAGAGGCTAGGGAGCCCAAAGGTGTTTAGGGTCATTTGGCCCTAGGATGTGAGTTGGAGAGTGTGTATAGATGAGGATGGAGAGGTAACCAGGGCAACTTCTTTTGGCCCTGGTAAGGATTGTGGACATTATCTTAAGAGCAGGGGGAGCAATTGATGAATTTTCATCAAAACAGTAGTAGAATCAGGTTCTCTTTTTTTTTTTTTTTTTTGCGGTACGCGGGCCTCTCTCACTGTTGCGGCCTCTCCCGTTGTGGAACACAGGCTCCAGATGCGCAGGCTCAACGACCATGGCTGTCGGGCCCAGCCGCTCCGTGGCATGTGGGATCTTCCCGGACCGGGGCACAAACCCGTGTCCCCTGCATTGGCAGGCGGACTCTCAACCACTGCGCCACCAGGGAAGCCCCCAGGTTCTCATTTTTTAAAGATCATTGTGCCTGCAGGGAGGAGAGAGGTTAGAAGGGATCACAGTGGAGACAGGGAGACTAGGAGGCTGATCAAGTATTCTGGGAAGTATTAGTGATAGCTTCTACTCAGGTAATAGCTGTGGTGATAAGGAGAAATAATCTCCTTTGAGAAAGAGTTAAATAGGTGAATGGATAGAACTTGTTGATAACTTGGGTTGATGGATCAGTAGAGAGGGAGAAGGAAAGTATTATGCTTATTTTTGTGGCATGAGGAATTAGGTAGATGGGAATGCCACTGAGCTAGGAACAGAGAGCATTGATGCAGTGCAGGTATGAGGGCAGGGGTGTTCAGAAAGGTCATTTCAATTCTGGGTGTTTTGCATTTGAGGCATCTGTGGGCTGTCCAGGTGGGATTTATCTGGTAAACAGTTGGATATATGGGTTTGAGCTGAGCTAATTAGTTAACTAATTAGAGATAATTAGTTCCTTCATTCAGCAAATATTTATTGAGCCCTCCTATGTGCCAGGAGTTGTTTTTAAAGTATTGGGAATTAGTAGTGGGTAAGACAGAGAATATAGCCCTGCCTTCACAGAGATTATTTTTACAGAGTGGGAAGACAGACAATAAACAACAAAATAATTTCAGATCGTCAAAGTACTCTGAAGGAGATGGAGTAATGATATAGTGACAGGTGGATGTGAGGCAGAGATTAGTTTAGACGGGTGGGCTTCTTAAGGAGGTGATACTTGAATGATTAGAAGAAACTATACTGAGAGTCAGGAGAAAACATTCTAGGCAGAGAAGAGCAGCTGTACAGAGTTCCTGAAGGCCTCAAAAGCCCACTGGAATCTCCGCTCTAATTTGTAGCTCCACTTTTTTGTCAAGGCGTTGGGCCACCCCATAGCAAGTACAGATACATCTTTTGATGGCTGATTTGATAGTGAATTGAGAAGAGACAGAATATACCCCAAACATCGGATCTTTTTCTCCTCCTCCTCCTCCTCTCCTTCCTTAGGCCAGCCCTTCTGTCTCTCTTGAATTGTTCTCTCTTATACAGCCTTGATTCTCAACCTAATGTTGAAGCAAAAAATTCACAACATTTCCTGAATTGTGTTGAATCTCTGAAATGCAGATTAATTCTATTGTAGTCCTTTGCATCCTAAAGATGTATCAGTAACTCCTAAACGTGTCATTGTTGTTCCCTACTGTGCTAAATGCAGATTCTAAAAAGGAATGTGCTTTTTTCATCTATTTTCTGTTGTAACTAGCAATAAAAACCCAGTAGAAGGCAGAGACATAAACAGGCCTTTGATGATTCTTTACTGAGTCCCAGCTTGGCACAAAGCAAAAGAATATCCGGAAGGGCTGAAATACCAGCATTGAATAACAGTGCCTTACAGGATTCAAAACACTCCTCCTGCTTGAGCAGGGGAGTTCCTTGAACTAAACACTCCTTATAATAGTAGATGATGCTTTGGGTGACACACTAGAATATGTGCTTCACTTTTTGATTCCTGCTGATTGTTCCAGTGATAAAACTTAAAATCAATAGCAGATCTTTCTAGAGCAGAGTTTTGCAGCCTTGACACCACTACTTTCACGTTGGGCTGGATAATTCTTGTTCTGGGGAGCTGTCCTATGCTTTGTAGGATGTTTAGCAGAATCCCTTGCCTCTACCGCTAGATGCCAGTCATATACCCTCCCCAGCTGTGACAAACAAAAATGAGTATAATTATTGCCAAATGTCCCCCTGGGATCAAAATCACTCCTGGCTAAGAAACTACTGTTCTGGAGGAATTCTTAACTGTTCTTCTAAAGGAGCATACCTCTGGAGGCATCAGGCTCCCCAGCTTCAAACTATACTACAAAGCTACAATAATCAAGATAGTATGATACTGGCACAAAAACAGAAATATAGATCAATGGTACAGGATAGAAAGCCCAGAGGTAAACCCATGCACATATGGTCACCTAATTTATGACAAAGAAGGCAAGAACATACAAAGGAGAAAAGACAGTCTCTTCAATAAGTGGTGCTGGGAAAACTGGACAGCTACATGTAAAAGAATGAAATTAGAACATTCCCTAACACCATACACAAAAATAAACTTCAAATGGATTAAAGACCTAAATGTAAGACCAAACACTATAAAACTCTCAGAGGAAAACTTAGGAAAACACAAACCATATATGTGGTTTGACATAAACCACAGCAAGGTCTCTTCTGACCCACCTCCTAGAGTAATGAAAATAAAAACAAAAATAAACAAATGGTACCTAATTAAACGTAAAAGCTTTTGCACAGCAAAGGAAACCATAAACAAGACCAAAAGACAACCCTCAGAATGGGAGAAAATATTTGCAAATGAAACAACAAAGGATTAATCTCCAAAATATACAAACAGCTCATGGAACTCCATATCAAAAAACAAACAATCCAATTAAAAAATGGGCAGAAGACCTAAATAGACATTTCACCAAAGAAGACATACAGATGGCCAAGAGGCACATGAAAAGTTGCTCAACATCACCTAATTATTAGAGAAATGCAAATCAAAACTGCAATGAGGTAACACCTTACACTGATCAGAATAGCCATTATCAAAAAATCTAGCAACAATAAATGCTAGAAAGGGTGTGGTGAAAAGAACCCTCCTGCACTGTTGGTGGGAATGTAAATTGATACAACCACTATGGAGAACAGTATGGAGGTTCCTTAAAAAACTAAAAATAGAACTCTCATATGACCCAGCAATCCCACTACTGGGCATATACCCTGAGAAAACCATAATTCAAAAAGAGACATGTACCACAACGTTCATTGCAGTACTATTTACAATAGCCAGGACATGGAAGCAACCTAAACGTCCATCGATAGGTGAATGGATAAAGATGTGGCACATATATACAATGGAATATTACTCAGCCATAAAAGGAAACAAAATTGAGTTACTTGTAGTGAGGTGGATGGACCTAGAATCTGTCATACAGCGTGAAGTCACAAAGAGAAAAACAAATACCGTATGCTAACACATATATATGGAATCTAAAAAAAAAAAAAAAAAAGTACTGATGAACCTAGTGGCAGGGCAGGAATAAAGACATAGACATAGAGAATGGACTTGAGGACACGAGGTGGGAGGGGGAAGCTGGAGCGAAGTGAGAGTAGCATCGACATTTGTACACTACCAAATGTAAAATACATAGCTAGTGCGAAGCAGCAGCATAGCACAGGGAGATAAGCTCAGTGCTTTGCAATGACCTAGAGGGGTGGGATAGGGAGGGTGGGAGGGAAGCTCAAGAGGGAGGGGTATGGGGATATATGTATGCATGTGGCTGATTCGCTTTGTTGTGCAGCAGAAACTAACACAGTATTGTGAAACAATTATACTCCAATAAAGGTCTATTAAAATAAATAAATTACTTAAATAAATAAAGGAGCATACCTCATGCTTCAAGTGTATGCCCTACTGAGCTGGCAGTGGTGGGCAGCAAATCCAAGGACTGTTAGTGGAATCAACCTATATCACTTGGGTCCAAGTCTGATGGAAAGGAGGACTGATTACTCCAGAGGCAGCTTCTATCACCCATGTTGGACTTCTGGAAGGAACACTGTCATCTTATACTTGGGTTTTATTTATTTGCCTGGTAGGCTATCCAGAAGGAAGAAGGAAAAATTGGAAGACTAGTCTATGCTAGAGCTGTCCCACAGCCAAGGATACACCACTCAGTATTTAAATTTTAACCAGATTATGTTATGAGCAAGTTGAATTTTATGTGTGTGTGTATTTATATGTTCTTGCATGTATATATGTGTGGATATATACACATGTATGTATGCATGTATTTATAGTGTTACAACTCCCTAACCATTTGTATGTTGGCTGTTTAGGATTTTGTGTATGCTTCAAATTCTTCTTTAACAAATCACTTTCATTATATAGTCCTTAAATTATCTTTGCCTGGTCGATCACTGCATGAGACCCCACAGCAAAAATCAAAAAAAAAAAAATTTCAGCTGTTTTGGGAATGTTGATTTTGCTTCCTTTGTGTTGTGCTTATAGTTAATAACATACTTCCTAATATCCTATAGCGTACAGATGTCAACCCTTTTCAGGCAATGGACCGAATGATGTTAAATATGCGAAACAGCATGCAGGAATTACAAAGAAACTTTGTAAGTACTAAAGGACTGATGAGAATGTTATTTTCAGTTATTGGTATCCTATATTATAGTGGCTTTCAACCTTTTTCTAACCATGGTCCACAGTGATTGAAAAATATATCTTACATCATGACAGTACTTGTGTACTGTATATATTTTACACCTGAAATAAAAATTTCATGAGAAAATAATCATACTGTTTACAGCATGTGCTGATATTTTCTATTTTACTTCATATTTTAAAAATCCTGGTCACAGCCTACCAAAATGATCTCAGAACCTGCAAGTTTGAAAAGCAGCGTTAATTAAACTTTCAAAATAAAAACATTCAACTTCAAAAACATTTATTCTGCTGAAGATCACTATTGTAAATGAATGTTTTATATGAATTTAGATTTTTTTATTATGTATAACTTGTCTACTTAAAAAGATTTGTAGCATCTAAGAAATTAAGTTTTAGTGTTAAAAAATAACTCTGAAAATAGAAATTTCAGGAATGATATTTAGGCACTGGATTAGATTCATACAGTCCAAACACTTATAAACTAGTACTAATACTCTTACTTTTCTACTCATGATATTAATCAAAATAACTTGATTCAGTATGAAGACCACCCATATTATTTTAGTCATCCAGTTTGAAATCTAAGGATCATTTCAGAATGTCCAAATCTAGGACATTATTAATGATTTTAGAAATGTAGCAGTTGGTACCCACAGAAGGTATAAAACTTCTTGGCATATGGCTAATTGGCTCAACATTGGCAAAATTGCACACAAAAGTCAACCACTGACTGTAAAAGTATTACATGCTTCAGGGCACGGCATCTATAAATTTAAGCCACAAGTCTTTGACCTCAAAGATTTGAGGATTTCTGAATGAATCACTTGTCATTTATTATTCCTTACAAGGAGAGTGTGAATTGGTACCTAAAATGGAAGGAGGTTAGGGCCTTCATGGGGGTACCATTTGGACATCATACTGATCATATATACTATCTTTAGTAGAACTTCTAGCTAGTGTTGTTACTTTATTTGAATCCTCTGACATTATTTCTTCGTATTTGACTGAACTCACTGGATTTACAATTTATATGTACCTCTAGGGTAACCTTTCAACGGATCCAAATGGACATTCGTTTAGTTCTTCCTCAGTTATGACTTATTCCAAAGTAGGAGATGAACCACCAAAGGTTTTCCAGGCCTCAACTCAAACCCGCAGGGCTCCAGGAGGAGTAAGTATTTTCTTGGAACTTTATAAAGTTGTGGAATCATAGATCACCTATATCAAATTTTAACTATTAAAATTTGACCTGGTACTGGTCAGGGGAAGGGATGGGGGGAGAAAACACAGGTCAGTGTGAAAAGCAATAAAACTAACTGTATTTATGTATTCATTTTGAGGCATTCTTTGTCTCCCCCACCTACCTCCATCCCTGCCCCAGGTGCCTTTTTTCATGTTAATATCCATGGATGTTTATTAGCTTTACATGTTGACAAAGTAAGTAGACACTATAAGAAGTCTTTGTTTCATGAAATAAATGTCTACTTTTAGTTTCTATTTGAAGTAGATGAATTTTTTAACTCATAAAATATTTCAAGTATACAGAAAGGACATAGAGAATAATATAATATAAGTACCCCATACTCCTTCAATCCAGTTTAGTCAAATCATTAACACTATTCTCTATTTAAGTTGTCTCTTGTTTTGCGTCCTTTTTAAGCAAAGATGTTACAGATTCAGTTAAAGCTTCCAATATACTCCTTCCTCCTCCTCCTTTTCCCTTTCTCCGTCCCCCAAAGACAACCATTTTCTTATACAGGCATACCTCGTTTTATTGGGCTTCACTTTATTGCACTTCACAGATAAATTGTGTTTTTAACAAACTAAAGGTTTGTGGCAACCCTGTGTTGTCAGATGATAGCAATTTTTAGCAATACCGTGTTATTAAATTAAGGTATGTACGTTGCATTTTTAGACATAATGCTACTGCACACTTAATAACTACAGTATAGTGTAAACATAACTTTTATGTGTACTGAGAAACCAAAAGAATCATGTGACTCACTTTATTGCAATATTCCCTTCATTGTGGTGGTCCAGAACAGATCCCGCAGTATCTCTAAGGTATGCCTGTACCTGGAATTTATCATTTTCATGCATGCTTTTATAATTTTATTACTTATGTATGCTTCATATACAATACAGTGAATTATTTTACAGGTTTCTAAACTTTGTATAAATGGTTTCATACTGTACGTGTCCTCTGCAGCTTGACTTTGCTCAGTAATTGCTTCTGAGATTTATTCAAGTTGATATGTGTAGCTCTGGTTTCTTATTTTAACTTCTATATAAATGTCTAAAATATGAATATACCACAGTTTGTTTTGTTTTGTTTTGTTTTGTTTGCGGTACGCGGGCCTCTCACTGTTGTGGCCTCTCCTGTTGCGGACCGGCTCCGGACGCGCAGGCTCAGCGGCCATGGCTCACAGGCCTAGCCGCTCCGCGGCATGTGGGATCCTCCCAGATCGGGGCACGAACCCGTTTCCCCTGCATCAGCAGGCGGACTCTCAACAACTGCGCCACCAGGGAAGCCCTATACCACAGTTTTTTAATCTATTTTTCTATTGATAGATATTTAGGTGTTTATAATTTTTCACCTATTCATCTTTATACCTGTCTCCTCGTGCAAAAGGGCTAGGAATGCTATTGTTGGATCGGAGGAGATGTGTGTCTTCATCCTTACCTAGAAATCACCAAGTTATTATCACACAGTGATTGAGACAATTAGCTCCCACAGACTTTGGTATGAGTTCCCATTTCTCCACTTCCTTGTTAGTACTTATAGTAAAGAAAATTTGGGTTTGCCTGTCTAATGGGTGACTTAAATGAAAATAGAATATATAAGTCATTTCACGAGTGCTGAATAATTAGTTGCCCTTTCTTGTAGGAATGCTAGTATGTACTCCCATCTATTAATTGTCAAGGACAGTGTTGAAGGCACTAAGTTTAATATAATTAAGTTATTCTTTGTTTTAATAATTATATTAGTTCTGTTTGTCCTAGACATTTTAATTGTAAGCAGTTCAGGAAATATCAGAGAACTATTACCATAATTTTACTACAAGTTGGTAGTGGAACTGAGTACCCATTATTTTTAGAGCAGTAGATTTATATTCTTACCTCTATAGGTAAACAGGTTCTGAGGAGTTTATAGTCTATATTTATTTAAATAATAACTAATTTTTATTTTCATCATTTTCACAGGTAAAGGAAACTAGGAGAGCACTGAGAGATTCTGAGAGTGGACTAGAAAAAATGGCTGTTGGTCATCACCTCCATGACCGAGCTCATGTCATTAAAAAGTCAAAGAACAAGAAGACTGGAGATGAAGAGGTCAATCAAGAGTTCATCAATATGAATGAAAGTAAGTTATCAGAGAAAATAGCATTCTTCCTCTCAAAGTTAAAATAGCAGCTGTACCCATAGAACTTGGTGAATATTTTTTATAGAAACATTTTATATGATGTTGTTTCAGACAGTTTATGAATTGTAAATGTAGAGAATACGTTATCAAAGTAGTAATAAAATTGTGGTTTCAGTGTTTCATTGTAGATCTGTTTTTTATAGTGATTTTTGTTAATGTTGAGTATCATTTATTTTTTTGTTTTATACTTGGAAAATGGAATCTTTTGAATTGTTTTTTAGTAAGACTATCAGTAGGAAATCGAGTTTTTATTTATTTCTGATATCAAAGAAGTACATTCGAAAAGTATAAAAAAGTATAAAGGAAATTAAAATTATTCATAACTCCAACCCCAAATAACTACTATTAACGTTTTAGTGTATTTCTTCCTAATAGTTTTATGTATTGATATATATAAACATACAATCACACATACTGTTTTTCAAAATTTGTATTTTACTATCTATATAGTTTATATTGTGCTTATTTTAATTCCCCACTATAATTGTGAACAGTCACCTATGATGTTACTTTTCAGAAACATCCTAGATGGTTACCTAAAAGTTTTATCATGAATTGGCCATAATTTATTTCAACTATTCTGTATTGTGGGGCACTTAGGCTTTTGTATAGATAAGATTTAAATTTCTGGTGTTGTCAGATAATAAATCACATATATATCAAGCAAATCTTTCCACTTCTTAGATTTTATATTCATTCTTCAACTCATTTAAGACTTCCTAACTTTTTTCATTATAGTTTTTAAGCTGTATTCATTTCCTGTTTTTAGAAAGTATTTTGAATAAAAATGTTTTAGCATAGTAAAGGGTTTAAATTATATGATTTTAGAAAAAGAAATTCTCTTGGAGCTGGATAAAATTATTCTTATGCAATGAGATGGAAGCCACAACATCTTAACCTCTCTTTAATTTTAACCTTTGTAATTTGGCCATATTTAAATATATACAGAGTACTTCACAATAATGAACATACTGAAGAAAATTTTAGTAAAGTAACACATTATTATAAAGGCAATCTGAAAGAACACGTATTATCATTTACTTATTGTTATTATGGAATTTAGATTACCTACTTCATAACAACATGAACTGTCAGATGAGTAACCTGTCTCAGGAAATTGAAAAAGAAGCTTGTGAGGCCAAACTGAGGACAGGAAGTGCTAGGCACAGGAGGAGTGTCCTCCCAGTAAGAGGAAGAGTAGCATCACCATGAGATGACCCGGGAAGAAAGCCTGTTAGTGTCGCTGGGTCATGGGGTCCATTGGATAAGTTATGTGATATCCAGGCAGGTGTGTGAAAAACCAGATCATCCATAAGCAAATTATCAACAGGAATAGGAGAGGAACAAAGAGAAAAGGAAATACTACTCTGAGTCCAAGACCTTTTTATTTGAAGCAGTTTCCTGCTTCTACTTTAAGGTTAGGCTGATGGAAACACCAGGCTAGAGTGAAATGTGTGGGGAGCAAGGCAATTACTGACAGCTGATACCTTAATACTTACCACTTTATTTTGATATTGGATGTAGGTGATGCTCATGCTTTTGATGATGAGTGGCAAAATGAGGTTCTGAAGTACCAACCAAGGGGACAATGGCACAATCTAGAAAACTCTAGGATGCGAAACATTGGTCATGAGAATTCAGGATCCCGAGAACTTAAAAGAAGGTAAAAGTTATTTCTAAACTAAGCTGTGTTTTTTAAAGACAATTTAGAAGAGAAGTTATGTAATTTTACCTCTGTTATCGGAAGTTTTGATTAACATCCAAGTTGTTTGTATCAATAATATCTTTTGTGAAAGATGTAATAACTTTATATTATTTCTGAGTATTCCAACACAAATTTAAATTTGTATCTGAAAACCAATAGTATTTTAGGATTATATGACTAGTACCTTACTAGCAAATTATGCTTTAGACAATGGGGCTAAAATCCTCCTAAGGTAGAGCAATATACTATAATGCAGTTATTCTTGTGAAACAGATTTTCATCTGGATAGAGTAGGAGTCATACATTTTGTACCAGGTAAAGATACTGGTGTTTAGGGATATGGTAAGGAGAGAGGAACTGTAGCTAAAAGGCTGAACAAAACTTCTCTAACAAGTCAAAATTGAGCATTTAATGGTAAAAAGATTTTTAGACCCTTGTATAATATGTAACAGTATCTGTATTAGATATCAAATATTTTGGAAGAGTTTTGCAAAAACTTTAGCCTCCTTTGGAATTACCGTTTGGAATAGCTGCGAAATATGAACGTGCTAATACCACACTTTTATAGAGATTATAGAAATTTTGACACATTTAGTATATATCCTAGAGTTACAATTTTATTTGATACTCTGGGGGAACAATTGAAAACACTACCTAAATCCTATTGAAAATTAGACTCGAGAGAGAGAGGGCTCAGCAGGCCTGAAAACAGAAATCTGTTCTAGGCTCTAAGAGAGTGGAGAATTGCTGCAGAAGGTGGAAGCCTTCCCAGAACCAGCGGTCGACAAGTGGGTACCAAGTAAATTAGAAGACTTGTGCAGAATTTCATGTGCTAGCATCTTTTATTTTAAAATACTTGTTTAGGAATTTAGAGCCCCAATGTTTTCTTTAGAAATCTTGCTCTCATATTAATTTTAGATAGTATTTGTCTCACTTTGAAAAGCTTATTGATAAAAACCTAACAGTGCTAAGTTTGACTATGAAATCCAGGTCCCAGTTAGAGAAAAGCATGCTCTTTATAGATGATCTATAAATTTATGGCCTATCAGTGGCATTTTCTGTAAACCAGCACTGTCCAATAGAACTTTCTGAAATGATTTTTTGCAATGACGAAAATGTTATGCATCTGTACTGTCCAATATGGTAGCCAGTAGCCCCACGTGGCTATTGAATCACACTTGAAATGTAAACAATGCAGCTGAGGAACTGAATTTTTAATTTTTATTTTATTTTAATTAATTTAAATGTAAACGATGTGGCTAGTGGCTACCATGTTGGACAGCATGGTTCAACGGTAAACAGTTAAATCTATCTCAGGAAAGCAGCTGTTGCTTTCTTAAATGTTAAGTGAAATAGTCTGCCATATGTTTTTCAAAGCTATTAAGGAACCTTTAAGATAAAACTCACCTTAAATTACAGTGGTCTGTATCATGTTTGTATTGATTTTTTTAATGACCATTTAAAAAATGGTATTAATGTTCACATGTATATTTCTCAGGGAGAAACTGCATCAAAGTCCAGCCATTGAACGTGGAAGAAGATCAAATGTTTATGTGGATAAACTCAACATCAAAGGATCACCTATGAAAATCAACAAAAAATAAATAGCATTGCACTTGATTTGTTTAGTTTTGGTTGTTTGAACAGAGAAAGTAATGGTGCTGAGTAATACACCTAAGACCAATTGCTTGTTATTAAATCAATACTGTGTTCTTAGCAACTTTCTTCTGAATTTTCTTGGAAGTGCTAGCTTTATATTGTCCCTATTTTAGGAATAAAACTTTAATGTTCAATAGTGCAAGCTGTTAAACATTCTATGACACTCTTTAAAACATAACACATGCTGATTTTGCTTTCACAATTATTTTCCTATTGGCTATGTATTCCCCTATACATTCAAGATTGAATGTACAGCTAGCTGTTCTATCATATAAAATTAGTTAAAAGAATAAACTGTAAAAAAAATAGTCTCAATTTTTACTAACACTATAATAGGGTGATGTTTACAAAGGTTAAAATTATTTAGCTCAAATTTTATAATGTGTTACGTAGCCAGCTAGCTTAAAGAATTTTTTTTTTTTTTTTTGCTGTATGCGGGCCTCTCACTGTTGTGGCCTCTCCCGTTGCGGAGCACAGGCTCCGGACGCGCAGGCTCAGCGGCCATGGCTCACGGGCCCAGCCGCTTCGCCGCATGTGGGATCTTCCTGGACCGGAGCACAAACCCGTGTCGCCTGCATCGGCAGGCAGACTCTCAACCATTGTGCCGCCAGGGAAGCCCAAGAATTTTTTTAAATAAAGCAAAACTATACTAGTACTCTTTTACAAAAAATTAGTTATTGTTTTGATAAAGAACATAAAGAATAATCAAATAGTTCCTTTTCAAAGAGATTTTAAATTGTTAATATACACGAATTTTCTTATCGTTTCTTTATACAGTGTATTCTTTTTTTGTTCTGTGTTACATTTTCAACATTCGACAGACTTTATATTGACCTTTCTCTTTAACATCTTAAGGTAGCATATTTCTGTTCTCCTTTCTCACAGACAGCTTAATCTATCTCCACGGTTAACATTCTAAAGTTGCAGTGTCCTTGGAGAAACTCTGCTCGGCCTTTTTGTGACATTTAGAAAAATGCATTTGGTATTCTGCAAACCTGAATGATTGATTGTCTCAAAATTTCTTAGACAGGTGAAGTGTGTTTGAGCAAGGTACTTAATAATTCAATTGTTCCCTTTTTAAGTATACTATTTAAAAATTCAGCTCTTGGGTTTTTTTCATTCTAGAATGCGAGCATTAATCTGTTTTTATAAAGTTAGGCATGAAGTTTGTGAGAATATATAATCTTAACTTTTAAGTTTTTGTTGTTTCAAGGGGGGGAAAAACAATCGATTATCACTCTATATAATCCTAATATCTTCCCTTTTAAATTTTGGAAGTAGAATTGTGTGATTGTGCTTATACTCATCTAATTTTCTATATCATATCCTGTTAATTTTACTAGTCAGTGTTTCATGCCTTTAATTAGTCACTAAAATAAGATGCATATGTGTCAATTCATTTTTATAATGGAAAGCAATTGAGCAAGTATTAAAGATGTTAAAATTTTCCTCTTATGGATAATTTAGTATACTAATAACATACTATTACATACTGGGAAGTTATCATAAGGCATCCATTTGAAATAACACTTCTGCATAAATTCCCTAGACAGAGCAAAATCCCGGTAGACACTGTAATTATTCTCCTTTTGCCTAAATTATTACACTGAAGTTAACTTGAATCATTATATTCAAATATGAAAACACATTTTAATAAATAATTGTACTTAAAACACTATAACTTCTATGCTTCATATAACAGAGAATTCATAGATGCTTTTTTCTTCTCAATTTGTTTACTGTAGAAATCAAATTAAAATTGAATTAGATATATATTTCCTCCTATGCCACAGTGCTTCCTAAGGGGCCACTTACAAAATATGTGACATCTGGAGATTAAGTGTTAATTCTTTATGTTCACACGATGCTGAAATTAACTTTTTTCAGATTTTATTTTTATCTTCATTCTGAAGTCAACTAGTATAAAAAAGAAGGCTCGCCATAGCTTGTAGTTCACATGTTATTTTTTCTTTATTGACAACCACTGATCTTTCTGGAACGCTGGGTCCTTGGGGAATGTAAGGATATTAACTATTTTGTGAATGTGGCCTTGACAATAAGTCCAAGTTGAAAACTTAGGCTCCTTGCTACTTTAGTGATTTTCCTGGTAACTTTCAGTCTCAGTGATAGGTTTTCATTATTTATCTTTAGGACTTCATTATCTTTTATTGTTACAGGGCAGTGGCAGGAGCACATTGGTATCAGATGGTGCCCTACGTGTGGCAATGTGATGGTGTTTGGAGGTGGGGCCTTTGGGAGGTGATTAGGTTATGAGAGTGGAGCCCTCATGAATGGGATTAATGCCTTTGTAAAAGGGACCCTAGAGAGCTCCTCCACCCTTTCTGCCTTGTGCCCACACAGTGAGAAGTTGGCTGCCTATGAACCAGGATGTGGGACACACCAGACACTGAATCTCCTGGAACCTTGATCTTGATCCCACCTTGCAGATCTATGAGAAATAAATTTCTGTTGTTTACAAGTCACCCCATCTATGGTATTTTTGTTATAGCTGCCTGAATGGACTAAGGCAATGGTCTTAGGCTAGTCGGGCTCGGGCAATTTGGAGATTCTACTGATGTTTGACCTAGACCCTTACTGCAGTGAATCAGGACCTTCACTGAATTGATCTTTATTCTTATAAAGATAAGATATAAAAGTTATAACATATACCTGGCAAAGTTATAGCAAAGTTATAAAATGACTATGAATTAATAGAATGTGTAACTGCTTTGAATGATATAATGTATGTGTATTTTGCCACTTTAAAACCTAACAGAAGTAATCTATAATGTATACCCATATAAAAATTTAGCTAGACAGTTCTTGGCCTTTTGTCCTCTAGTTTCCTCTGTGGAGAAAACAAGTTTATTACTTTGGTTAAAACTGGTGATTAATAAAAATAATTAAGAATATACTTGGTATAATAATTACAGAAAAATATGAATATATATATACACACACACAGAGGACAATGAGTATGAATTTTTACTTCAGGAAACTTAGTTTGTTAAAGTGGTAATTTCAAAAAGTAATTTCAAAAGTAACAGATACACTTTTTTTTTTTTTTTTTTCGGTACGCGGGCCTCTCACTGTTGTGGCCTCTTCCGTTACGGAGCACAGGCTCCAGACGCGCAGGCTCAGCGGCCATGGCTCACGGGCCCAGCTGCTCCGTGGCATGTGGGATCTTCCCGGACCGGGGCACGAACCCGTGTCCCCTGCATCGGCAGGCGGACTCTCAACCACTGCGCCACCAGGGAAGCCCCAGATACACTTTTTTATTTATCATAATTATATCTTAAAATTAAAGTAAAACCTTAATGTTATTACTATTTACATAATTATTATTTAATTTACATATTTTAAACAAATACATAGACTTATAAAGACTAAATTTTTGAAAGCCTACAAATAAAAAAGTTTACTTAAAAGTATTCAACATTAATGGATTGATTCATCAAAGTAAATCCTTTACTAAAAATTAATACATGGATGATATACAAAAAATAAGTACAAAATTCATCATTGAATCTCTGGTTTTTCTTTCCTTGTATTCTGTAATTTACTCTGATTTCCATTTATTTGATCTTATTCATTTAACAAATATTTATTGAGCACCTAGCACAGCAGGGGGTACAGCAATTAACAAAACCAAATCACTGTCCTTGTGGAACTTACATTCTCATTGGGAGAGTCAGACAACAGACAGCTATGTAAAATGTCTGGGTGTATCTAAGAAGAGCTCTGAAGGAAAATGAAGCAGTGCAGGAACATAGGGAAGAGCTTGCTGTTTTTAGAAGAGTTGGTCAGGGAACACCTCACTGATAGAGGATATTTGAACAGAGAGAAGAAGGTAAGGGAAAGAGCCATGCTGGTATCCAGAGGAGAGCACAGGCTCTGGTCATGTGAGGATCAGCAAGGAGGCCAATGTGTCTGGAGGAAAATGAGCAAGTGACGTAGAGTTACACTGGTGTGGCTGCTCAAGCAAGACCTTGTAATGTAGGTGCTTATTCTGAAGGTTAATTTTTTTTAATTTATTTAAATTTTTAAGGTCATTAAAAATTTCAGATTAAAAAAATTAGTTATGAAAAATTTCAAGCCTACACAAAAGTAGAGATGACAGCAACAGTGAATTCACTAGTTGAGTGATTTCAGTAGAAAAATGACATGGCCAGGCTTAAAAGGATCCCTTTAGTTACTGTGCTGGGAATAGACTGAGTAGTCGCAGGGCAGAAGCAGTAAGGTCAGTTAGGCTATTACAGTAATTCCCTCGAGATAGCAGCGCTTTGAGAGGTGGAGAGAAGCTGCCGATTCTGGATCTATTTTTGAACGTAGTTCCCATAGCATATGCTGACAGACTAGACCAGCAGAGTCAAAGAGTGGTTCAAAGTGACATTTTTGGTCTGGGCAACTCAAAGAACGGAGTTTCCATTTATCGGATGAAGACTGCAGAAGAAGGTTTTGGTGGAAGATCATTAGCTCCTTTTTGGACATATTAAGTTCGAGATGCCTCTAAGAGATCCAAGTGGAATCCTCAAGGATGCTGTCTTCTATAGGACTGGACATATAATGTTTAACATAGAACAAAGGTGAAACATTTTGAAAGGAGAAAAAGCACTTGTAGATAGTTCATTATTTTTCCATGTTCTTTACAGGTCATCCTATAGATCAATTATTTTTTCATATTTCTGTAGTAGCATAGATAACAATTTTGCATTTTTTTAACGTAAATTCTATTATAAACGTCTCTGCACTCTGCTGTATGGGGAAAACAACCACGTTTAAAGGCTGCATCTTTCTGGTAGCGTGCCAAAACCCTGATTAGCTCCGCAAAGTGACTGCACTTCCTCTTCCTAGTCGGCAGAGGGCACCCTGGCAGCGGAGGGTGCTGCTCGGCTCTGAGAACCGGAAGCTTCTCCCTCTCTCTTTTTTTCTCCCCGCCCTCTCATGCTTCGCACGTGAAGTCCTCTTCCGGCACTGTTTGCCGGCGTGCCTGTGAACGCCTGTAGTAGTGGTGCTGGTTGCCGGGCAGAGCCGGAGCTGCGGGGAGTTCGCGTCTGTTCTGCGCTAGCCATGAGGCTGCTGGGAACCGCCGCCGCCGCCGCCGCCGCGGCTGTGGAGAGCCGGCCGCTCCCGCGGGTCCCCACCGCCCTGTGCTGGCAATGGAAGCAGGTAGTGGAGTCCGGCAGGGCGACACCGCACCACGGACTGTCCCCGGGACCTTGCGGTGTGTCCGGAGCCAGGGAGGAAGTGACACTCCTACCCTCGCTGGCACCTCCTTACTGACAGCTCCGAATGTGAGCTGTCTACCTCAGCGCTGAAAAGCCCCTCGGTATCTGCACAGCTGCTGGTTATTAATGAGCAGCGTCTCGGTGCGCTGGGAGGTTCGGCGGCCTCCGATTTACGGTTAAGCGTCTTATTTTTGGTATAACTTAGAGAGGAGAGGTGACTGGAGTGAAGGTCGAGACAACCTTCACTCGAGAAAAATTAGTGTGTCCAGGGCTTCTGACTCGTTATGCCGTGCTCTTTTCATTACAGAGTGTCGTTGGCCTGACTGATCCCTCTTTCAGCTGACCCTGGGTTGTTTGATTTGGAGCCCGACCCTCCCAGTACCTTTCTTTGGTTCTGTGTCTGCCTTTTGTGCGGGGCGCGGGGAGCAGAGTGGACTAGGATTAGGTAGGAGTTGAGCCTTTCCTGTCATGCAAACCTCCTTTGCTTTGCTCGCTGATATCGGTGGGATTTAATCAACCAAGTGCCGATCACCCAGATTCCATTTTACCCAGGTTTTCCAAGTTCTTCCCTTTTCCCAGAAGTGGCTGCAGTGCATTTTGGATGGGCAGTCCTATATAGAGAGATTTATATGGTGTCTTGTTTCCATAAATGCAGGATTCCCCATCACCACCAGAGTAAAATAAAGTTGTTGTTGTTGTTTTAATGTTACTAATTGTTTGGGGGTGGAAAGGAATTGGAGACCTTTTGTGGGCTGCCTTGAAGCTATTGGCACCACTGCATAGAGCATATAAGTCCGCAAACGTCCTTGCTAGCTGTGAACTACAGTAAGGAGGAAGGGGAAAAAAAAGTAAAATTTAGAGTAAAAACTATATTTCCTTTTAAAGTAGTTGTTGGGAGCAGTTTTTCTGATTTTATCAGCCCCAGTGTATATTTTCAAACTTGTGCCATCCGGTAAAAGTATCTGTTCCCTTTTATTTATTTAATTAATTAATTTGAATATATCTTTTCTGACTTATTTATTTATTTTTAAGAGTATGTCTTTTCTGTTCTCTCTTGCAACCTCTTCTTTGGTTACAGGAGTTTCAGGTTGAGACATTCCTTCTTTTGCCTTTTCAGACAATCATATATGACGTTTTGTGTCCATTGAGATTTCTTGGAGGAAAGATGTCCACTAAACCCTTTCTAATTGTCCACTGTTTTCTCATGAAAAGTGCATTGAATTGAGCTCCCTTATTTTTTCAGGCTAATTGGAAGATTTGCCGATGGTGTTCATCAGGGGTGATACCTAATGAGAAGATACGAAATATTGGAATCTCAGCTCACATTGATTCTGGGAAAACTACATTAACAGAACGAGT
Organism: Delphinus delphis; assembly: GCF_949987515.2. NCBI lineage: Eukaryota > Metazoa > Chordata > Mammalia > Artiodactyla > Delphinidae > Delphinus > Delphinus delphis. The sequence goes on along the minus strand of NC_082686.1, from coordinate 105,741,394 downwards.
GCTTTACTACACTGGCAGAATTGCAAAAATGCATGAGGTATGTGGTTCATGGTTGATGCCATTAGTTTGACCCTGGTTTTAATTGTTTTATAAGGATTTAAGAAACTTTACAAACCTGAAAGATTAAAAGAATGGTAACAGTGGATCTTTAATCAGAGTCACAAAATGGATAGATCAGGTTGGCTTGAAATGTTGCTCTGAGGAATCTTTCTAGAGACCATCACTGTGGGTATACTGAGTAGGCTGTTTTTTAAGAATGTTAAGTCAGTATGATGTACCCTTAAGCAGCCATTAAAATAATGTTTACATACTTTTAAATGTTATGGAGAGATGTTTATAATGTTAAGTGGAAAAAGGGTTTAAAATGAGTTTAATAGTTTAAAAATACATATGTCAGGAAAGAATTATTTTAGAAAATCTTGAAACTCTCCTGAAGACATTACATTACATATTATTGAGTAATTCAACTCTCCACTTAAAAATGTTACTTCAGATGAAGATCAGCTCATTAAATCACAGACTTTAAAAGCTGAATTCTTCCCACCCAGACCTCAAAGTCCACAAGAAACACAGCAGGGAAAAATCTCTTCTCTGCATATCTGCTCACAGACTAACACAGGGCTGGTGGGCAGGAACAGTGCAGAGGGAGCAAGGATGGCTCTAAGACCAGGTAATGCTCAGTGGTAGCAGCTGCTAAAAATGGCAATGAAAAAAGGGTTAGGGTTAATAGAGGGCAAAACCTGTAATCAATTTTCTACTCCATGAGATGATATGGTTTGACAATTAGGTTTCTCTGAAAATTGCATCAGTTAACTATCTGTGTTCTGGTTCCATCTGTGAAGGTTTCTTTCCTTCTTGGAATGCAGGGACAGAGAAATCTGAATTGCTGTGCTTGTGTTTAGGTAAAAGGTAAAGATGGAGTTGGTGCTGTCATGGATTCCATGGAACTAGAAAGACAAAGAGGAATCACTATTCAGTCAGCGGCCACCTATACCATGTGGAAAGATGTCAATATCAACATTATAGATACTCCTGGTGAGCTAAGTTCTTGGTTTTATTGCAGCTTGTTTTGGCAGTGGCATATTTAGTTCTTTACCGTGATCTAGCTCATTTTTGAGTACAAAATAATACTCAAAAGTGTGACTGTGAATTCCCTATTAGAGAAATCTGACTTGGGACCTAGAATACTTCATCTTTAAGTGGTTTCTTTGAAAAATAGTGCAAAGAAATTGTGAATAGGAATGTTCTTGCCTTTTACATGTTGCAGCTGATTCCAAAGATGCCCATGCCCTAGTATCTTTTGAAGTGATTTTGTTGAGCCCCTGAACCTTATGGTAAGTGAACAGTATTGGTGGTTTAAGGAGTTCATATTTTATTTAGAAGACATACGTAATGATCAGAGATAGAAGAACTTTTACTTGTACATGTTGTAAAAATTCATACTGCTTTTTAAGACCCCGACACAGTTCTCTGTCTCATTTAGGGCACGTGGACTTCACAATAGAAGTTGAAAGAGCCCTGAGGGTGCTGGATGGCGCCATCCTTGTTCTGTGCGCCGTTGGAGGGGTGCAGTGCCAGACCATGACTGTTAATCGTCAGATGAAGCGCTACAGTGTTCCATTTCTAACTTTCATTAACAAACTCGACCGAATGGGCTCCAACCCAGCCCGGGCCCTGCAGCAAATGAGGTACTGAACCTTAGAACAGAGCGGGGTGATGATCTGGATAACAAGCCTCACATCCAGAAGGACAGTTAACTCAGTGTCATTAAGCTTTATCCCCTTAAATTTTTTTTCCCTTTTTAAAATTCATCTATGTGTATGACTTACAGTAAATGGAACACTAAGGTCCGTAGTTTGGTTTGTGATGTGATTTCATCAACTACTTTCTCTGTAAAATGGAAGAAATATGACTTAAATTTTAGGGAGATTGAAGGTGAATTCAGAAAACCATCTGGCAATTTGTAGTGTTTTGCTCTAATTAGAGAAGTTATAATCTAGGGTAGATTCTAAAAGTACTGTGCATTTATTTAGACAAAGCTAGAGGATTATCTTCAATTTTAACCTTCATTTGAGGAATTTTAATTAATGACTTAAATTAGTACGCTATATTCGCTTGCTTTTCTTTGTTAACATATTTGTTAAGACAACAGCAATACTTCCTTTCTGAATCAGACATAATCCAGTGGTACTGATACGATTTTACATTTTGCACAATACTACGCGTTTCACACAGCCTTTGAAAAGAGTCGGAGTTTCACTTTTCACCTTTTGTAGATCTGTAAATGTAGCGGTAGAGTTCCTACCCAAGTTTCACATGGCAGAGCTGATGGATGTAGGCAGTAAGGTTTGTGGTAGTGGAGAGACTAAGAATGATGTGTCTGATGACAAAAAATACCGTGTTGAGGAACTTTAACTGACAGTATTGCTGTGTGCTCTCTGATGGAAGTGATGTTTTTGAGAACATGAGAGTGAAATATTTCTTTATTGGGCATTTGTAATACTTTCTTGGGATAACGAAACGTTTTCACTTTTTTTTTCTAGTTATATTTTACTTGTGGTTGGCAATAGATGGTCTCTTTGCACCAAGTCTTTTCCTGAATTCCAGGCAGATTCTCTTTCAGCATTTATTTGACTACTTTGGTTCTTTCTTTGCACCACTCCCTTTTACCTGTTACCTCATTCTGTAGCTCCCATTAAACAGATCTTGAAACTTCTGAATCTGGCCTCTGTGTCTTAACTTTTCTACCATACTTTCTCATACTTTCTGTCTCCTAATTTTTCACTGGGTTATGAGAGAATTTTTGAGGTCAGTCTTCCAACTCACTAATCTGGTATTCATCTGCATCCCTTCTGTTATTTAGCCTGTTTTTTGTTCTTTTTAATCCCAGCAGTTATGTAGTTAATTTCTATAAACTTTCCCTTTTATTGTGACATCTTTATTAATAGAGGTAATTCCTTTTTAGATCTTTACATTTTATTTTCTTCTAGTAACTTTCTCCTTGGAGGTTAGTACTATTTCTTAATTTCACCTCTCTTGCAAGCTATTGATTTCCTTCAGATATTTGGTGGTTCTTAGTTATCTATCCATAGTTATAGATGGGTACCTAGAATCTAGAGCATAGTTAGCTAGAGCATATTTCTACTTGAGTGTAAATCCCTGCCAGTGAGTGTGATTTCTCTTCGGTGGTTGTGCCTGATTGAGGGTACAGGCCGATGATGAGTGTCTGACTTTAATACCCACTCTAAGGGTTTTCCCCCTAAGGAACTTCCTTTTCAGATAGCTATACTCAGCTTCACTAGAGTCAGCTGATCCAAGAATGAGATGTGGATACAATTATCCCACTATGCTTTAATTTCCTGGCCAACCACTCAATGACCTGTTTTTCCCTCTTCTGTTTCTGATCCAGGGTATTCTGGGGATCTGATGGGAAAATACGTATCTTACAGTTCTTTTTGTTGCCCGAATAGGGTTGAGGCTTCCTGAGCACAGTGAGTTTGGCTGTCAGTCTGTTCCCAAATGCTTTTGTATCCTCCGCTCTGACCTGCTGATCACTTCCACAGATCTGCCATTGATTTCTTTTTATATTTGTTTTGTCATTTCAAAGGGATTTGGGGAGAAAAAAAGGGGTAAACATGTATTTTTATTTTTCAGGTCTAAACTAAGTCATAATGCAGCATTTGTGCAATTACCCATTGGTTTGGAGGGTGATTTTAAAGGTATTATAGATCTTATTGAGGAACGAGCCATCTATTTTGATGGAGACTTTGGGTAAGTGTTAAAAATATACTATTCTATTAAAATCATATTTTAAAAAGTATCAAAGAGAAGGAAAAGGATGAGTGCTTTAAATATAAACTTCTTTTTGAAATGTGGCTGGAAGAATATCCTCTAAGATGATTTTGTTTTAATGCTTTTAATCCTGGTTACTCCCCATTTTGCTTAGTATTCATTCCAAGGGAGAGTATGTTACTCTTTGGATGATATATTTATATCGCATTATGATATACACGGTGTGGTGAAAGGAGACCTTCAGCTTGGGCTAATGATGTAATATCTCTTTTTCTACTTGTTCATGCATTCATCCATGTATTCTTTCATTCTGTAGACTTTTCTGGAACAGCTACTATGTTCTGGATATTATTATAAAAACTGGGAAGAAAATAGGGATCATAAATATTTCCTCTACCTACTTCATGGGATTACAAAAATAAAAAGATTAATATATAAAAGAAGTTAAAACTTGTATACCTGTGGTTTAGGCAATACAAAAAGCAAATTGGTAACTTTTGAAATGGTTTTGGTCTGTCAACCAACTTTTGAAGAGACCTTTGCACACAAAGCATTGTAACTGCGCAGTGGTTATCAAACCATGGCATTCAGAAAAGTCACCTAGAGAGCTTATTAAAACACAAATCTCTGGATTCACCTTCAGAGATTCTAATTCAGTAGCTGTAGGGTGGGCCTGGAGTTTGCATTTCTGGAAAGCTCCCAAGTGGTGCTGATGTTTCAGGTCTGCAGACCACAGTTTGAGTGGCACTATTCTAGACAATTTGGGGAGTCATAAATGAACCTTTGTTCTGAAGCGTGGACCCAGTAGCCCGGCAGTTCTCTCCGAAGGTCCTTTATTAGGGGTTTCCTGTTTCTGCTATGGAACTGAGATTGCTGGTCTGGCAGGTGGGTGAAAGGCATTGTGATCAGTTAACTATATAGAATTTATCCTTATCGACTGTCTTGTAGGTAGGGAAAAAGATCAAGCCTATTCAGTGGACAAGGCATTTCTCACTCTTACTTTTTGTTTGACAACTAAGTAATGACAACAAAGTTTCTCTCTCACTCCTTAGAATGTAAGGGACAAGGATTTTTATCAGGTTTATTTGCTGCTGTGTACCCAGCCCTAGAACTGTCTGGTACAAAATAGAGACTCAAAAAAGATTTTTAAGTAAATGAATAAATCTGCTTCCTCAGAATTACCAGGGCACACGTTTCTGCCTACTGAAGCAGAGGCTTTTAAACATTGTTGTACATCAGAACCACGGGCCTCTCACTGTTGTGGTCTCTCCCGTTGCGGAGCACAGGCTCTGGACGCTCAATCTCAGCGGTCGTGGCTCAAGGGCCTAGCCGCTCCACAGCATGTGGGATCTTCCCAGACCGGGGCACGGATCCGCGTCCCCTGCATCGGCAGGCGGACTCTCAACCACTGCGCCACCAGGGAAGCCCAGGTGGAACTTCTTAACATACCTGCCCCCTTTCCCAGCCCTAGACCACTGGGTATGTACATTTTGAAAGGAAGATTCTGACGTGAAAGACTAAGAAGGAGGGAGCTTGCCAAAATGGAAAAATTAAATTCTGAAGGCTGTGAAGAGCATTCTTTAGGACAATAAGAATTATTTTCTGACTACTTGCAATTATTTGCAATTGGCTTCTTTTCCCTTTTTTTTCCCCCCAGGAATGTGTTTTCTGAAAAGCTTGTTATTTTTCGACGTTAGATTCCATTTTTAAAGAAATCCTTTTAAAATGTTAAGACTGATGTTTCTAAATATCAAGTATATCCATTTCTCTGTTTTGTATTTTATTTGTGACTCTTACCTGTCTGGCCCCTAGAGGGACGGAGAACTGAGGTCAAGGTTGAAGAGTCTGTCATAATTAGTAACCTTTTTTTTTTTAAAACTACAGAATGGAGTGTTCTGTGTTAAAGATTGCTATTAATGAAAAGGAATAGTCAAGTCTCTAATCCTGCTTGTCAGAGACTGTGATATTCTTCTTTTGTTTTTTTTTTTTAAAGATTATGAAAACTACTGATACATGGAGTTTTTAATAAATTTATTTATTTTTGGCTACATTGGGTCTTTGTTGCTGCACGCGGGCTTTCTCTAGTTGTGGCGAGTGGGGGCTACTCCTCCTTGCGGTGCGCAGGCTTCTCATTGTGGTGGCTTGTCTTGTTGTGGAGCACGGGCTCTAGGCGTGCAGGCTTCGGTAGTTGTGGCTTGTGGGCTCTAGAGCACAGGCTCAGTAGTTGTGGCTCGTGGGCTTAGTTGCTCTGCGGCATGTGGGATCTTCCCGGACCAGGGCTCGAACCCGTGTCCCCTGTATTGGCAGGCAGATTCTTAACCACGGTGCCACCAGGGAAGTCCTGACTGTGATATTCTGATTAATTTGGTTAATAGAATTTTCAAGTACAGTTGACCATTGAACAATGTGGGGGTTAGAGGTGCTGATCCCCCCGTGCAGTTGAAAATCCAAGTATAACTTTTGACTCCCCCAAAACTTAACTACTAATAGCCTACTGTTGACTGGAAGCCTTACCTATAACACAGTTGATTGACACATATTTTGTATGTTACATGTTGTATTCTTAAAGTAAGCTAGAGAAAAGAAAATGTTAAAGAAAATCATAAGGAAGAGAAAATACATTTATAGTATTGTACTGTATTTATCAATATGGAAAGTAATACCTACATCAGTAAAATCTTATATGAGTCAAAGCACTGTAGATGTTATATGTATTACTAACACTAGATATCAAAAATGAAAAGATAAAATATGAAAAGAAATTCATATTTATATACAGGTATAACAATTCATACATTGATAAGGAAGAAGCAGCACTATATTGCTTTATGGTAGCCTAGTGTAATTGATGTAATGCAGTAGCCTAGTCTGTATGCTAATGAATGAGTCGTTATAGAATTTTTTATGGCATATCATATAATCATATTCATAATACAGTATTGGAAGCATTGTGACTTAAAAAAATTACTTGTGATGATACACAGTGTCTTTAATTATGTGAGAAAGGCGTACTGTATGGTGATATAATTCTTTGAAAGCAAAGTTATAAAACAGTAAGAAAACTAACACATTAATTTCATATTAAATATCACTTATCTTATTCCTATATAATGATAGGCTGTCCACTTCAATACAAGTTTTGTATACAATGTTATACACATATTTTTTCATGTTTATTGAAAAAAATCCGTGTATAAGTGGACCTGTGCAGTTCAAACCTGTGTTGTTCAAAGGTCACCTGTACTCATGGGTTTTGGAGTCATTTTAGCTTTGAATCATGGCTCATCTGTTTACTAGTAGTACAGCCTTGAGCAGTTTACTTTGCTTGTTTAAAGTATTTTGCCCACTATTCTGAATTTTAAAGATTCACATTTTTCTTATTTGTGATTTTAACGCAAATATATCAGAGCTCTTATCTAAAAAAAATATTTTGGCCATTAGTTTATCTTTTTCATTGGTGCTTATATGTTTAATTGAATGTTCTTTTTTAAATTAATCTTTATTGGAGTATAGTTGATTTACAATTTAACTGAATATTCTTAAAGTACCAAAATAAAACATTTCTACTTTTAGTCAGGTTGTTCGATACGGGGAAATTCCAGCAGAATTCAGGGCGGCGGCAGCTGACCACCGGCAGGAGCTGATTGAATGTGTTGCTAATTCAGATGAGCAACTTGGTGAGATGTTTCTGGAAGAAAAAATTCCCTCAATTTCTGATTTAAAGGCAAGTGCTCTCAAAATTAATCTTATATTAATGAGACAAAAGAGGGCTTTTGGGGTTTTTTTTTTTGCAGGGAAGGGACATGGTGCTTTTATGCAGGGGTTTTATTAATGAAATCGGAGCAAAGTTGTTAACATAATTGGTTTCTTAAAAAAATATTTGACATGGCAAATTATTCTCTTTTTTTAAGTAGTGAGTTATGTAAAATGGGAAAGGAGTCATAGTTCTAGGAAAAAAGATACTTACACTGCCAACCTCTTGGACATAGTCTTATTAAGAAGAAAGAAGATAAATTAGAAATGTACCCTGTTGTACTATTTGGAAGGCTGTATAGATTTTTTTACTTGATTGTTCAGCTCTTAAAAAATAAAGAGAAGATCCCTGCCTAAAACTGGTATTCAGTTTGTAAATAGAAGATAAGTTCTCCATAGAAGATAACAAATGGCCAATAAGCACATGAAAAGATGCTCAGCATCACTAATCATTAGGGAAAGCAAATCAAAACCGCAATGAGATACCACTTTACTTATTAGGATGACTATTATTTAAAAAACAAAATAAGTGTTGGTGAGGATATGGAGAAATTGGAACCCTTGTGCATTGCTGGGGAATGTAAAATGATGCATGTACTGTGGAAAACAGTATGGTGATTTCTCAAAAATTAAACCTAGAACTGCCGTATGATCCAGCGATTCCACTTCTGTGTACCCAAAAGAATTGAAAGCAGGGACTCAGATATTTGTACACCAGTGTTGATAGCAGCGTGATTCACAATAGCCAAAAGTTGGAAACAACCCAATGTCCATCAATGGATGAATAAACAAAATTGGTATATTCATACAATGGAGGGTATTTTTTGGCTTTAAAAAGGAATCAGATTCTTATACATGCTACAGTATGGGTGCGTCTTGAGGACATGACGTTAAGTGAAATAAGCCAGACGTAAAAGGACATAAAAGGACAAATATTGTATGATTCCACTTCTGTGAGGTACCCAGAATAGTCAAATTCCTAGAGACAGAAAGTAGAATAGTGGTTACCAGGGGCTGGTGGGGGGAAGAATGGGAAGTTTAGTGGGTACAGAGTTTCAGTTTGGGATGGTGAAAAGTTCTGGAGGTGGATAGTGGTAACAGCAATGTGAATGTACTTGATGCCACTGAACTGTACACTTAAAAATTGTAAAGATAGTCAATTTTGTTATGTATATTTTATCATAAAAATAAAAATCATAAAAAGACTGATATTTATTTTGCCAAACCACTTGGTGCCCTTAGCAGAGATCAGACAAGTAATTATTGTGTGTAAGACATTGCACTCAGGGAGTTTATAGATCAAATGCACAAGGAAAGAACCCTGTTGAAGCTGAGATGCTTACTAATTTATCTCATAGCTTGAGTTCTTTACCATTCACAAAGGCCTTATCACCTCAGCTCTCTGATGAGTAAGGAGCACCACGTAGGAAAGTATAGGTCTGGGCCTTAATTGAAGTCAAGCACCGTAACCCAGGAACCACAGTAGAGAGTTAGGTTTCGATCTATGAAAGGGAATATGTCAGATTCTGTGATTCACTAGGAGTAAGGACTCAGCACATAATCACACTCATGGCTATGATTTATTACAGTGAAAGGATACAAAGCAAAATCAGCAAAGGGCAAAGGCACATGAGGTGAAGTCCAGAAGAAACCAGGCGTAAGCTCCCAGGCATCCAGTGCAGTCTTGCAGTGCTTGCCTGTTTCCTCCAGCGGAAAGTTGTGAGTGCACCTGTGAAATGATGTCTACCAGGGAAACTCATTAGAAACTCAGTGCCAAGGTTTTACTGGGGGCTGGTCACATAGACACCTGCAGCCTAGCATGTACCAAATCCCAGACTCCCAGAAGGAAAGTAGGTGTTTAGCACACATTACATTGTTTGTACCACAGTATAGGCACAGTGAACCAGTCTTACCAGTTCTGGGAATGCTGGGAACCTCCCAGAAATCCAGATCCCCAGGCCTCAGCCAGGGGCCCAGCCTTGCAAGCAGGCCTTTATAAGGAGGACAGTTTTAGCCCTGCTATGTTTACTGTTTTCTGCCAGGATACATGGGTGTACTTTAGTTTCTATGTTGTTGTTGGGTATATTGTTATTAGTGACAGTGGAAAGGCAACGGTTTTCAAGTGTGAATGTGATTCTTATAAAAGTTAGGGAAATTTTCCGGAAAATAAAGCTTTTGCTAGGCTGGTATAGGGTTAGCTTTAATTTCTCCTTTTTTCTATTTATCAACCATGCTCATGTGTTTCTCTATTCAGTGGATGTAAAGTTAAGCGTGGTAAGATTCATATGTTCCTACTGTTGCATATAGGGAGGGTTGGAAAGTCAAAGACCTGACGTTGTGGCCTAGGGTAGCCTAAGTGATTAGTGACCAAGCCATTTCTGGTCCCTAGCAACAGCAAAGGCAAGTGTTTTAAGATAGCTCCAAATAGTAATTGCTTTCTTACCATGCCTATTTTCTCCTTTTTATACTCCTTTTATTGTGCTCAGCTGTTATCCTACTTTTCATTGTGATGTTTAGAAATTGTGGTTATAAATGTTTTGCTTTAAGCTTTTTAGGATAACTAGTTTTGTGTTTTTCCTGAGGACTGAGAAATAATTGTATGCAGCTGCATATTTCTGCAGTGGTGGGTTGTGGCCACAGCACAGCACTGCTGTTGGCCTCTTCCAGCTGCTAGAGCTAAAGGTCCACTGCTCCCTCTGAGGCCAGTAGCCAGTAAGGAATGAGGCTGGGACACATGGACGGTGCTTGCACGAGGGGTTGGGACGTGACCAGGAGGTCGTTATTTTAGAGCCTTGTTACTATCACAGCCCTTAATTTATGAGCAGTTTGTACTGTTTGGCTTCCTGTATGTATGTCCTTTAAAAAAAGAAAACAAATCAGTTAAATGTTTTTTTAATAGGTGATACTTTCATATCGTTTAAACTTTCATATCATTTAAACATTTAACAACTATACAAAGGTACACAGGAAAAAGTCTCCCACCTGGCTCCCATCTGCCCAGTTCTCTGCCCTGTCCCTAAAACAGGTTGCCAGTTAATAGTTTCTGGTGTATCTTTCCAGAGACGTGTGTGTGTGTGTATTGCTGTTCCCTCTATCTTACACAATTGTTAACATACTGCTTACACTGTTCTGTGTGTGTGTTTATTTTCTATGTATGTGTGTATATATATATCTTTTTCTTTTTTTTGCCAAATTGAAAGTTAGTGACATTCCAGGAGTGTTGAAAGCAATTGCAGTGTTGAAAGTTAAATAGCCTTTTTTCTTTTTTTTCTTTTTTTTTCTTTTTTTGTATTTTGATCTTAAGTTATAGAGAACCTGATTCCAGTCTTCACCAGTGCCAGTACTCCAAAGAGTACCAATTCATTTCATTGATTTGTCACTTTGTAATTGATCTGAAACACAAAATGTAACTTTAAGATAAACTAATCATTAATTTTTTTCGTTTGTAGCTCGCAATTCGAAGAGCCACTCTAAATAGGTCATTTACTCCTGTCTTTTTGGGAAGCGCCTTGAAGAACAAAGGAGTTCAGCCTCTTTTAGATGCTGTTTTAGAATACCTCCCAAATCCATCTGAAGTCCAAAATTATGCTATTCTCAATCAGGAGTAAGTCTTGGAAATTGATTTTTAATTTATGCACAAAGACTTTAACATTTGTGCACTGGGAAAGTATTTAAGAATGGTTCTTGTAGTTGTGATTGTGGGTTTTTCCCCATAATTTACAAAAATCAATCTCCATTTCTATTTGGGTAACGATTTTGGCATAGAGAAAAATATTTATTATACCTTCCCATATATTCTATTTGTAAGTTAGAAATATGATTTATTTCATTATCAAAGTTTACATCATTAGAAAATTTACTCATTTGGAACCAATTGTATTTTTTTTTAATGCTTTAAGAAACAAAAATTTTGAAGTTCTCATTGATAATTTTTCTTTTTCTGCCAGACTATTTTTGTGTTTTTTATTCTGCTCTGGTCCTGTCACAATGCAGTAATTAAGACCAGAAAAGTTATTCTTATTGATCCCTTTCAGTGAAATTTCACTTATGAATCAGCCCAGAAGTGTTTACTGCACATGTGCTTCTTCTCAGATAATATTCTGATGAAACAAATTGATATAAAAGAAATATGAAATATTGCATCTCATAAATGTGTATTTCTTTTATTTTAAGTGACTCACAAGAGAAAACCAAAATCTTAATGAACCCCAAAAGAGACAATTCCCATCCATTTGTAGGCCTGGCTTTTAAACTGGAGGTAAGTTGCTTTCTAATGTATTTAACTGCTATATATAGAAATTTTCTTTTCTGTTAGGCTTTTATTCCTATTATAAAATGACTCTTAGGAAATATTTGGTTACAGGTTTCTCCACTGTAAAGTTACTTTCCCCTCTACCCCGTTCCATATTGACTCTTTAGAAGAAGGTTCCTGGGCACAACCCACACTTAAGGGCTGGGAATTATTTTCTTCCTCCTTGAGGGAGCAGTATCTATGTAAGTTATTTGAGATTCTTCTGTATAAGAGAATTGTCTTTTCTCCCCATATATTTATTTATTCAATCATTTATTTTTATCAGTATGGACTCGTGGATATTTAGTTTGTACTTTGAGTTATAATCCAGTGGTATGTTACTTATTTTGTTGCCAGATTGACCAGTTTTGGCCATTGGAGCTGTTTCACTTGGCTTCTGTGCCCCTTAGACATTCCACCGTATTTTGCTTTTTTGAATACTTGCTTACTTTCTGGCACTACAGGATTCTCCAGGCTTACGTTGTATATTCCCTGCCCCAGCCCTAGAATCAGCCATTTCTCTAAGAGCCCTGATTTCTTTTAATTGTGAATGGTATTAGAAACCAACATTTGGGGACTGGGTGTGCTTTTTGTTGTGTTATTGCTTCTGTGTATAATATTTTAAGTGGGAAAAATGTTGGATAATTTGAAAGTGTTAAAGAGTGGTTATTTCTGGGATGGAATTATATTGGGGAGGGCTTTTTCCTAGTTTTTATTTTTAACTTTTTACAGTATGTTTTTTTATTACTTCTAAAACCAGAAAAAGTAATTTTAAATTAAAAAGTAGAAATAACATTGCAGTGACAATTTTTATGCATAAAGCTTTTAAAAATATATATTTAGGAATATTTTTCTTAGGATCCTCAGAATTGTAATTATTGAGTAACAGGTATGAAATATTTTAATATTTAATGATTTATATTGCCAGATTGCTTTCATACTCAGAATTAATGTATATGTTAGATTATTTCAGTGAATCTTTATCAGCATTGAGTATTGTTTATTAAAAATCATTACTGATTTCATAAATGAAAATAGTATTTTAATACTTCATCTTGCCTTAATTCCTAATAATAGAGAACATTTTTCCATATATTCATTATGGAATTGTATTTCCTCTTTTGTAATTGCCTCTTTATTTCTTTTGTCTTTCCTTTTTTAAAATTAGAGTCAAAGTGTTTTACTTATTTGTACGAGCCTTTCTCTAATAAAGTTTTTTAAAAAACAATTTGCAGTTTAAAATTTACATAGACAAATACATCAGTCTTTGTCTTTAGTCATTATCTCATTTTTAACCTTATAAATCTTCCTCTTTGATTATATTTTGTAAAGATTTACTTTTCTTTCTCCTTCTTTGTGGTGGGGTTTCTTGTTTTGTTCATTGTTAATCCAGTTGGAATTTGTTTTGCTGAATGCTGTGAGGTAGGATCTAAATGTATTTCCTCTGCCTTCAAATAGAAGACCAGTTGTCTAGTTACCAGTTTTTGAACAATGTTATATTTTTTCATTGATTGTCATGTGTCATTTATCTTCTATTGACAAATTAATTAAACATTTTAGATATTTATACTATACCCTATGGGCTGTTCAGTTTAATTTGTGCTAGTTTTATACTGTTTATGTTTTGGAGTATTTAATATATTCTTATATCAGAGTTATTTTCTATTTTTATCCATTCTTCTAATATTAAAGTCACTAATAAAATGTTTAAAAATTCCTCTTCTGATTTTTATTGCTATTGTGTTAAACCTGGAAATTAACATGGGAAGAATTGGCAACTTTTAAATACTTACCTAATAAGTTAGTGTTACTATTCAGGAGGAAATGATCCTTGATTATTCATTTTATATTCAGTCACTTTACAGAACTCTTATTTGTATAGCTTTCCAGGTGACTCTCAAAGTTTCTCTAACATGTAGTCTAACTAACAATGTTAGTTTCTCTAACATTGTTGTCTTTCTAATAATTATACCTTATTTTTATGTCTTCTTGTATTAAACTGCACTTATGGAATAACTTCCTTATTATATAAATTTTAAAACTTTTTCTAATAACTTAGAGGAAGCAAAAGTAGTATCTTGGATTTTGATATCAAAGAATAACCATTTAACTTATCTATATTCAAAACTAGTATTAAAGTAGTTTATGACAACAAACTGAAGCATGTGTATAAGTTGTACTACTAAAACTGATAGCAGATATTTGAAGGTAGTTGTGAAGTTTTCCTCTTAATTTTGATTCCTGTGTTTCTTTTTCATTCTTTCTGACCTTATCCAATCTTGACTTCTAGGCAGGTCGATTTGGACAGTTAACTTATGTTCGAAATTATCAAGGACAGTTGAAGAAGGGTGATACCATCTATAATACGAGGACGAGAAAGAAAGTACGGGTGCAACGGCTGGTTCACATGCATGCCGACATGATGGAGGCGAGTACCTGGGCATTGTTGTGAGATGAGAAATTTCTCTAATGCAAGTGAAATATATCTACCTTCTTGGTATCCTGAGCCCCACAAGAAAATCACTTCTAGTTGAATGTGTTTTCCTAGCTTCTTCCTTTTTAGTTAGGTGGGCTACAATTCTCATGTGGCACTTTGGTGTAGGCTAAATTAGCAAATGTCAGGAACACATTTAAAACCACCATTTGTGAGTTAGCTGTATTTCCTCAGTGGCCAAGGTTAAGGAAAAGGGACATTAGTTCCCTAAGATTCGGAGCACAAGATTCAACACTTTCCTCAAGAGCTATCCTTACGAAGAGTATAATAGGTTTTTAGCACAGTGGAACTGTGGTTCTCAAAGGTAAATGAGAGTAATAAATTCATACATAACTTCCCACATTGTTCAGTAGATTTACTTCCTGAAATATGGAAGTAGAACCAACCCCCAGAAGGGCCATATTGATGCCAGAATTCATCTGAGCATTTAAAACCTCTGAAGGTCTAGTCTGGGAGATAAACTTTGGCTTATGGCTTGAATCCTTGAATTGGCTCTGAATCTGTCCTAGCCTTCTGTGGTCCATAGGGTTAAGGTTTGGCAGGAATACCAAGTGTGTGAGGTTGTCTCCTTCTTGCACCCTTTCTCAATTCAGCTCTATATTCCTAGAGAAATTTATTAGTCTAAGCAAAATGTTACGACATTCAGAAATTTTCAGTGGCCATAACTTTTTTATCTCCTGGAAAATGAACAGGCAGTCTTTCAAAATTAGACATCATTGCTCTTTTTTGAGATAGGCAGCAGGGGGCAGGCTAGAGGGATTAGTGATTGTTACAGCTCTTTCATGGGCCAGAAGCTAGGAGATCCGTACAGCTGTGTAACCAGTAAAGCAAGACACACACACTTGCTCATTCACAGCCACGGCTGTTATTAATGAACTGTCAATATAAAAAAGACTAGGAAGTTTAGAGGAACCAGTGCTTTATTCTTGTGTTTTTTTAGATTTCCTGTGTTTTTTTAACTGCCTGCATCTGTGAGAAATTAAGATTATTTTAAGTACGGTAGACTCCATTCTCCTGCCTTTGTTTTCCAAAACTTCCTTTGCAGGTTTTCCTTGTATGCCTTTGTCATACACATCTCATTGTTGGACTGTGACAGCACATATAGTACTACATGTTTTTTGTTTGTTTTTCTTTTTTTCTTTCTGATAGAATTGTATTTTTTATTTTTTTGAATTTATCTTTTTAAAATTTATTTCTTAATTGAAGTATAGTTGAATTACAATGTTGTGTTAATTACTGCTGTACAGCAAAGTGACTCAGTTATACATATATATACATTCTTTTTCATATTCTTTTCCATTATGGTTTATCACAGGATATTGAATATAGTTCCCTGTGCTATACAGTAAGACCTTGTTGTTTATCCATTCTATACTACGTGCTTTTTAATTCTATAGAAATAACTTTAGAACCGTGAGGTTCTGTGTTCCGTCAGTACTGCAGATCCTCCAAGTAAAGATGCCATAGCTCGGAGTTTCCATTTAAAGTAAAATCTTGTCAGTTGAGGTGTGGTTTAAATAAGGGCCCTGTTGAAGGCATATCTTGCCGTGGTTGATTGTTGGTGTTGCATTGATTCTATCTAATTCCTTCTTCGTGGAATTCATGGTGAGATTCTGCCACGTTTGTTTGTGTACAATGTGTTCATTGTGCAGTTACTTTTTAGTTATGATGTCCTGGTTTGTATTACTTGCAAGTGTCATATTGTATTCTTTATTTAGGATATTGAGGAAGTGTTTGCCGGAGACATCTGTGCATTGTTTGGCATTGACTGTGCTAGTGGAGACACATTCACAAACAAAGATAATAGTGGCCTTTCTATGGTAAGTCATTTAACTTCAAAGCTGTTTATCACTTGCGTTTCAAAAGTCTATGTTTTAGTACTTCAGAAAAACAACCACAGAAGTTTTCATTGAGTGCCACGGGCATCAACTGTAGGTTGGTTATGGCTCTTTTAATGTCAACTAAAGAAGTGCTCTGTTAGCTAACTTCCCTGGTTTTTCGTAGTAAAATCATTCCACCATTCTCCAGGGTTTAGCATGGAGGGAAAATCTCCACCAGGTAACCTGGCATGTGTAGCGCTGACTCCTACCCTGAGATGTGCCTCCCCGTTGTGGACACACCTCTAATTGCTGTCACCGTCATCAGGCTAGTCCCAGCCAAGTGCTCCTTCCTTATTAACTCGGCAGCTGGAGCTTGGACCCTTCCCTCAATCCCCTAGAGAACTGTAAGAGCAGGCTGTAACATTTTGGCTAGACTCCAGGGCAGCATGACAGAACAGAACCCTGCCCTGCAGGCAGGATGCAACTAGACAGTCCCACTTACTGTACACAGCCTGCCTTGTGGAACTCATAGGTCCCTTTTCATCACTGAGGGAGACTGAAGGGAAGAGCATGCTCGGGCAATTCCCACCTTCCAGTCCCCGCCTTTCAGTCCCCTTTACTCCTCCCCTTTTTGCCCCCACAGGACAGCAGGCTCTTGCACAGTATGACCATGTGTTCATGAGGGTGCTCCCTCTCCTGAATTCATTCAGTAAAGGATGAATATGAGTACACAGGGTATAGGTGATTTGCAGGGAAGGAATTTACAGTGGGTTGTTTATATAAGAACTGGTCCAACATAACAGATGAGCACTATAATAGCTCCTGTATCATATGATGAATTCTTAATTTTATAATTTAGCTTTTTTGTATAAAATACTCTCTAATGTCTATGGTTTTACATGTGAAGTTAGGACACTACAAAAATCATAAATCTGTAAAGGTTTTTGGGGGATCTAGATAAGGGGACTTTTTGACAAGTATTATTGATAAGGTTTTTTCTAAACTTGTCATTACCAATATGAAGGGACTGGAGGTTGTGGGAAGTACTCAGGCATTGAGGCAAATAGACCCTGGTCAGTCTTACCTCTGCCCTGTGCTACCTGCTGGCCCTTGGCCAAGTTAGTTATTCTTCTTGCCAAGCCTTTAATGCTTCTATTTGTAAAATGGGGATAATAACATCTGCCTCTCAGAGTTGTGACTGATTAAATGAGATATCATATGTATAAAGAATCTAGTCCCTTTCTCTGCTTCTCTTATCAGTGATGGCAGTATATTTTGATTAAATAACTTATCAGAAGATAGCTATAGCAGATGTAGCCACTAGCTAATAAGTATTCCACATCTGAGCATTTGAATTCATTATATGTAACGATTATGTTAAACTGAAAGTGTCAACAAACTTAAGGGTCTTAAACAGTTAAGTAAATAGATGCTTTATTTTTGTTATTTTGGGAGGGAGGAGATCATATAAGTGGACACCTATATATGTTAATATATTCATTTATTTAAGGAAAAACAGACCAAGATATATTTGTCTACCCTAAGATGTTGACTAGTATTTGTCTTTTGTTCTGTTGTAAAGGAGAACATTAAAATTAATCCATCCCTGACACATACGGTACTGTATTTGAATTCTTCTCTGTTCTTTGAAAAATATTTTAGGAGTCAATTCATGTTCCTGATCCTGTCATTTCAATAGCAATGAAGCCTTCTAACAAGGTAGGAGTTTGATTTAACGCTCAGTATATCACAGTAAAAACTTGAGCTCTTTTTTGTCTGTCTCCACAATGCACATGGTGTCTTGTGATAACCAGCAGTCTTTTGGTCTCTATTTCCTCTTTCGGTATTCAGATCACCTTTTAAAATTTACCAGTCTATTAGTAGTAAGTACTTCACAGTATATTTGAAGAAGTTGATGGTATTAAAGTATTCATGAGACTGTGCTTTATAACTGTTTACTATAGTAAAGGTATATCATTGGCTGTGGAGTGTTAAGTGTGAGTAACTTCCTAGATTCAGATCATAAGAGATGGAAGAGAGGCAACTGAGGCATTTGTCCTAAGTTGCAGAAAAACCTCACTGTAAAGTATATTAAAATATTGCTTAGATTAATTGCCTCATGGATTATAATACATCTCTACATCTGTGGTAGTTATGAAGTAAATGTCTGACTATAACATGGAAGGCCTTCAAACAAGACTGTTTTGACTCACTTTCAAATACAAAGTTTTATGATTGGATTTGATGTCATTTAGCTTTTTAGCCAAAATTGCTTGAATAGGTTCTGCATATGCATTGCTTGTCATTGGAATTAGTCCTGATCTTGAAACATAATTGTTTAGTTCTTAAGTTAGTTACATTCATAACAGTCATTTTAACGTGATATATTGACATTAACTCATTCATGCATTGAGTGAACATTTTATGATTTCTTGTCATCTGGATACTATCATTTACAGAACGTATTCTGATTTATTGTCTTGTGGATATATTAACAGCAACTACTTCGTCTATTTTGAGGAACTGAGATTTTCCAGGCCCTTCTCATTATAGAAAAGAGAATGTTGAGGTGGCAGGAAACGTTCAGTCACTCTACCTCAGAAAGTTGAAAGGCGAGCTTTACATCTTACCACAGTGAGATGCCACAGTTTGCTCCAAGTACTTTGCCAGATTGGTTGCTTTTCCCTTCAGAAGATGAAGGACTAGAAGTTAAAGATATTCTTCTTCTTTATTCCTAACTCCAGAGTTCATGTAAGACATTTAACTGTTGATAGTTCACAATCATGGAGGGAAATCAAACGCATCAATATTCAAAAGGTTTTTTGGTGTCTTGGGGTTATCTGCTTCCTGGAGAATTAATATATATCAAATAATAAAATCACTGCATAAAACCCTGATTCTCAGTAGTGGGGCAGGGGTGATCTTCTAGTAAGTTGAGAGTCCCTGGCTAGTGCAGGAAAAAGGGAAAAGACTTTGGAGATAGACTAACCCAGGATTCAAGCCCAGCTAGCTCTGTGGACTTGAGCAACTTGTCTGTACCTAGTTTCCTCACCTGTAAAACATGGATAATTCTGTCGTGCAGCCTTGTGGTTAGAATTTGAGATGACGTATACAAAACACATAACACATCTTCAGCCACATGTGATAGCTGTTAATATTGGTGATTGGGGCGTGTTAGTTTTCTATTGCTGCTGTAAGAAATTAGCAAAAACTTAGTGGCTTAAAACAGCACAGATGTATTATTTTACAGTTGTGTAGGCCACAATTCGGACACAGTTCTTAATGGGCTACAATCAAGTATTGGCAAGGCTGTGTTGTTTCTTTCTTGGAGGCTCTAGGGGACAGTTTAGTTCCTTGCTTACTCAAATTGTTGGTAGAATTCAGCTCCTTGTTGTAGGACTGGGGTCCTCATTTCCTTGCTGTCACCTGAGGGCTGTTTGTAGCTTCTAGAGGCTGCTCATAGCCCCCTTCCTCCTGTCTTCAATGCCAGCAACAGCAAAATGAGCCCCTCTCATGTTTCAAATATCTCCTGTCTCTTCTTTTTCTCTTCCCATCTCTCCACTACCTTTCTTCATTCAGCTTCCATTTTTATTTTATTTTATTAAAAAAAATTTTTTTTGGCTGCATTGGGTCTTCGTTGCTGTGCATGTGCGGCGAGCAGGGGCTACTCTTCATTGCACTGCACAGGCTTCTCATTGCAGTGGCTTCTCTTGTGGCGGAGCACAGGCTCTAGGCATGCAGGCTTCAGTAGTTGCATCATGCAGGCTCAGTAGTTGCAGCACATGGGCCCTAGAGCACATGGGCTTCTGTAGTTGCGGCGTGTGGGCTCAGTAGTTGTGGCTCATGGGCTCTAAGAGCGCAAGCTCAGTAGTTGTGGTGCACAGGCTTAGTTGCTCTGTGGCATGTGGGATCTTCCCAGACCAGGGATTGAACCCGTGTCCCCTGCATTGGCAGGCGGATTCTTAACCACTGCGCCCGCCACCAGGGAAGTCCCTCAGCTTCCATTTTTAAAGGCCCATGCAATTTAATTGGGCCTGTCCAGATTATTCATGATAATCTCCCTATCTCAAAGTCTGTAACCTTACTTACATCTGCTGAGTCCCCTTTGCCGTGTAAGGTAACAGTCACAGGTTTGGGGGGGATTAGGGCATGTCCTTAGAAGACCATTATTCTGCTTACCACATAAGGAAGTTACATCTAAGGAGAATAAAGGTGCATCAAACCGCATCCAAGCAGATAGTTTTGAAAGGGAGAGGTCTCATGTGCATTTGCCTAGTGTTGGTCTTAACTGCCCTCTTGAATCTACAGTAGAATCTTGGTAACCATGCTGATTCCTTTGATTATGTATAGGATTTCTAAAATATAACACAGTAACACAGATTCTGCTTTCCGCTTTATGGGCAGTTTTCCACAAATGGACAGTTTTTGTCAATATAATAGGAAAGGGCATAGAGTTAAGTCTTGGACTCCTGTATCTTGGTGTGAAAAGAAAATTCTCTCAGTTAGCTGTTCCCTGCTGTCTTGGCTGTGTGGTATCCAAGCTCTCATATTAAAAGGATATAGCCTAGAAACTAGATGGTAGATCATTTTTATTTTTTAACTGTTCATGTATTTGATTTCATTCATTAAAGTTTTTTCAACAATTTCATTGCTTACCATGCTTAGTAAAATGTGTAATGATTTTCTTTTTTTAAAGAATGATCTGGAAAAATTTTCAAAAGGCATTGGCAGGTTTACAAGAGAAGATCCCACATTTAAAGTCCACTTTGACACTGAGAGCAAAGAGACAATTGTATCTGGAATGGGAGAATTACACCTGGAAATCTATGCTCAGGTAATGAATAACAAAGAAGTTAAATTCACTTTATTTATGTCTATGTTTTGTTAAAAGTCGATAATTCTCAATCTAATGGTTGTAAACTAATAGTGGTTCTTCAAGCTTCACTCTGGTTTTTGTATCTAGATGTGGTATACTGCTTCTTCCAGTGTGTGTTACTAATTAATTACTTTTGGTTTCTAAATCTTTTTATTCGTAAAACATTGCAGACTTCTAGAATCAAGGCTCAGGGGATTTGCAGTAAGACCATTGATCCATCCCTAGGTTATGGTCCCTTGGGTCGAGTGTATCCTGGTCTCAGCCTTAGGAAGACAACCTCAGGGAGAAACCTGCTGAGAAATCGGCCCACCAGTACCCACTCTTCAGGCCATTTCTTGCCTGTTTTCTTCTCAAGTCACTACTTGAAGATCATTATAATGGAGATAAACAAGTGGGTAGATGGGGCTCCTGCTTACCTAGGAAAGGTCTTGTGTGTATGAGAACGAAAACAAAATATATGTGACTTACGATTAAAAATTCTGGTTCTGATTATATCTTTGAAGTTGAGATAGTAGAAAATTATGACAGCAGATTCATATACTATTCCAGTAAATATGTAATAAAATGGAGCAAAGATAAAGTTTTAGTGGATAGATTAATTGGAGGTAAGTATAAATTAATCATTCTAAATTAGAATTCATTTATATAAAATCTGTAAAAGCAGTTTGTATTGCTTAATATCATGTATTTATCCTCATAAGGTACTTAAGTGATTTAAGATTTATCATTTGCTTATCATATTTAAATGAATGCTTCTAAGGTATTTGAGATTCTTAGGATTTTTCTTCCTTTAGTTTATTATTTTTTTAATTTAAATATATCAAAAAGATCTCTCCTGCTCTTTTTAGAGGATGGAAAGAGAATATGGCTGTCCTTGTATCACAGGAAAGCCAAAAGTTGCTTTCAGAGAAACCATTACGGCCCCTGTCCCGTAAGTATGCAAAACGATTAAACATAAACTATGAGGCTGGAATTTAAAGCTTTTTATTAGGGGATATACATAGCACTATTACTGTTGATAAGACACTTTTACATTGTGATGCTCTTTATTATGGAAGCTATATAGTTCTGTAGTTCAGGCCGTTTATACAAAGGGACACTTACGAGATTTGTCTGACCCTTTAAGCTAGATATCAATGAAGACTGGTATACACATCATTAATAAGCATGTTTATACTTCATCGAATGTTACAGTCTTCATTTATTCCAATTGTGCTTCTTTTGGTAGACGGCTATTATGTTTTACTTTAGTACCATATTGTGGATGCCAGAGAACTTGCATTTGCCAAGGAATAATCTCCTGCAAGTAAAGGAAACCGATGCTATGATAAAATTCAGAAAACATTTAAGGAAACAGTTGGGTTTATATTTTGTTAGAAACAAAACAGTCCTCATAAAGAAAGCACAAAACAAGTTAAATTGCTGCAAGTGTAATATATTTCAACCTGGTGCCTATTTGAATTTATATGAATTCTGATTTAGAGTCAAAATTAATAAGGCATACTGTGGCTACAAAATGAGTCTCAATTTTCAAAGTAGCATCAAACAAAGGAAAATGATACTCTACCTGAGATGCAATGTCATGAAGTAGAATGGTGTAGTCTAACTCAATGAAGTCATCATTTCTTTGCTATAATAAAAAATAAAAACCTGCATTTAAAACTTGATATCATTGGCAAAAATGATAATTTTAAGAATCAGCTTTCATTAGTAGATGACAGTAATACTTCCACTTAAGTAAAATTAAAAATTGAATGTCATAATTTATTTAGCCTGGCAGAAAAACTATTCTCTTATAAATAAGATTTTTTTCAAACTACATTTTAAAATCATGATTTTTAAAAAATTTGTTACTCTAAAAATCATTTACCCTTTCTGTTTTTAGTTTCTGAGTTGTGGTAGCTACTAAGAACATTAGAGTCTATAATTTGTCATTTAAATTCCTTAATGTTTCCATTATTCAGAAAAGCATCGTTTAAGGGATATAAACTGCTGAAATGAGAGTTTACACTAAAGGAAACCAATTTTATAATAGAAATTCTCTTTTAAAAAACTGAAAATAATAAAATGTAATGTTTGATTTTGTAACTAAAGCTTTGATCTATGCTGCTTATTGCTTTGGACATATAAAGTATTTATACTATCAGCTGCACAGAAATATTGCATCTACAGAGTTTCAAACCATGGTCGTCAGAAATTTGCTGTACTCACCCAAGGCTCTTTAAGGCTTATAACTGATGTATTGAAACAAGCCCTAGACTCCAAGAGGCAGCACAAACTCCTGTGGCTCCTTTGGTTGACAGTAATTATAAATATGGCCCCAGGATCAAATAAAACTGTACTCTTCTCTCCTTAATAGTATCTTGAAGCAATCCCTTCTTTGACTATATCAACAAAGAATGTCCTTTAAGGATAAGGTAAAAATCAGGAAGGTTTCTTACGTGTTGGATCATAATAGGTAAAGATATATAATATATACACGCTGAAGCAATGGTTAAACTCTTCTGTTGGGATTTTCATTAATGCTTTAAAACTTCAATTTAGTGAAGGGTTACAGGAAATTTATTTCATAAAGCAGTAACACTGCATATTTTGCTATAAAAACATGGCTTGAAAATCATGATTGTGATTGTATATCCTCTGTAACGTGGACCCAGCTACTCAATTATCTGAGCCTCAGTGCCCCTATAGGAGTGTTGTAACCAAGGTTGCTATCTACAAAAATGCATTAGAAAAAGGCTCTCTTAAAGTGTTATAGATAGTGATGCTAGGTATTTGGCATTACACTCTGAGTACTGTAATTGGTATCCTGTCCTCCAGTGTCCAAAGTTATCTAATAAGTGGCTGCAAAAGCTTGTGGAGTAAAGGTGCTCCAACTGCCTTGCAGTTTGTTATCAACAAACTGAAACAAGCCAATGGAAAGTGCTTTTCTCTTACAGAGTATTTTTCTTGTATTCCATTGAATACTACTAGTTGACATATTTTGTTTTTCTTTTAAACCTCTTAATAAAGCTAAACTCAAAGAATTTAATCTCTTTAAGGTCTAGAAAGAGGCAGTTTGGAATAGTCATATCAGACTTAAAATACAAGGCTAGCAACAAGTAAGATATGAGGTTGTCAATTATGACTAAATGGGTTATAAAAGATAATTATATACAGCAAGCTTCACAAAGACTGAGATGCTAATATTTTTGTTCCAGCTGATCCTGGGGGAAAAAAATCCAGCCATATCTCTAGCTCTGACACTACCATTTCACTAGAGGAGAAAAGCAGAGGTGGTTTCAGTATCACATGATTATAGTAATTTGAACACAAAACTTAGGTTGCAAAAGGAAATAATCTGTATTAAGCTGCACACAAAAACTATTGCCAAATTATTTATAATTCAAGACTTCACTCTCTTGAAACTGCAGCTTCACCTTCTCTAGCCTTGATAACTGACTTCTCCTTCAAATACTGACTTCACTATCTTAAATACAAAATGACTAAAGGGGCACTATTCATCCAATCATGAATTATAACACCTTCAGTAAATATTAAATCTGTTAATAGTGTATTTTATAGAAATTACTTACCACTTGCTTGACAGTTTGAATTTTTGCCATTTTATACCATGTATTTTCAGTGGAATTTTGCCATATTATATAACCACAGGCAACCCAGGCTAAATGTTGAACTGGCTTCATTTCTTGAGGTACATTTCCAAAACTGTCTGGTGAGGGAAACATTTATATGATAAATGGAATTATTTTATATATACAGTATTAACCTTTAAAAAAAATCTAAATTTTAAGTCATGTCTTAGTTTTCTTCAAATGTGTACAGAAAGTAATTAATTTAATTAAGCCATAGATTGATCTATAAAGTTTCAAGGCTTTTTTGTTGTTGAATTAGATTAGTAATAAATATTTTTGCAAAAGTCAGTTTGCCAGCATAATGTTAACATCTAACAATTTTGAGCATAGGTAATTGATATTGATCTTAAAGTCGAAAAAAATATTTTTCCGTGCCATATAGTTATATACCTGGAATATTTTGTGCTTCTAGTGGTTCCTTCATAGACTTGAGTCTATGATAAAATGTGTTATCTTCCTCATCTGGGTTCTTTCCAATTTCTCCTTCAAATGTGAAGTTGACTTCTGGTGCAGTATCTTGTCCCATTGGAGGGTACAGTACTTCAGCTGTGCAATTCACTGTAACTTGCTGTTTGAAACATTTTGTGAAAGATCTTTACATGTAGATGGACATCCATTACTGATTATTGTTCTTTGAGTTATAACATTTAAAGCATTGCCCCCCTAATGATGTTGTTTCAGACTTGACCTGAGTGTACCTATTCCAGAGGTATCTAACTGGTGGTGGCCCAATAATTTTCTTAGAGGTATCTAAAATAGGTAACTTATTTTATAACATATAAGGTCTCATAATCTTGTAAATTCATTTTAAACTATGTATTTCAGTATTAATGGGAAGTCCATTTGTAAGGCAGAGTTTAGTCTGTCTTTATATACCAACTCTAGACTCTGGTTACTTTTTTTAAGTCTGTCCATTACTCTTATTCTCTCCTCCTGAAATAACAGAAATTTCAAACTCAGATTCTGCAATCTATATCCAAATATAAAATGAGAAGATTGTAGCGTTGGTTCTGCTTTGTAAAGATGACTATCAAGCAGCTCAAATGCCTTTTAATGAATCTCCTTATGTTAGCCTGTATCTCTTCTTAATTATGCTTAACAAAAGGGCAAGCTTTTTTAAATCTCAGGATGGTTATGGTACAAGTGGCAGTTCCTTCCTTTTAAGTTTGTCTCATTAATAATTTGACAGATGTATGTATTTTTTAAATTTCCCTGCCCCATTACTGAAAGATTCTTATCTGAACACAGTGGTATCAGTTGGCCATTCTATTGCTCATAAATATCTCAGAAAGCACTTGCTTTCTTTAAATAAAAGAAATGAAAAACAGAATGAAACAGACATTTAAAAAGTGATGATGATTGTAGAGTTCATTATTACACTTGTTCATATTAGGCATAAATTCATACTGGCCTGTGAGTATGTAACATTTTTAAAGGAAGTTTATTGGAACTGAAGTATATAGAGTCTCTTTTCTAAACAGTGTGATAGAAATACTAAGTGTATCTCAGAATACACAAAAAGTAAAAACTGACCTTTGTATGGTGATCATTTTTTTTTTGAGGCAGGGATTTTACAACAACTCTTTTAAAAACCAAATTAACCCTATGATTTGATCAGCAGAGGTGATATGGAATATTAGGAATCAAATTTTATTTCATAATAACATGACATTTCACTTACTTTTTGGATAATTTCTTCCACAGAAAATTTAAGGCAATACTTTCGTCCTCTTCCCGGAATATCCTAAAATTAAGAAAATGTGTTATTATAACAATAACTCAATTTCTTTACATTGTTAGAAGAACCCATTCTCATTTGGTTGGGCATGGTGCTGACTGTTGGGGGTAAATGATTAAGGCCTTACACCTTGACCAAGGAATGTCACCATGTTTGTGACATCTAATTTAGCAGGTCCTCTAGCAGGGTTATTTTGGATGAGAACAAGAGGGTGAGATAAAAGCATATATAAATAAAATCGGTTATAATTCACTTTCAGTCATCAGAGTACTCTAACCTCTGGATCTGTGATCCTAAATTCCACGTAAGAAATTTTGAAAATTTTAATTCTAAAGGTGACAAATAGGATGCACCATTGAAAAGCCTTTTCATAAACCCTTATGTACCCCTCCAAATAGTGTTCAATGAAGATGAATTCCATTTTGAGGCAGCATACTGCGAAGTGGTTAGAGAGTGTTAAGTACTGCTTTTACTTGTATGTTAGTGGACCTGCAAAATGATGCGTTAACAAATTTTATAACAGACAGACGTTTAGATATTTCACTTTTGAATCAAGATGTAATGGAGAATTTGTACCTAATTATGTTGTGTGGTTTTGAAATAACATTTACTCCCTGTCAGCTCTTAAAGACTGTTAGCAGTTAAACTTCTGTCAGATAAATAAGGGACAGTCTCAAATCTATTAGATTTTAGTAAAACGGAAACAAGCTTAGTGGTTGCTGAGGTCTTGAGCAGTTTAAATTTAACCCTTTAGCCAGAGGGGGCCCATCATTCACAGCAGTCACTGGCAGTAGTGTTTGGATGGTTGAAGTGAAGCTTCAGGCCACGGTACTTTTACTCTGCTTTGTCAGTTTCTGTTGCTTTTTGTTTACCCCTTCATTTTGGTCTAAGAGTCTAATAAAGGATTGATCTTAAAATTCAGGCAGTGAAGAATCTTTTGCAAGACGGGAGCTTCTCTTGGCCCAGATTGGAGTAGTAGATGCTAAACATAGCGCCAGTTTTAAGATCCTTTTGAAAATGATTCCTATAAGTTTCACTTGGGGAAAGGGGAGAAGCCGCCCCAATTGAGAACATTTACCGATTTCCTTTTAGCAGGGCCCATAAAAACCATCAGTGTCTCTGCCTTCCCGTAAAAACAACAAACAGCCCTGGGGCTGTCCCCAGAGACTGGAGTGTAGCCCAAGCCCAGAAAAGCCAACTCCTCTAGAGAGACAGCTAGCCTTGAGGCCCAAAACGGGCAAGGGGTGTGGGGAGTCAGGAGCAGGTGGAGCTGAGACCCTCGACGGTGGGGGGAACGGTAGCAGGTGCCGCCACCACCCTCTGCCCGACTCACCTGCAGGCTGGCTTGTTTGACTGTCTGCACCAGAAACACCTTGTGGGGGCTGCCCTGCTGGTAGTTGATGCAGCTCTCTACCACCGAGGCCGCCCTGGAGGCCGGGTAGTGGGTCGGAGGGATTGCCATTCTTGGTGAGCGGCGGCTGGGCTTGCGTGGGGCTGCTCGAGCTTCACAGGAAGGGAAGGGCACCCCCGTCCTGCCTGCTGCCGAGTCCCCCGGGCGGAAAAAGTCAGCCCTCCTTCTTCGGGCTGGGCGGGGCCTGGGGCGGGGCCGCCAGCTCCTTCCCTCCCTGTCTTCCTCCTTCCCTCCTTCCCTCCCTGTCTCCCTCCTTCCGATTCTGCAAGCCGCTGCCTGGGAGCTGGCTCCTACCGAGGCTGCTCTTGGAG
Source organism: Delphinus delphis (assembly GCF_949987515.2). Classification (NCBI taxonomy): domain Eukaryota; kingdom Metazoa; phylum Chordata; class Mammalia; order Artiodactyla; family Delphinidae; genus Delphinus; species Delphinus delphis. The sequence goes on along the minus strand of NC_082686.1, from coordinate 105,713,273 downwards.
CCCCGCCCTGCTACCGCCTACTGTTACTCTCTGGTCCCTGTTTAGAGAGAGCCCCCTCCTCCTTTAAGGGGGGGTGAGGAGGGAGTCCTTGGGCTGGGTTGTCAGGGACTACATCCTTCCTTTTATTAACCTTTACAGAAGCTTGGGGAGGGGCTTTCGGGCCTTCGCCTTAGTGGAGAGTCTCTGGGGCTTCAAGTTTACTCTTCGTGGAAGGAGGCTGGTTACTTTACTTGCAGACTGGAGCGCAACTTCCTTATACACCACCCACAGTGTCCGGCACGAGCGCAACTTCCTTATACACCATCCACAGTGTCCGGCACGGGGCAAAGTACAAAGGAGCGCCAGGTAGTGAGTCATTGTGATTCCTTCTTTTCCCTTCCCTGGCCAGGAACAGGCTTGCTCATACCCAGCTTTCTGTGGTGGTGTATCAGTTCAGCCCAAATCAGGGTACGAGAGACTGCAAATGATAGCGTTAATTTGGAGGATTATGTAATTTAGGTCAGGAGAATTTTAAAAGGTACTTGCACTCCTCTCCCTTTGCTGATCTTCGAAAGATGAGGTTTTGATATCACACCATGCTTCCAACTTTCTGAATCACTTTGAAAATTTTACTTTGAGGATTAAAACTTACTTAAAAACTGAATTTATACAAAGCACTACATTGAAGTAACTTCTAACAAAAGCAGTTTTTAAAGCTCCTTAAGCAAGCACAGACTTTTAGTAGGCAGTGCATTTTTACTCTCCAGATCTCTTAATTACCTCCTGTGAGCTTTAAAGGAACTATAGTCTAGGCTGTTCTTTGGATTTGCTGTAGATCTACCAGCTAAGATTTCTTTTCATCAAATGTATAGCCAAACTGACACTGTAGCTTGTTGGCTTAGAAATAAAGACTCTTTGCTATTTTCCCAAAACGAATTTTGAAGGTTCCTTGGGTAGACATATATTGTGTTGCTTTTTTAAAAAAAAAAGTTAACAAAAATGTATTTGTAATGTGTTGTTTTCCTCAAATACCCTTTTTTATTTATTTATAAATAAAGTATTTGGAGTAAGTAGATTTTTAAAGAATAGTAAGTAGTAAGGCATTCCCATTCTTTCTAATTATATTAGCCAACAACCATCAAGTAACTAGAGGATGAAAGGGTTAGTTTCTCCTCAAGGCTTTTTATAAAAAGTTGAAGCTTGTTTTTCTGTTTTGGGGCGGGGGCGGGGGGTGGGGGTGTGAGTCATTCATCTATCAGCCAACCTCTTAGGTTGTCATTGTATTTGTGTGTTAGTTGTATGAATTATGTGCTCCTTTGATAGTGTCCAAGAAGGAGTGGCCTAATACATTCTAATTACCCAGAAAGAGCTTTTTTGCTGATAATGAAATTTTGAAGTTTTCACAAGTAGCTAGTTAACATCTGTTTTATTACCAGTTAGAGTTGTGAGGAGTACAATATGTGAGCTTCCTAGATGAAATCACCCTTTTGAAGCTTTACGGATACAGTTACCATCTCTGTCGATCAAGGCTAGTAACAGAGGTTGTGACATATCAGGCATTTATTTACTAAAAGTACACATACCAATTTAGGTTCTTTTTAAAATATAATTATTATATTAAAGTTTTTAAACTGCCTATTTAGATGTTACGTAAATAAACTGCATTGAGAGAATCTTATTCCTATATTTGAGTCTTTGAAATCTTACTTACTAAAATTTCATTAGTGGTAAGTCAAGAGATCATCATCTGCAAACTTGAATAATGTATGAGTTACCTTGAAAGTAGCAAAATTATTATGGGTCTCTGGGATCGGGCAAATTAAATTATTATTTTAAATAATTGTATGGACATAAAACTTAAGTAAAAACGCCTATGGCTTGCAACTTTGATAAGACTATGAAGTCAAAATAAATCTACAAAACAGAGATATACAATAAAACCAACACAATTCTAATTAACAGTAATTTTAATGTGAGAGATGATGATGTTTTGTCAAAATGAAATTGTCTTTTACAAAATTCCAGTGGTCTGACCACAGGAGCATGGATTCTTTTGCCTTCAGCATATCTATTCAGTGCCTATCAAGTGATGTCTTAGTTCTTCCACTTCTCTATTTAAGCTACAGTAAAATCTCTCTGTGCAGTGTTTTCTAACAGCTTTTGAAGTGAATGCATCGTGTGCAGCTTAAATCAGTTTATATTCTTATTAGCCTTTTAGAAACATGTTTGATTAAGAGTGTTGGTCTTGGTACAAATCCTGGCTCTGCCACTTAAGAGCTGTATCACGTTTGGCAAGTTACTTAGCTTTTCTGACCCTCAGGTTTCTCACCTGTAAAATAATAATAAAAAATAGTGCCTACTTCCTGGGGTCTGTGGTGAAGAACAAGTAAGACAGTTCATAAAAAGTGCTTAGCACAAGCCTGGCACATAAGTGTCCTGTTATTTGGCATCCACGTGATTATAAACGCAGCCATGGTCCCTGAAACTGCAGGGATTGCTTGGCTGTGATCTGGCCCTCCAGGGCACTGCTGTCCAGTAGCAGTTTGTGCAGTGATGGAAATGTTTGGCTCTGCTGTCCCGGACAGTAGCCACTCTCCACACCTGCCTGTTGACCACTTGTAATGTGACTAGTGCAGCTGAGGAACTGAATTTTAAATTTTATTTAATTTCAATGTAAATATCCATGATTAGTGGTTATCATATAGACAGCACAGATCTAGAGTATGTTGTATGTCATATTATTGTCAAATTGAAAACAATTTGAAATGTCTCAGAGAACTTGAGCATACTAGAGAATACCTCAGTGGACCACAGTTTTGGAATCCCTTCAGTAATTCTGTGGTGATTTGGCAGTTGTTTCTCTTCTCCTTTTCCTGCTCTCGGTTCTGATAGCTGTTTGTTTCTCTCCCGGGAAAATCAACCGTTCAGCATTGTTTCCCAGCCTATCCTGAAGCTCTTGGCTGCTGGAAGATTATTTAAAGGCAGTTCATCAGGCACATTCACGCTTAGGCTCTCTATGGAAACTGCTTATTCCAAGCTGACATCTACTGAAATTTGCTGTTTACTTCTTCCAAACCATTCACAGATCTGTACGCAGGAACACACACTCATTAATGCCCATTTACCTGCAGTTATCTGCAGACACCTTTGAAAGCAGCCAGCTTCTTACATCTTACGGTCTTGAGGAAGGTTTCAGTTTAAAGGAAAAATGCCTTGCAAACAGTAGATACTCATGAAATGTTTTTTCAATGATATTGTAACCTGTGTTTACGTATATTTAGTATGCGTGTAAGGTGATTATTTCATCCTATTTATATTGTCATTAGTAGTTTCAAGTAAACACTGACCTGTGTGTCTATTTGTTTGTTTTTTGGTTTTTTTTTTTTTTTTTGCGACATGCGGGCCTCTCACTGTTGTGGCCTCTCCCGTTGCGGAGCACAGGCTCTGGACGCGCAGGCTCAGCGACCATGGCTCACGGGCCCAGCCGCTCCGCGGCACGTGGGATCTTCCCGGACCGGGGCACGAACCCGTGTCCCCTGCATCGACAGGCGAACTCTCAACCACTGCGCCACCAGGGAAGCCCTGTGTGTCTATTTGAATGACTTATGTTAATCATGATCATTTTGCCATTAATCATTTTCAGGTGTTAGTTATTCCGCCTGAAACTCCCTTCTCTCATATTTTCTCAGTCCATAGTGTACAAGTTGTAAAATCAAATAGCAAGTATCTCAATGAACTAACTGCATAGCTCCTATTTTCAGGTAATTGTCCTCATAGAGATTTAAGGAGAGAACACTGTGTCCCAGGGAAGGGAGGCATTCCAAAAGAAATGGGTAAGCTCTTGGAATGTAGATTACTATTAATAGAATAAGAACCTTACACAAACTTTTTATTTTAATTTGTTGACTTTTACTTTCTACTTGTGAAATTCAGAATTAGCAGAATTAAAACCATGGATTACTTTGGTGGTGTGCGTCACCCTCACCTCCAAGTAAGAACAGAAAGGACAGGATTACTTTTTAAATAAATTCTATAATAATTTTATAGCAAGGCCATCGTATTTGAAGGAAAAAGTAAAAATGATGAGAGGTGGTTTTTCATTTAAATTAGTAGGAGTTATTTCATTTTGGTGATTATATAATGCTATGTTGATTTTTTCTTCTTCTTCCTAAATTACTTTCAGGTTTGAGTTTACACATAAAAAACAATCAGGTGGTGCAGGCCAGTTTGGAAAAGTGATAGGTGTACTGGAGCCTCTGGACCCAGAGAACTACACTAAGTTGGAGTTTTCAGATGAAACATTCGGGTCAAATGTTCCAAAGCAATTTGTGCCTGCCGTAGAAAAGGTAAAAACAAACAAACAAAAACTTTATGGCATTTAAAAAAAAATCAAAAACAGTCTATTAGCTATCAAAGCACATTGCTATCACATTGTTTTCTGTGGTTCATTTTCATTACAGTTCTGCTTTTTCTCATTAAGCTTTCCATCTGATTAGAATCATTAAGTTCAAGAGCTATAAATATATGCTATGACGAGGGGAAGTCATTCTGTTTCTTAATCATAGTTATTGTATTTCTCTTGATAAATTGAAACTACTTCATTGATTATAATCAGCACTTGAAATTTGCAGTAGGCGTTAGGGATTTATGAAAATTTTAGGTGTACTGATGTAGTAGAATGTACATTCATTAAGATTCCCAACACCTGGGTGCTGTCCTCATCTCTGCTAGTGATTAACATGCCCTTGGGTAAATCATGGTGTTCAGAGCCACTTTCTTTTGTAAACTGAGCATATAGTACTTAATTCCGAACCCCTCACAAACTCAAGGATCAGATAAGACTCTGATATTTCTTCGGGAATTGTGAAGTGATTTGCACATATAATGGGTTACTAGTGATTTGTTGGCTTTCTAGGTCAACTGGCTTTAAGACTGTTGTAAACCTTTAGCAACTGTCTATTCTTGTAGATTGATATTTTTAGGTTTTTTTTAACCTTTTAACTTAGAAATCCTTATTAACAGATCATAATTTTGGCTTCAGCATTAATTTTGGTAGCATTTTTTGTGATTAGTGTGTTTCATTCATTATACTTTATTTCAAGACAATAGTTTGTCATTCACACACTTTTAAATTATCTTTTACTCTCCAGGATTAATGTAAGTGAAGGAAAGCTCAGATATTTTTCAGCATTTAGAGTTTACAGTTTTGAATGTCAGAAATATATTGTACTACATGTGCAGCTGTGTGATTGTCTTGCCATGAAAAACTATCTTGAATTGTAGGAGCTCTACGAGTATTTAAGTGACTGAATGGAAAAAAAAATTGCACACTTATCAAATTGTACTCTTTAAATATGTATAGTTTATTGTATATCAGTTATACCTCAATAAAGCTGCTCTTTAAAAAAAGAATTGCTTTGGAAAAATGAAATCAGCTTTTAATTTTAGTTCTTACTGACATTGTATAACACTAAAGCTGTTAGGTAGTGATCTGCCAATGAGGCAGAGCAGGGATAGGTATATAGTAGGAGCTTAAGACACAGCTGTTGATTAGATGTCAGTTTTGATTGAAGTTTTATTTTAGAGAATTTCTTAGATTTGCCTTTCCTCTGTTTCCTCCTTGTAAAATTAAGATCATGCTGTCTCTGTAATGCATCATGAGAGTTTAGTAATTCTTGAAGAAAAGGTTGAGAAAGTGATTGCTAGCACTCTCAGCATCACTTTCAAACCAGCTCTCACCTTTAAGTAATAGACTTTTGCAAGGGATTGCTCATCTAGATTCCACAATAATAATACTTAAATAGGCTGTTCAACTTAAAAAAATAATTTTTTTTTAAAGAATGAAATATAGCATACATAAAAATGTTACACTTCTGAATACTAAAACGTTTGGGGGTTTTTCATAATGCTTCTGTGAGTGAAACCCACTCACTCCAGAAGTTGTGTTCATTCATTAACAGGGGTTTTTGGATGCCTGCGAGAAGGGCCCTCTGTCTGGTCACAAGCTCTCTGGGCTCCGGTTTGTCCTGCAAGATGGAGCGTATCACATGGTGGATTCCAATGAAATCTCTTTCATCCGCGCAGGAGAAGGTGCTCTTAAACAAGGTACGCTGTGTCTAGCAGTTGCCACCACATCAGTGCATCTATTTCCCTGGTGGACCATCAGAGCCGCAGAAGGCAGCACTGTGTTGGTTAGGTCTTCTTCCCATCCCCCCCACCCCACCAGAGCAGTAAGCAGCACACCAGGGGACATGGATAGACTCTGGGCAAGTACTCATAGAATCAAAGTGAGGATAGATTACTGTGTTTTCTTTCTTACAAAATTAAAATCCTACTTTGTTCTCCTAAATTACCTGGTATTTTTTGTAAGTTTAAATTCATAGATAATCTGTAAGTTCTACTTTTAATAGAGAAGACAGAAATGCTCAGAATTATTTTAAAGAAACATTAACTATAGTCATCCTGTTTTTAGTGATTTATTCAGATGTCAGAAAAATCTATAAATTTGTAAACAACTTTTTCATATATGACATTGTAGGCTTTTAGGCATTTGAAAGAATTCAGTAAACCTTATTCTCAGTGCAGACTTCTTGTTAAACTGCTAAAATTGTCAACCTTTCCCACATAGAATAATATGTCTATTAAAACCCTGATGAAACAGAACCCTAAGCAATTGCAGCTATATCTGATTCTTGCTTTTAAGAGAGAAAAGCAAATGACGGCACAGCAGTTTGACATTGGGGGCTTTTACGTTGTAACTGGGAGCCAGAAAATTCATTCTCTTTGTCATCTCTTCCATATCCATTATATGGTAATTCATTAGTTATGTCCATAAGTGGGGTTTTGCAGAGAATTACATTATGATTCACAAAACATTTCAGAGATATTTTTGTCAGAGAGGGTCAAAATAGACAGCAGAAAATTAATCCTAACACATCATTTCCAGACATTCGGAAAATCAGGATGTTATTGTATGAATTTTGGACTTCGTTGGTTTTGGTCTGTTTGCATCTGTGACCAGGTGTGGGGCAGTGGCTGGAGAAGGTTGCTAATTCCTTATTTTAATTAAACTAATGGGAGCCATTAGTAATTTGTGGTTTTGTTTCTCAGTTGTGAAAGGGTGAGAGAATCCTCCATTTTCTTTACCCCAGCTAGCTATTAAAAATGCATTTGAAATTTATGATCTAGAAACCTTGTCACAGTCTGTCAGTTGTATTAATAGGAAAAAGGGAAATAAAGTCACAAAGAAAATAAGACTTTATTAGGCATGATTCAGATTGTACTGATAACACCTGCCTCTTGCCTTCTAGGGGTTCACCACTTTAATAAATCTTAAACTGGCAAATTGGTTGTAATCACTTCATATTCTTTTTTTCAGCTTTATTGAGCAGTTGACAAAACTGTAAAATATTTAAAGTAATGATTTGATAAATGTATACATTGTGATACTTTTTTAAAGTATAGTTAAAACAAATTAGAAATCAACTGTTCTATGCTGGTTCTTGACTGGAAATTGGTAGCTTTCCTGGATAGAGGTTACATAAAGCAAGGTAATTGGTAAAATCAATTAACAAAGAGCCTCAACCTTTTTAATTGTACCTATATGAAATATAAATAAATATAGATTATATGCCCATAACATACACATATATAGCCATGAAAAAAGACTGTATGTCTATGCATATTAACTAAACAGGTAAATATGTACACTCAGTTTGTAAATACTTAAGTGTACAAATACTGTTATGTGTGATGATTGCCTGGTGGGGTGCAAAGGAAAAGCACCAGATAATAATTGAATTGAGGAGTATTGGTTTTTGCCAGATAAATATGTGCAAATAGGTTGCAAGTGTGAAAAATGAATTACTTTGCTGTATCATCATCTGATTCTTATTTCTCCATGACTGAAAGATAAAAGGGTAAAAGGAAATTTTTGCTGGGCTCTTAAGAAAATCAGCTTTTCATGCATGCATACCCCTCCACTGATTATCATGTGAGAGTTTTAGGGTGGAAAATGTTGATAAATTAGCCTAGTATCAGATTAGCTTATACTTTTGAGCTATTCTCTATTATCAAAATTGGAAGAAAAATCGTTCAAATTCTCACGTAGTTTTCATTAAAAAAAAAAAAAGAAAACTGGAACTATTTTCAGTCACAATGTAAACTTTGCCCCTGAGATTAATCAGTAACTAAAACTGAAACGTGAAATTGAATGTTCTTTCAGGGACTGTTTCACCCCATGGATGTTAACCGTTGCCATCATTGTCTATGGCCAATTTTTAGACCGCTGTGCTTGGTCTCTGCAGAAACATTGAACTTGTAGCTACTCTACAAGAGAAATAAAGGCCTACCCAGAGTCATGTTAGCTCATTTTACTCAGCAGTGTGCCTTTTCTGATCTCCTGGGCTTCGAGTTTGAATGCTGGCTCTACTTCATACTTAACTCTGTGGAAATGGGCAAGTCCAGGCTGTTTGGAGATAGTAATGCCGAAGTATTAGATGAGAATGTACTTGAAAACACTTGCACACACATATTTGGGCATAGTGAAGTCTAATCCCTCTTCCCTTCACATTACCTTTGACCTAGCACTGTGCAGTGCCACCCAGTTGCCAGCTTTTGGTCTCAGAGTGGTCATAATAACACTTATTGATCACTTTTGTGCTGTGTATTATGTTGAGTACATGAATTATCATATCTTATCTTCAACAGTGGCCTTATAGTTGAGAAAATTGAGACTCGAATAGTCAATCAAATGGCCCAAGGTTACATGTTAGTTAGTGGTGGAGCCGAGAGTTAAACCCAGACCAGAGCCCCTTGACCACCTTCTCACACAACCTTGTTAGCACCCAGCCTGGTGTTATCAACTTTATCCCTAGGGGGCTGAAATAGAAACATTACCATCTCTACGCACCACTTTGGCTTAAAGGTCCTGTGATGGTGTGGGTATTTTCACTTGCTTTTTATTCTACTTCCGGAAAAATTGCTTGTAGGGCTTGTCTGCCATGTGACTATTAAAAAATGGCAGGATGAATTTAGCTCTGGTATCTTGTCATATGGAATGGGACAGAGAAAAGCATGAATAAGGGCGAGGTGAATCAGAAGGTGGATTTAGGAAGAAAGAGGGAGTTGAAAGGAGCAGGGTGAGGGAATATGAAACCGAGAACTGGACAGGTCCTCCTCAACAATTATATACTATACACTGTATACTTGGCCCCTTCTTTCTCTTTAGAATGTGACTGTCTCACACTCTAGCTCTTTTATATCACTGACCTATTGAAAACACTAGATAATGTGTAACTAAATTTTAATATGTCTGTTCACATCTCTCTTTCCGGGTACCTTCTTCTGCATTAATTACATTTATTTAGAGCCAAGGAAGCTCTGCTGTTGTGGTAACCCAAGAAGTTAACAAGAAATAGAGCTTCTTCTGCAGTCTAGAATTTTTAGTCTACTGCTTTAGCTGTCTACATAGAATTCTGCAGGCTTAGCTAATGAAACTTAGGAGTCTGCAGAGTTCATTTATTCCTCTTTTCAGAACAAAATTCACTAATTAAGAGTAATGAGTCAGTTAGGTCTGAGCTAAGATATGATTTGAATTAGAAAACATTTCAAAGAAATGCAAGTATATTAAATGGCTGTTCTTATAATTATTGCACTTAAACTAATAGTGTCTTTAGAACAAGTGCTTTAATGAATATACAAGAATAATTGCTGACTAGATTATTATAAACAAATTGATGCTTGGAAAATTATGATTATTTTAAAACAAAACGTTTTCTTTGTCACCTTTTCATGTTACGCTTAAAGTCTTTATTTAAAGATAATTCATCCAGTCTGAGGCTGAAGTATTATTCCACACTATCATAATGTCCAAATTAAATATGAGTGTTTGAAGTTTTTTTATATTCTCTCCACACTGTTACATTTTCAATCTCAGTCAACATTTGTCACAGTAAGAAGTGTTCTTGTTATGTACTAAGTGGGATTAAAAAAATAAGTTTTTTTAATTAAAAAAAACACACATAAAAAACACATTGGGGTTTAGTGCTTAAATGGCCTTTAGCATCTAGGCCGATGTCTTTATTTTGTAGGTGAAGAAACATGACCTGGACAGATTGTGTTTTTCCAAAAGGCATATAACTTATTAGAGGCAGAGCAGAAACTAGAAACTTGGTTTTCTAATTCTCAATCGGGTATTGAAATTGTTTAGCCTAGACATATCTCAGGCATGACTTGATTATTGTCTCCAAGTATAAGTAACTGTCTGCCAGGGACCAGCAAGAAAGAATTGATTTACCTTGGTCAGAGGCTTAACAGATAGTGTCTTTATTCCCGAAGGATTTCAGAAAGAATTAGTAACCCTCAACTGCATAATTTAAATGGGAAGGGACTTGATCGAATGTTGTTTTAAGACCCTTTTATATTATTTCTGCAACCTAATGATTTTTAGGATAAAAATATGGTAATGGACATACTAATATTAGAATTAAGTATGTCTTACTGTAAGTTCCATTTAGAAGAGTGACTGCTGCTGCTACTAGAAAAATGAGTCCAGATCACATATTTTAACCTTATCATTTATGTGTGTACCTTTGGGAGAGCACTTTCTATTTCCCTTTTGTATATGTGGATAGGAAAGAGTTCCAGTTTGTTTAAAGATTAATAAACCAATTTATTTTTTTTTCAAACCCTAGCCCTGGCAAATGCCACATTATGTATTCTTGAACCTATTATGTCTGTGGAAGTTGTAGCTCCAAATGAATTTCAGGGACCAGTGATTGCAGGGATTAACCGGCGCCATGGAATAATCACGGGACAAGATGGAATTGAGGACTATTTTACACTATATGCAGATGTAAGTACTGTTAGTCACTGACAACCTTGCTTTTATTATCCACAAGAGGAAATCAGAGTTAGCTTTTGTTTTTGGAAATTGTAGAGCAGATTGGCACATTTCCATGGCTGAGTGTTGAATTTGTGGCTTATATGTATGTGGCAATTTCTGTACTTTGCTGTTAGAGTATCTCTTTAAGTGCAAAATCTAAAAATAAGATTCATTTCAGGTAGGCCTTTTGTGAGTATGTCATTTTCTTAGATGCATAATTACCTTTCTCATTATAGCTTTGTTTGCATAGCCGTTTTATGATGTTCTAATTTATTGGGATAATATTTAATTCCCTTACTTAAATCTCATGGGAGAAAGGGTTTATCACGTTACCTAAGGCCTCTTAGAAGACACTACCCTTGGCATATGGCCTATCACTGAGGAGTCCAAGGGAAAGTTGTATTCACATTTTCACAGAAGAAATACTTCTGAGTGCTTGAGCTGCAGCTGCGTGGGGGGGGGGGGGGTGTGAGAGGGACGGCTGTTAGTGGTGTCCGTCTGCTCCGTGAAACTGAAAGATTGGGTTTCTAGTTGTGTCTGCCAAATGAAATTATTTTCAAATAGGGTTTCTACTGTGGTAAAACAAAAACAGGTTTCTATTTGGCTTTTAATTCTTTTAAACCAGGAGTAGTTAGTAGAAACCTGAGTCTAAAGGAAGGAGTTAAATGACTAAGTCTTCTCTGTATTTTTCTCAAATATTTTTCAATAAGCAATGCTGAAATATCTACTGTGTATGTTTTCAGGTCCCTCTAAATGAAATGTTTGGTTATTCTACTGAACTTAGGTCATGCACAGAGGTAAGCAAGTGTTTAAATTTTACTTCAGTGTTCTTCAGGAGACCATCCTGCAAAATCATCATTTTTGTGAAATCTTGTCTTTTCATGACTTTACTTGATAGTTGTTTAAAAAAAAAAAAAAATCTGCTTTTTGTTTCTGTTTTTGTGTTAAACCCCCAGGGGAAGGGAGAATATACAATGGAGTACTGCAGATATCAGCCATGTTTACCAGCTACACAAGAAGACCTTATCAATAAGTATTTGGAAGCTACAGGTCAACTTCCTGTAAAAAAAGGAAACGCCAAGAACTAACTTTCCTCACTTTGTTGACTAACTTTAACTGTATCTGCAAGGTTTAGATATGTTAATGGATTCATGGAATAAATTCAGCCTGAAAAGAAGTAATTTTAGAAGCCCTTCCTATTATATTCAGGAGCTTCTGTTATATCATAGTTAATTCTGTGTATGTCTCAATGGTTGATTGGTTTTATACCTCAAATAAAATATTATTACTGAAATATATTTAATATTTATTTGAGGGAGGAAGATACTTATTTCTGTTATACTGAATAAGCTTAGAACATGTATAAACGTCCACATTCTTTCATAAGAATTTTCAACATACAGAAAAGCTGAAAAAATAGTACAAAGAACAGCCATATACCTTCCATCTAGACTCAACAATGAACAGTTTTGTCAAGTGTTTATCAGATAATAATTTGTTTTGTCATATTTGCTTTTTCTGTTTGTTGTCCATCTGTGTTGCATACTTCCATCCTTCAAGTTGTTTTGCTGTATACTTGAAAGTGAATTGCATATATCATAACACTTCTTGGAGCATCACCTTTTTTGTTTCAGAGTGGATTCCTTTGTGACTACCTGGATAGCTAGCCCTAGAGGGTATCATGCTAAGTGAAATAAGTCAGAGAAAGACAAATAGTGTATGATTTTACTTAAATGTGGAGTCTAAAAAGCAAAACAAGTGAACAAACATAACAAAATGGAAACAGCCTCACAGATACAGAGAACAACCCAGTAGATGGTGGTCAGAGGGGAGGGAGGGGCAGGAGGGGAGAAATAGGTGAGGGAGATGAAAAGGTGCAAACTTCATTATGAAATAAATGAGGCACGGGGATAAAGTGTTTTCTTAAAAAGAAATGGAGAACACTTTTCAGATTTTCTAATGCTAGCTCAATTTCTAGCTGTTTTATATAGAGCTGATTGCTTCAATTTGTGGCTTCTGCAGATTTTGAACTGCTTGTTTTTAGGAGTATAAATGTTACTTTTTTGCAGACCTGTGAGGTAAAAAAAAAAAGGCCCTTGCATATGCTATTCTTGTCTATGTTCATTTTACTGTTTCTGCAGCCTGGAAATAATAACCTATAGGGTTGGTGGCTAGTCTATTTCATCCACCTATTAAATGCTAGTTGAATTAGAGTCTGCTGGAATGTATCATATATTGTATTCATTGAGATTGTGAAAGAACAAATGTTAAGCTAGAGAATGTTGGACATTGCCAGGGAGTTCTACCATATTGTGCAGAATTGCTTCATCCAAAAACCATCTGATGTGAAAGACATATCCTAGTCCTTTCCCTTAGTGGATAATAGACATGAAATAACTGTTTTAAATTCCTTTGTTTTTCTTGATTTGTAGATTTGGCTCTATAACTTCAGGTTCCTAGAAAAAAAGACCTTTAAAAAGTATTGAGCAAATGTTTTCAAGGCATTTGTTAAATGCTTTAAATGCATTATTCATTTTAGTTTTCACAACCCTATGAAACTAGGTACTATTATTATGACCATTTTGTAATAGAGGAGGCAAAAGCACAGAGTAAGGTAAATAACTTAAAGACCACACAGCTCATTAACTTTTCAAATTGATAATGCAGTTATGATACTTATCAAACCAAGTGCATTTTCCCATGAATATGTCTGTTGCTACAGTAGCATCAAGCCTGAAAAATTGTGTTGCTTTGGCATTTCATCAACATCTCATGCTATTCACACTGACTTTGAATATTGTTCCTGATGAGGAAATACCTTCATAGAATTTAGCACAGTTCCTCTTGCTGTTGCTAACAGTCAAAAATATTAGAACTAAGATGGATAAATTTGGAAGTGCTTTTTACTTGTGAAAACATTTTGGTTATGAAGATACGGTGCCAGAAAAGAGTCGAGATATCTAACACAACACCAGCGTTTCACAGGCAACGACACAGGCCCAGCTGGTGGGAGTAACTAGAATAGGATCACGTAGGAACCCATCCAGGACCAGAGTCCACATCTTTTGTTAACTCATTAGTTTGGTTAGAGTTGGTAAAGACCACATACCAGCCAAAGTCTGTATAAGGAAAAAATTAATGAGAATATTCATAAATGAGGGTTTCTTTTATACTACTGTTGTAAAGGATGATTGTTGGCTAATTTAAAGACAGTATTATTTGTGTTGGAGAATGGTAGCAGCACTAGGCCTGCTGCAGTATCGCGCTGATTCGCAACCCTGGCAGCACTTTAAAAATTACTTGGGGAGCTTTAAAGAGAAATACCCAGGCCAACCCCTAGATACTCTGATTCTTTGCATCAAGATCAAAAGGTTTCCAGCTTATTCTAGTATACAGGCAAGGTTAAAGACCATTGCAGTATAACGTGTACCTCCAAAACATGAAATGCAGGATTTGTTCAGATGTGTCACATTATTAGTATTCTTTTGTGTGACGTTAGTGATTGGGCTATTGGTTCTTAGCTTGGTAAGTTTATCTTTAAAGATGTACAGTCAATTTTCTGTTATTCCTTGCCTCCTTGCTCACTCTTAGATTTACGTTGTGAAGTCACTAAAATTTAATACTGAAATTTTAGGATTTTTCAGATTTTAATACTTTTGAAATCTGGATGAGACTTAAAATTGATGCCAGTGAAGTGAGGCAGCCACCAGGTAAGTAGTAAATTGTGACATGTAGGAATATATCCCTTTGTAGAAAACATCTACGTGCATTGCTAGAACTGTCAATTTTTGAATTAGAGCTTTAATTGCTGCTTAAAGCGTCTTCAAATAAAACTGTAATGCATCGTTGAAACAGTTCATGTTTTCACAGGCAATTTATTGGGAGCATGGATTCATTTATCCTTTCAAATAAGTGCCAGGCAGCATGCTAGTGATTGTAGCACTTTGAAAGTTAGGAAAGGTCACAGAACAGGTCATAGAATTTTCTAAGCTGAGAGAAATCAGTGTGATAAACTCATATGTCATGAAGCACTGTCATTCATTCAAGGGCCAATATAGAAACTTCCAACTGACTTTCAGAAGAACTTGTTTAACTTCTAACTATTCATAACTCAGGTAGGGAAAACAAAACTATAAGTAGAGTCAAATGGAATGCAGGCAAAATCCTGGTGTTATTTTGTATGTCTTAAAATTTTTGAAAATTCTAAAGAGATTAGGAAAATAAATGTGATGCTCTCTGTTACTGTCATTGGGTCAGAGTGATTCAGAATTCTTTAGACTCTTAATGAATAAAAGAGGGCTTAGGGAATTTAGAGGTTTTCATTTTATGTCAAGGCAGATGAAGTAATTTTTCTCCTCTGTTAGCTAGCAAAATCAGTATTAGTAAAATCAAGTCAGCAGTTCTAGAGTTTGTGCTAGAAAAGATGTTCTGGTGGTGAAATTGAGAAATTTTTAGTTGGTTTAACTTATAGGTTTTGTAAATTTATAAATTAGGTAATTTTTTTGTATGTCATATGTGTAAATTCACCTTCATAATCGATTATACCGAAATCTGTTAAAGGGTTACCACCTTAGCTTCCTTACCTGATAGAATTATGATCACGTTTGTGAGCCTAATCTCACTAATTTAAAATGCCTTTACAAGGATGAGAGGACTTTTAGAAAGTTGAGACAAGAAAGCTGAAACCCCTTTCTAGCTCTTAACGTGACACTGAAAGATTAAAAATCACAGGACATTGAATATGCTCTTGTAATGCTCTTGGCACTTTTTTTCCCAAGATATTTAGGGAACTTCAGTTAGAAGAGTTTATTACTTGGTTCTGGCATTGTTTATCACTAGATTGTTTGATATCTTAGGGAAAGTATTTTCTCTGCATTATCATATATGTGGGAGATCTGATGTTTTCTTTAAATGATTGTTTCCAGTGCTTTGGAAAACTTACAGTCCTTAAATCCAGAGGATGTTGGGAAGATGAATGCAGAGGGGTTGGGGTTTTAAACAGAATAATACATGATCTGCCTCTGCTAAAAAGTAACAGTATAATTCATCTTACTTTTATTTTGTAAGAGTCCATGTCTTAAAATTTTTTCTATTTAGTATAAACTTTTTCAGTTTTCTACTACAGACATAAAGGTAACATTTTGGTATGTTTTAAAAAGGCTGATGCTTCCTAACCAGCTACTGATCAAGGAACCCGGCTAGGGGTTTTGAGACATGAATATAAGCATTCCATTAAATACTAATTTTGAGAGGCAAATGCTGGCCACATTTCCTGGATCAATTCTTCCTGCCTTGGGGAGGTACTCCACGAATCTGATAATGGTACATATTGTTTGTTTTTATAAATTACTTAGGCCAACACTGGGTCCAAGTTGTCCTTACAAATGAAAATTGTAAATACTTTATGTACTTTCAGTTACATCACTGTTCCATTTAATACATGTTTGCAGACACTCGGCTTTATCTCTGAGACACTCTCGGCTTTATCTCTGAGACACTCTTTTTATTTGTAAAGTTTTTATTAATATATAAATATCCTTTAATTCCAGCTTAGCACAAATTTTGCCTATATAGACAAATCTCTACAAACACATGTAACACATTTTATTTAGAAACACATTTAAAAGTAGATATCAAATTTAAAAGGAATACTTGCTCAAAATCATAAAAAATAGTAAAGTTCCTTTTAAACAGGTAATATTTTCCCTACAATTTGCTTTCATTGAAATATATTATCTTTTTTACATACTAGGTAGAAGCAATTTAACAACACAGAATAGTTAGCTACAATATGTTCAGAATATTGAGAAATGCAGATTTATAGATGTGACCATCAATTTTATTGTTATGTTTTAAAATACTTACTGGTCCAGCTGCAGCACACACTAACTGACTTGGTTTTACATTTTAGGGCTGAAACCCTGAGGAACCTGCAGAGTAACTGTTTAGCACTGAGCAGAGTTCAGTTTGCATGTGCTCCCACAGTTGAAAACTAAACCAAACGAATCGAAAACCAAAAATCCCAGTATCTTTTAATTTTTGAGTATTTACTTGTAATCACAGGCTTTCCCAAATTATTAGAATGCCTTGTACCTTGGCTATTTTACTAGAATAATGATTTAGGCTATTTAATATAATCATTTTGTTCAGAATTTGGTATAAACAGATCTTTTTTGCTTTTCAGAAATTACTAAGCTCTGTCGGTGCCACAGCTGATGCCTCTTCAGTTCCAGAGGCTTCTTCTGGTGTCTGTAGCTCTTGACAGTGGTACTTCACCTTCAGTGGTTTGCCAGGGTACCAGACCACGTGAATATGACAGGGAATCATTTCCTGGGAAATAAGAGTTCTAAAATATTATGATCTGCAAAAACTTGTGGTTTAAACAGTTCTATATACCGTTTTGTTTTACCTGTGTTGAGAATTCATGGAGTAGAACAGTATAATCAAAATCAATTGCATCTTCATTTGTTTTCTAGAAGAAGAAAGAAAGAGTTAGTGCGATAGATAGTGTGGGTTTATATTAGCTTAGAATTTGGAAGGCTCATCTTGTATCACCTGCCTTGAATGGGTGGATGGGTGCCTTGAATCACCTGCCGCCTCTTTGATTCTAGCCTCATCTCCTTTGGTGGTATCCTGCATTAAGATGTGGAAGTTGTTGATTCTTACTGTTTTGCCACTGTCATGATAATCTAGTAAGGTCCTTCTGTCACTTTTTCTCTCTAATGTTTATGGGTTTTGATGGAGATTAAGGTCTATGAGAATAGGGAGAATCTTGTGACAAGCTAAGGAATCTAGATGCTGTATATGCACCTCAAGCTGATTTATAGCCCTGATATGCCAGGCAGTAAGACAAGGGGCAGGGCAATCAGGATTTCTAGAAGGACACCATGGGCCAGGTTCTCTGCTAGGCACTTTATACATGTTCTTATGGAATTCTGTCTTTTACAGGGAAGGCAACTTGAGGTTACAACTAGTAGGTGACAAGTGGGGATTCAAACCCAGATCTACTGACTCCACCACCCACATCCTTCATGCGGTACCACACTGCTTCTAAAACCAGCACATTTTATAGGTAAGCAGGCAGTCTCCCTCAGCTCTTTTATTCTCTTGATTTCTATAAATTTTAAGAGTGACTAAACTGATTTCCTGCTTTCTTTTTGACAGTAACTGTTTTGAGGAGAAAAGGTTGGGGCACAAAAGTGCTTATCCCTTTACTAGTAAAAATGGAAGAGAAGGAGTAAAAAAATTAATTTGGATTATGATTTTAATCTACCAGGCTTTCATTGAGACTAAGAATATGCAAAAACAAAAAGGACTTGATATTAAGTTTTATCTTCCCTTTGCTTACATTGATGAAGACTTTTACAAGCCGTGAAATTTCCATCAGGTGGAGGGGGTACTGGAGGGATATGATACAAGAGAGGGCCTGGATCAATCAGAAAGTGACTGCTTTTCTGTGGTGCTTTGCGTCATTGGGTAGGTTTCCCTTCTGCCTTGCAGTGTACCCATGAATGGTGAAAGCAAATATCCAAAACACAGGCTGCAAAGTCAGAATTCATGAGAGAAAATTTAGCATCTTTTATCTAAAGGAACGGTTTCTGGAGGCTCCAGTTATCAGTTGGGCATTGCTGGGTTTGGGGGGTCCATTTAGCCTTGTCTGACTCTTATTTGGTGACGATGTTGACCTTGGACTATATTGACACAGCTGGCTGCTGTGCTGTGTAATTTTTGTCTCAGACTTTTGTGCTGCCTGCACTTTTTCTCAAGGTCTGTTTACCATGTATTTCTACAGTTAAAAAACTGGTCTTATAAAGTGTTTTTTCAGGACAGTGCCTCTTTCTGTTTCTGAAAATAGCGTTTAAGGAAATCATGGCCATCCCCAGATTTTAGGCAAAAAGGAAGAAAGGCTTGAAACAAATCATGGCGTTCCAAGTCCATCTGACAAACTTCTGCTCAATACCAAGTGTTACCCATTTTTTAATAATCCAAACAAAAATTTGGATTATTATAATGTTTGGGCACCCTCTTCATTTAATTAAGACCTTCCTCAGTAAGGCTCCTGAGACACACCTCATGTTTCTGTTCATAGATTCTTCCTCCTTCAGGGGGAAGCGCCCTTAGACCAAACCAAACCAGGCCTTATTAAAGAGCTGCAGCCCAGACACGGCGCAGCCCAGCCTGGCAAAGTACCCAGGGGGCACTGCCCACACCAAGCAAGGCTCTGCCAGGAAGCCATCATTTTTAATACTCAGAAATAATCTCCTTGGTTTTGTTCAAATCATCACATGTGTCAAATCCTTATAGTCCAAATTGATGATTTACTGTCACATTTTTCTGATAACCTAGCACTTTAATCTTCCTAGAGACAGAATGAAGTATTTGGTTTCCTTATACTTACTCGTGACCTACCCTACCCCTACTGCTCCCCTCCCCACTAAAAAAAAAAAAAGGAATGATCCCTAGCAGAACCAGTGTGGTTTTAGTAGAGAATAAGTAGGCTTAGGTTATTAATATATGCTATCAAAAGTTGATATTTTTTTAATTGAAGTTTAGTTGATTTACAATGTTGTTAGTTTCTGGTATACAGCTAAGTGATTCAGTTATACATATTTTTAATATTTTTTCCATTATGGTTTATTACAGGATATTGAATCTAGTTCCCTGTGATATACAGTAGGTCCTTGTTGGTTATTTTATTTTTTAAATAAATTTATTTATTTTTGACTGCGTTGGGTCTTTGTTGCTGCGCTCAGGCTTTCTCCACTTGCGGTGAGCGGGGGCTACTCTCCGTTGCAGTGTGCGGGCTTCTCATTGTGGTGGCTTCTCGTCACAAAGCACGGGTTTTAGGCACGCGGGCTTCAGTAGTTGTGGCACGCAGGCTGTAGAGCGCAGGCTCTGTAGTTGTGGTGCACGGGCTTAGTTGCTCCACGGCATGTGGCATCTTCCCAGACCAGGGCTCCAACCCATGTCCCCTACATTGGCAGGCAGATTCTTCACCACTGCACCACCAGGGAAGTCCATATCTGTTTTATATATAGTAGTTTGTATCTGTTAATCCCAAAGTCCTAATTTATCCCTCCCCCACCCCCTTTCCCCTTTAGTAACCGTGTGTTTTCCACGTCTGTGAGTCTACTTCTGTTTCGTAAATAAGTTCATTTGTTTCATATTTTAGATTCCACATATAAGTAATAGCGTATGGTATTTGTCTTTCTGACTTATTTCACTTAGTATGAGAATCTCTAGGTCCATCCATGAAGCTGCAAATGGCAGAATTTCATTCTTTTTTATGACTGAGTAGTATTCTGTTGTGTGCCTATACCACATCTTCTTTATCCATTCATCTGTCGATGGACACTTAGGTTGCGTCCAAGTCTTGGCTATTGTGAATAGTGCTGCTGTGAACGTTGGGGTGCATGTATCTTTTCAAGCTATAGTTTTCTCTGGATGTATGCCCAGGAGTGGGATTGCTGGATCATATGGTAACTATTTTTAGTTTTTTAAGGAACCTCCATACTGTTCTCCATAGTGGCTGTATCAATTTACATTCCCACCAGCAGTTGTAGGAGGGTTCCTTTTGCTCCACACCCTCTCCAGTATTTGTTACTTGTAGATGTTTTAATGATGCCCATTCTGACCAGTGTGAGGTGGTACCTCATGGTAGTTTTGATTTGTATCTCTCTAATAATCAGCAATGTTGAGCATCTTTTTCCTGTTGGCCATCTGTATGTCTTCCTTGGAGAAATGTCTGTTTAGATCTTCTGCCCATTTTTTGATTGGATTTTTTTTTGATATTGAATTGTAGGAGCTGTTTGTACATTTTGGAAATTAAGCCCTTGTTGGTCGCATCGTTTGCAAATATTTTCTCCCATTCCGTAGGTTGTCTTTTCGTTTTGTTTATGGTTTCCTTTGTTCTGCAAAAGCTTATAAGTTTGATTAGGTCCCAGTTGTTTAGTTTTGCTTTTATTTCTACTGCCTTGGGAGACTGACCTAAGAAAACATTGCTACAATTTATGTCAGAGGACATTTTGCCTATGTTCTTTTCAAGGAGTTTTATGGTGTCAAGTCAAAAGTAGATTTCTTAGCAGAATGAGGTAGATACAATGGTTTCTGTAATGTACTGTTGGCCGATGGAGGCCTCTAGTTAGGGTGAAGACTTGGGCTGGCTGCCAGTGATGTGCTGCCGGTTAGATAGTTTGGGATGCTGACAGTATCTGGTACTGATAAGATTTGGAACAATGCTGGAAAAGTAACAGTTTTACTTTTCTCAGTTCACATTAAAGAAAGGCTAAAGGGTGTCAGGAAAGTCCTTATCCTTTTTTTTTTTTTTTCTAGCCATCAGTATCTCCCCTGCCCTTGGCTTAGTCCTCATGGTTTGGGAATGACAATGACATCTGTTCTTCAGTCCTAAGGCAATAACTGCCGGTAAGATGGGTCTTATATTTGTATTTCAGCTATTTCTTAGCCCACTCTTCTCTCAGGCTGTGTTCATTTGGGGCTGTGAAGTTTATAAGGCTGCACTGCCTTACACAATTGGATTATCCCTGAGTGGAGGGAGAGTAATTCCCACCCAGTAAGCTTTTGGAAAAAACTATAATCCCTATAGATTCCTGAGCTACCTTGGGCCACGGGCACCTCCAGTCAGTCACTCCCTGCTTCTGTCTTTGCTTTGTCAGCCCTACTGTCCTGCTTCTGGTCTCCAGGGACAGTCCCTAGACTTTCTGATCGTGGTGACTTTTTTAGAAATTGTTGCTTGTTTTGCTTGTTATGTTGCTTATTTTTCTGAAAGATCACAAGAATCTTTAGTAGCCACCAAATAGCAGAATTTGAAAATCTATTGGGTATGTGCTTGCTTTTATTTAAGAGAACTCTAATCTTGGAAGCTAAGCAGGGTTGGTCCTGATTAGTAACTTGGATGGGAGGCCGCCTGGGAATACTGGGTGCTGTAGGCTTTTAAAAAATAAAAACTCTAATCTGAAATGCATATCAACCTTAATCCAAATTTCCCAATTGCTTCCGTATTTTAGCTTTATGTTAGTTTCGAGGGCTTCACTCAATAAGCTTGTTGACCCTCATTTCATAGCCCTAAGAGAAGAAGTCATTTGCCTTAGGTGACCCAACCAAGTCAGCTGCATCTTCAATTACTATTTATCTAAAACACAGACACCACAGGGTAAAAAAATCTAAAAGTCCTGTTCCCCCTGCATTTTTGTTTTCTTAGCTCTACAATTACATTTGTCCCCACTTTCCCACTTGTAGGGATATTAATGGACAGATGATGGACATCAAAGACAGACTGGCTAGAATGAGTGAGAAATGGGGCTGCTGTTTTCAAACCATAGTACGTCCTGGTGTTTACTTAGGTGATGTGTCATTTATAAATGCAGAAGAATGGAAAACAATGCCATTAAAAGATCCTAATTTTTTCTTTTGTGTCCCTGTTGCTCTATTCTTATTGAGTTTTCCTCTGACATTCATTAAAATTAGTTCTATTATCTTGACGCCATTTTCTACACTAAACAAAAAATTTCCCCTAACTTCTCAGTTAAAGGAAAAGCCTTCTGTGGAGGACATGATTGTCTTGGTAGACGAGAGAAACTTTTTACCTGCAGCCAAAGAATCGGTGCTGTGCCCTAACTCCTGGTGTAACAGCAGTCAATTACACGGCCATTTCTATCAAAGCCACTCCATACGGGAAAGAAACGTTCATTTCGATAAGGAATGAAACTACATTTCAAACAGTTGTCTGCTTCACAAGTGGCCTTTGAAAGGTACACCGAGCTGTTACCACCATGAATAATGCTGACTGGACGCCAGGCAACTCCTTGTACTCAGAAGATACTCACTGCTCTCCATCCATGGCGAATGTACTGCTTCAGCCACCCGTGAAGAAAACGATTTTTAGAAATGTGTATTTATGGTTGGCTCAGCCTGCCTCTGAGTAGTTGATACTGTTTACTCTGGAAGTGCCCCTCCCGCTCCACATGACAGGTGCCTCAGCCACCTCCTTGTCCGCACCCCACCAGTTGAGTGACTGGCCCTTCTCTAGATTCGCGACCACAGACCTTCAGAGGCCTGCAGTGCTGCGTGATGCTCGAATCCACGCACTCCCACCCCCTCTCACCTCCTGTTCCATCCTCACGCTCAGCTGGTGACTTTGCCTCATTTTTCACTGAGAAGACAGAAGCAGTCAGGAAAGAACTTCCACAGGCCGCCACGTGATACCCACCCTCCTACCAGCATCTGTGCCACATTGAAAGCCTTGCTCCAGGTGAACTCTGTGCCCTTGTCCAGTCATCTCCTGG
The DNA here is from genome assembly GCF_949987515.2 of Delphinus delphis. NCBI lineage: Eukaryota > Metazoa > Chordata > Mammalia > Artiodactyla > Delphinidae > Delphinus > Delphinus delphis. The sequence goes on along the minus strand of NC_082686.1, from coordinate 105,690,107 downwards.
ATCGATCATATCCTCTTTATCTCCTCAAAGATGTTAAATCCAACAAGTCTTCCTTCTCTTCCCTACAAGTCCTACTTTGCCCCTCTCTACTGGATTTTTCTCATCAACATATAAATATGCCGTTAAATTGCCCAATCTAAAAATACAACGGAAAACCCTCCTTCAACCCTGTGCTTACGCATCTTCCAGCTCTAGCCCCCTCCCTCCCTTTTACTCCGCTTTATAGCTAAATTCCTTGAAAGACATGGAGTGTCCACTTCCTCTCCCATTCTTTCCTGAACCTATTCTAATCAGGACTTTGCCCACACTGTGCCAGTGAGACAGCTCTTGATAAGCTCTCCATCTACTTCCAGCTTGCCTAAACCTAATGGCAATTCTCGGTCCTCATCTTTCTTGACTTTCCAGCAGCATTTGATAGATAGTCAATTCTCATCCTTGAAACACTTCTTTCTCATATCTCTAAACCCGCTAAAGTTGGAAGTGTTCCAGGACTCAATCCCTACATAACCTTCCTCTGTTTACACTCATTCTCTCATCTCATCCACTCTGAGGCTTTAAAAACCATCTATGTGGTGATGACTCCAGCCTAGACATCTCCCCTGAACTTCAGACTCTTATGTCCAGATGACGATACAAATTCTCTGCTTGGTTATGGAATTTAGAATGCTCCAACTCAAGCTAATTTCCACGCAAATCTGTTCCTCTGTAGTCTTCCCCAATCAGTAAGTGAAAACTCTATCCTTCCATCCAGTTACTCAGGCCAAAATCATAAGAATCATCCTTGACTTTTCTCATTCTTGGATATATCCATATCTAACCCATCAACAAATACTGTCAGTCTACCTTCAAAATGCAAACACTTCTCACCACATCCACTGCTGCCATCCTGGTCCGAGCTCCCACCAGGCCTTGCCTAGGCTACTGCAATACATTACTGCTCTCCTTGCTTCCACCCTTGTCTATCTACAGTCTGTTCTCAACACAGCAGCCAGAATGATCCTGTTGTAAGTCAGATCGTGTCACTTCTCTGCTAAAAACCCTGTAGTGAGTAAAAGACAGGGTCCTTCTAATGGCCTTCCATGAACTGACCGCCTCTATCCGATCTCATCTCCCGGCACGCTCCCCGTGCTCAATCTCTTGCAGCCATACCAGCCTCACTGCTGTTTCTCCAACCCATCAGCCACAATGCTGCCTCCGTCCCCTCTGTCTGAAATGCCTTCCCTTCTGGAGGCGTGGCTCACTCTCACTTCCCTTAGGCCTCTGCTCCAGTGTCACCTCTGCTTAAATTAGAGGGGCCTTGCTTTAGACTAAAGTTTAATTCTGTCAATACCCTGCATTCCCTTTTCCCTACTTTATTTTTCTCCATAGCACCTACCACATGTTTACTTGTTTATCGCTTCACTGTCTTTCTTCTCTTGCTAGAATTAGTCTCAATAAGGGGAGCTACACTGAGTTTTTTGTTTAGTGCTATATCCTCAGTCCCCACAACCATACCTGGCATTCACATATTTATTGAGTTAATGAAATGCAATTAAAACTCTTGCCACAGATCTAGAAGTTCACATTAATTTAGTCTAAGAACATTGCATTGGTTGTATCTCTTGTGGTACAAGTTAATTGTCAGTTTTTCTTACCCACTGCTTCACACTGCTGAGCTGTGCCATGTAGTAGTGTAAAAACTGTGTTGTCTTTTCCCACATCACGTAAGAGCTGCCCAGAAAAGCTAAATCCCAGATGGGTCTCAGAGAGGGATCAATATGTCCATGACTATCTGAGGGCACAAAAAAAAGTACATTCATATTAAGACGTTTTCAGGACAAAATATTTACAAGTTTCAGTAGTGAAGTGTGACTGTCTGTTTCTGTATTGTATGGAATCTTACATGCTTCAACTTGCCCTGCTGAGTAAAGCTACTATAAAACAGTTTAAGGGCTATTGGCTGTACAATATAAATGCAAACTAAGAGCTATAATGATACTCAAAGTTAATCTAAAACCTCTAATCTAAAATCTTTTAATTAGATGGAAACATCTATCAGTCATCTTCTCCACATTACCTTCTGGTTTGGGTCTACAGTCAATGTGCTGGTCTTTGACAGTCTACCAAACGTCTTTGTCCTTCTCTGATCCTTGGCGTTAAAGCTAATCTGTGTATTGGCGGCATCTGTCACTTTTGACCACATAAAGAAATCAAGTGGGTTTTTCCTGTGGCATTGTTTCTGGAACTGCAATCTTTTAAATTCAGCAAACATTTATAAAAAATCTACTTAGTATCAGATACTGCTATAGGTAGGGATACAATGACTAATAAATTACCTCTTGTAACTTTTAGGAACTCAAATTTTAGCAAGTAATTTATGAGCTATTCATGGACCATCATTTATGCAGTTTGAAAGAGATAGTGTATATTAAAGCCCAATAATAGTATAATATGTGAGGAATATGAACAGCTTATTAGGAAATGAATCCTTCTTAGTAAAATAATCTTTCGCATAAATTCTGCTCTGTATTGGTAGAACTAGACTTGGCCGGTTTATAGTGGTAGTCAATTCAGAAGGCATTCACTGATTGCTTGGGTGCTGTGAGAGATGCAAAGAGAGGCCCTACCCCCCACTTGACAGTGTGGAAATGCAGCTGACACCTTCCTTAAGAAAAAGGGAGGATCAGAGAGCTGAGGGGACACAGGGAAGGGGGGGGTTTCTTTGGGCTGAAGAGGTTGGGGACAGCTTCACAGAGATGAGATTTGAGCTGAGCCTTGAATTCCTGTCGTGTGTGTGGAAGCGAGAGAGTGACAGACTTCCTTCGTCTTACAGTGCCACTAGGAGTTTAACTTGTGAGATCAAAACGAATTACCATAGAAGAAAAATCAGTTATACAAAATACTGTGAATAATGAGGACAACTGAAAGTTATAAATGCCAGTAGCACTGCTACAGAGTCACTTAGGACTTTGGTTATTCCCAGGTCCCCAGTCTTTTCTTTTGTATGTCATGTAGTTGGGCTCATCTATAGGAAGTTTATGAATTCATTAGAAGAGGAGAAATTTCTACTCTTCATAAAAACCAGACAACTGCTTTTTTTAGGGGAAAAACAGTGCAGAGCAAGGATAGCCTAAAATGGATTAGATCTTCTCACTTAGCAGTTGTAGAGAAAACTGCTCAACAGTCAAATACCCTGGATTGATTAAATACTGAATGGGATCTGCTGAGATCTGAACTGGCTGCTCCAACATAGGTTTTGATTCAACTTACCTAAAACCAAACGTTTTCAGTTTTAAATAGATAATTTTAGATATACAGGCTATAAGCACCATTAAACATCTCTGCTGAATTTAAAGTGACAAGAGAACTTGTAGATTTTGTTGATGGAAACGTGCCCTATATTAAGCAAAAGCTTTTTCAAAGCTTCACAGCAGCCACGTTAAGTTAGACTGTTACAGAATAATCCTTGTGGGCATATAGGACTTAACTGAACAGGATCCAGTTAACCTGCATTATTAAAAATTGTCCAAAATCTAGAGACCCTGTGGCAAAAGGACTGAGACCCTTTCAAAGAAAGGGTCCAATACGATTTCTAAAATTTGTGTTTTAAGAAGAATATATAAAACCCTATTTCTCCAACTAATGCTAATGAGGGGACCAATCCCTAAATAACCATAGATTTTAAGTATTAGTCATGGCCCATTTATTTCAGGCAGTTAAATATAAACAAATGCTACTACAATGTAAGATTCTGAACTTTCTTCATAATTCTTTGGAACAGGATTTAATCCAAGTTGTCAGAGAACTAGAATGCGAATGAGCCAAGCTTCTGAATTCGAGAAACGCCAAGGTGCAGTATCCCACCTCCGGGTTTTTCAGAACACTTAGTCTCAGTAATGGATGGGACACAGATGCAGCCAGAAATGGAGACCACAGGTCCTCCATGCTGACGCGGGCCTGTCACAGTCTCCGGGCAAATGAGTGAACTGAGAGAGAGACAGTGGGGCAGGAAGCGCTGTGGTGGTCAGATGTCAAGCTTAATACCCCAGTGCAAGTCCAGAGATGACTTCTGTGGTTTTGGAGATTGGATTTGCCGGTAAGTGCCAAGTGTCAGCTGCTGTCCACAGACCCTGCTGAGTGCCAGCGCAAATGGGCTCTGCTTCACTTCAGCTGAGTCACTTCAGAGGCAGGGCTCATTTCTTATAAGAGACGTCACCACCGCCCATTAGCTCTGGACCTAAAATGAGATCAGCTTGACTCCCCTGCAGCCTCCCAGCAAGGCCCCGAGACAGCTCGCCCGGCCCTGGTGCAGAAGGCCATGATGCACACGACAGAGGCCCTGGATGGGGTCCCGTCACCTAAAGTTTCCAAAGCCACCACCAGAAACCTCTAGAATTTTTCTCCTCAGCTTCTGGACTCAACCCTGAGAACTGCACCCCTACGTGTGGGTCCTGTTGCAACGACCTCCACCTCTTCTCCCTGGAGTCCGGCTCTTGCCCTGCCCTGCGTCTGGGATGAGAAGTGGGCAGATTAAAGGGGCACAGATAGTTTTCAGTGGAGTCACTATATTGTACTCGAGGGGGAAAACAGGAAAAGGATACTTGTGAATTTTGTTCAGATAATCAGGTGTACCACATTCTGTAGTTGAATTAAATTGCCATTTGGGGGATACATTTTTAGATAATCATTTTTTAAACATAGATCTTTATAGGAGTATAACTGCTTCACAATATACTGTGTTAGTTTCTGTTGTCCAACAAAGTGAATCAGCCATATGCATACATATATCCCCATATCCCTCCCTCTTGAGTCTCCCTCCCACCCTCCCTATCCCACCCCTCTAGGTGGTCACAAAGCACCGAGCTGATCTCCCTGTGCTATGTGGCTGCTTCCCCCTAGCTATCAATTTTACATTTGGTAGTGTATATATGTCCATGCCACTCTCTCACTTTGTCCCAGCTTACCCTTCCCTCTCCCCGTGTCCTCAGGTCCATTCTCTAGTAGGTCTGCATCTTTATTCCTGTCCTGCCCTTAGGTTCTTCATAACCATTTTTTTTTTAGATTCCATATATATGTGTTAGCATACAGTATTGGTTTTTCTCTTTCTGACTTACTTCACTCTGTATGACAGACTCTAGGTCCACCCACCTCACTACAAATAACTCAATTTCGTTTCTTTTTATGGCTGAGTAATATCCCATTGTATATATGTGCCACATCTTCTTTATCTATTCATCTGTCGATGGACATTTAGGTTGCTTCCATGATCATTCTTTTTAAGATACAGTAATGACATGCATTCCTGAATATAGAAATTCCAGATATTGGTTCATACCAGGTATGCTGACAACATCCAAGAGGTTTTTAAGTTGCTTCATGTACTTGTAGAGCTGATAATCTTCTTCTTGTCTTGTCTTCTTCTCAATGAGCCGAGTACACGTTATATTAATGGCCGGTCTGGGTTTCTCGTTCCTGAAAAACACTCGAGCAGAACATTTCCCCAGATGTTCCTTACCTTCCTGAAAGAAAGATTTTGGAATTAGAATGGTTCCTTATCACCCCCCACTCACTCCAATGAAAAACACACACAAGATTGGGGAGTTCCTCGTACATGGCAGGTATGCACTGGCATCCATATGTAGTATTCTTTGCTTTGTAGAAAATGATTTTTGTGCTCACAGCCAAACACAACAATCTTCAGTCTGCTGTCATTTAAAAAACTCCTGCTTTCTGATGGTGCCCTTATGAAAGAATGTGGTATTTCCTCTTCCAAAGAAATACCACTGACATCTGTGGGTGCTACTCGGCTCAAACCTCTAGCTAGGATGGAGGTACTTTCCCCTCTACCGTGGACCAACCAACATAATGCTTACTTGGCCCTCAAGCTGGCCGACTTGAACCAAAAGGAAGCTGATTCCCATCAACACAAATGACAGTGTCTTCATGCTGCCTGATGAATTCTGTCCTCTTATTCCAATTTTACAGTTTAAGACAAGTTTAAAGAGGAACCTACTCCCTGTCTCACAGCTAGTAAGTGGTAAGCCAGGACCTGAGCTGTGTCTGTGTGACGCCAGGGCCCCAGCTCTGTGAGAACGCCATCTCTCTACTCCGAGGTCTAATCTAGAAGAAGTGGAGGGACAGATCACCCAAATGGGACTGATTCAACTACCTGAGTGACCGAGGGAAGTCTGCTTGCACTCATATTTAAAGGTAGACACACTGAGTGTTCTGGGATCTCCCTTACTTTCCAATCCAGAGACACATGGAGCTGGGTAGCTGGATGCTTTAAGTAGACATCAAGAGTACAACTCATTTCTGGGACGGTGCTTCTCCACTCTTTTAGGTCACTGATTCCTTAACCCGACAATAAAAGCCAGGGAACCGCTTCCCAGAAAAATGCACATTCACTCATACCATCCACTGGGCCTAGAATCTGAGAGGGTTCATGGCGGCACTCAAAACCCATCCATGGGCTGTAACTCCTGTTACAACATGGTTGGTTGAGCAACTGAGTTCTTTTCACGTTTACAGTCATTTAAACTGGGTGGAGTCCCAGTTAAGACAACAAAAAGAAAAAGCCCACAATGAAACAAACCATACTTAAAATTGGATCTGCTAAATAAGCCCCCCCTTGAACTAATGCAAAAAAACTGAAATAGGCGTTCCAGTGGGCAGCGTCTTCTCCCGTAGTGCTGGTTTACAGGAGAGCAAATTTAAGTGGTACATTAAAATCCTAATGATCGGTGCAATACAGGAAAACGGTGAAGGGAGCGATGGGGAAGAGGCTTATGAAAGGCAGAAGACAGGGCTGGTACGTGGACTCTTTTGGTGTCAAAACCGTTTCCAGGGAAGAGAAAAGGCAATAGGTATTGTCCCCTTTTGTTTTTCTTTCCCTTTCCCCCCAAACAGCTCCACAGAATCAAAACAGTTGCCAGAAGATGAAAGAACTCTCCCTACCTCCTGAAAGGAAGCATTTCAATTAGCTAGCCCTTCAGAGAAGCACAGTTGGTCAAAGTAATCTAGTAATTGTTTTCCTTTTAGCTTTAATCTAACACTTCGTTTGCAACACAGAAACCAAAAGCACCTTCCTTATGCTTTAAGAAAACGTTAATTCTTAGGTTAATTAGCAAAGTTGGCATAGTGTTTTCTTGTCAGAACTTGTTTGTGAATGCTGGTAAGCTTTCTTCCAGAAGCATCAGCCGGAGGGGTTATGCCTTCTCCAAAGCTCCGCCTTCCTGAGACACCGTAATGCCCATGCTGCCTGCTCATCCCCTGCTCTGACTCCGCGCCACACAAAGGGGTTTGGGCTGGTCCCTCCACCCCGGTTCCGGGTGCTGCCTCCCAGCCTGGCCCAGCCCCGGGAAGTCCATCTGGCTCTAATTTCTGTATGAGTCCTCTGTTTCCTCTCTTCTTGCGAAGGGGGAGGTGGTGGGGAAAGGAAACTTGGTGACCGTGGCCCGCTGGGTCAGAAGGAGAGGCTGAAGATGCCTGCGGCGCACGTGGGCTGCTCTGAGTTGCGGAATGCCTCTGTGCACGGAAGCTCCTGGAGGTGGCCTCGTGCTATGCCGGCCCGCTAACGAGAAATGCCACCAGCTGACAGGAGAGAAGGTTGGCATTTGAGAGTGAATCATTCTGGGGATTCGGAGGTGCTAGGGAGGGGCACCGGGTCCAAAGGGGGTGTGAAACGCCCTCCCAGTGGCAGAGGAAGGAGGGGACGGTGGCTGTGTGGACGCGGTAAAAGGAACCCTGTGTGAGACCATGAAGTGGTCCTGCCTAGCGCTGTCTTCAATTCTTGAGAACAAATAGAAAACAAAGCAGGAAAGAAAAAAAAAAGGCAAACCTCCAGGTCACTACATATTAAGAGTCTCACTTAAAAAAAAAATTCATACAAGTTGTTAATAGCACACTTCACAAACCATGGCAACTTACCTCTGGGTTGTAGAGCTCCGTGGTAAACACCAGGTCAACTTTATATTCCTTCTTTTGATTAATCTGAAACACAGAAGTAGAACTTTAGCCTCGTGGAAGCTCTGTTAACACCTTCATATCCAAGAACCGCTCGCTCTCTGAGAATAACATGACATGCAAATTGCAGCTCTAGCATTCGTACCTGAATAAAATCGCTGATTTTTTACAAAGAGAGAAGATCCCAAATTTTGGGCTTATCATGACACTCTGCTGGCTGATTTGACAGCTACTCACAAGGAGGGAGGCTGAGAGGGGGAAACAGTGGTCCTGAAGCTACAAGTTGGCTTTGTGGAAGCAGCTAGATGAGAAACAGACATGAGCACACAGGGCTGAGAGGCAGGGGCCTTCCTTCCTTCCCCAGCCGTGGAGTGCCCCTCCACGCCCTGTGCGGGGCGCTGGGCCCCATCAGCGGCCCCCCTCCTGCCACTCACAGCTGAACACGGGATCCAGCGACAAAGGTGCACCCCGTAATAAATAATGGGTTTTCAGATGGTGAAGAGAGAGTGGTGGGGCAGAGTGGCTACTTTTCTTAAGGTGGTCAAGGAAGGCATCTGGGAGGAGGAGACCTCAGCTGAGGCCAAAGGGACAGTATGGAAGCAGCCACACCCGGACCTAGGGTAGGCAGGGGGCACCCACACGTGCACCCAATGCAGAGTTTTAGAGTATATATACCCATATCATTGAAGCATATTAGACTGTTTAGAAGAACTTTATGTTATTGGCCAACTTTTTTTTAAACACCACAGTGACCATTCAGTAAAAGGAGTGTTTTCTAGAGAAGAAAGGAAACTTCCGCTGCCTGGAGCTGAAGTTATTTCATAGTGTTGATTAAGTTAGATTCTGGAAACAACAATTTCCCTTGAATCAAGAACACAACAACCAAACAGGGTTGACTTATTGGAAGTAGACCAGATATCATCTATTCCCATCACAGATTTTTAAAAAATTCTGGGAAACCAGAGGATGGAGGGCGAGATTCTGTGGCAATTATTTATGTAAAGAATATTTAAACGTGGATATATGGATATTGCTGGGAGACGGGGCGGGGGGCACCCAGAGCACATGTACGAGAGCAGTTTGCTTAGGGCTCATGCTCAGTCTTGAAACAAGCCCTGGTATACGCTGAAACATTGATTTCAATGACAAATTCATACAAATTATAGAATTCATACAAACAAGTCTGTCTTCGCATTCACTTTTTGCCACCTATTATGCCAGGCACCAGAGATACACAAGGAAACAGAACATCCAGTCCAGCTTGACCAGAAACCTACTTCCTGTGTGGAAACAGATATATCAACAGTGCAGCTCATCTATGTGGCCAGAGCTGCACGTGTGCCGGGCACTCAGTTTAGGGGGGGCTTATCTAGAGCAAGGGGCCCAGGCGAAGATGTGGGAATGGGGCGCAGGGCCTGGCGTTCCAGGGAAGGCAGTGAAGCTAGAAAAAAGGCTGTCTGGGGAGGCTGGCGCAAGGTCACAAAAGCCTCTTTTTTGTAAAAAAGTTTGGGATCAACTTGGAACTTGATCCCAAAGTCTGTGGGAGCCCCAGTTAACATAATGCAGTACTTAGGCTGTTGTGGAGAGTAAGACACGGCACAAATAGAGCTTCGACTGTGCCTGGGTCGGGGTAAAAGTCCAACAACATATGCTCACTCTTTTTAGCATTATTAAAACCTATTCAAGCCCACAGCAAACACCATTCTCAATGGTGAAAAGGTGAAAGCATTTCCTCTAAGATCAGGAACAAGACAAGAATGTCCACTCTCACCACTTTTATTCAACATAGTTTTAGAAGTCCTAGCCATGCAATCAAAGAAGAAAAAGAAATGGAATCCAAATTGGAAAAGAAGTAAAACTGTCACTGTGTACAGATGACATGACACTATACATAGAGAATCCTACAGATGCCACCAGAAAATTACTAGAGCTCATCAACGAATTCAGTAAAGTTGCAGGATACATGGGAATTCTCTGGCGGTCCGGTGGTTAGCACTTGGCACTTTCACTGAAGAGGGCCTGGGTTCACCTTACACTGGTCAGAATGGCCGTCATCAGAAAGTCTACAAACAATAACTGCTGGAGAAGGTGTGGAGAAAAGGGAACCCTCCTACACTGTTGGCGGGAATGTAAATTGGTACAACCACTACGGAGAACAGTATGGAGGTTCCTTAAAAAACTAAAAATAGAACTACCGTATGACCCAGCAATCCCACTCCTGGGCATATACCCTGAGAAAACCATAATTCAGAAAGACACATGCACCCCAATGTTCACTGCAGCACTATTTACAATAGCCAGGACTTCAAAGCAACCTAAGTGTCCATCGACAGATGAATGGATAAAGAAGATGTGGTACCTAAAAACAATGGAATATTACTAAGCCATAAAAAAGAATGAAATAATGCCATCTACAGCAACATGGATGGACCTAGAGATTACCATACTAATGAAGTAAGTCAGACAGAGACAGTATTATATATCACTTATATGTGGACTCTAAAAAGATGATACAAATGAACTTATTTACAAAACAGAAATAGACTCACAGACTTCAGAAACAAACTTATGGTTACCAAAGGGGAAAGGTGGGGAGGAGGGATAAGTTAGGAGTTTGGGATTAACAAATACACATTACTATATATAAAATAGATAACCAACAAGGACCTACTGTATAGCACAGGGAACTCTACTCCATATTCTGTAATAACCTATACAGGAAAAGAATCTGAAAAAGAATGGATATATGTATAACTAACACTTTGCTGTACACCTGCAACTAACACAACATTGTAAATCAACTATACCCCAATATGAAATAAAAATTAAATTAAAAAAAGTAAAATGCAAAAACAAAGAAAACAAAACGTATACACATCAGGGAGGGAAAGAACTGTGCTGGAAAGCAGGGTCTGGCCCGAGGATGCGGCTAGGGAAGGCTGAGATACAGACTCCATCTAGCTTGTTTTCACATTGGTTTTCTCCTGCCCAGAGCTCGCAGTGAATCATTAAAGGGTGTAAACAGGGCCTGCACGAAAGTGGCTGCACAAGGCGCTCCATACATCCGTCTCCAAGTCTCCTAAAGTTCAGTGTCCTCGTCGCCCCACCCGAGTTAGAGGGACACATGGAACAACTCACCCGAGCCACTCGGGCACCAACAGCTGAGACTCAAATGAGGCAACACTTCCGCCAGCCGGCAGGTCTAAAGCTTAAACTGCTTGCTGCGCCAGTCCTAGGGCCCTCTGGCCTGCTGCATGCACGCTAGGAGTCTGCCCTTCCCGTCCACTTAGGGGTCTAAGCGCAGCCTCCTACACAGGAGTCAGGATGCCCCTCAGGCTGCTAGCTGGGGGTGAGTGGGGTGGGTGGTGAGGCCACTCATGGGAAGAGGAGGGGCAGCAGGGTTGGCGCTACATTCTTTGTGCTCAGGGACATGGAATACGGCCAGGAGGCAGCTGCATGTCATAAAAATACATTCAGTAGAGGTGGTGGTTGAAGCCAGAGAATTGGCTGCAATCCCCCCCAGGGAAGGTGTCTTCACTGAGAAGAATCTTGAGGACCACCAATCTTCCCATCGGTAATAAACTGGGCACACTTACTTGCTACCCACAAGGATTCACAAAAATCTGCCTCATTCTTGATATAACTGCGCATATTTTAAATAAAGTACTTAAGATATTATTTGACTCAACATTTTTTTGAAAACACACGGAGGCAAAGTGATGTACCAGTACCTATTCTTTGCAGGGAAAGGAACAAGTGGATTAACCAAACCAAGGCTGTGAGCTGAATGGAGCTGTCTGGTTTTTTTGGCCCCACTGTACAGCGGCTTGTGGGATCTCAGTTCCCCTGACCAGGGATCGAACCCACGCCCCCTGCAGTGGAAGCTCGGAGTCCTAACCACTGGACCACCAGGGAATTTCCCCGAGCTGTCCTTTTGAAGAGTAATTTTTCCTTCCCTATTTGATCTCCTTCTTTTGTTTTAATTAGGCACTCTTAAAGGCATCTACATTCTGTCCAAAATAAGACTTTTATATTTTTGGTTGTACTTTATCCTTTATCAAGACACAGCCCTTTTTTCTCCCACAAAGGCCTCTCCCGCTCCCTTCCTCTGAGCCACAAGTTCCCCTGAGGCAGCTTTGCTGGTTCTCCTGAGATAAGGTGGCAGCCTCAGGCCCTGGGCAAAGCAGCACCAGCCAGGGCCTCCCTGTCTGGGACAAAGTGTCTCACGGGACATTTTAGGGCTGTGAGTTCCCTGCAGCTGCCTTTGATTAAACTGTCCTGTGATAAAGAGGTCTTTGTAGTTCAACACCCACCCCAGGAGTTTTGAACGTGTGAGCGCAGGGCTAGGTGACGACAGGGAACAGACTGTCACAGCCGCCCTCAGGGCAGTCAGGTGACAGGAAGAGAACTTCAAAGAGATGGCTGTAGAACTGATTATATGATCATGGATGACTTAAGAGCTATGAAAGGATAACTGGAGAAGTGATCTAGTCTGGGGATCAGCAATGTGACATTTGAGCTGAACTCTGATCATTAAGAAGGAATTGACTTTGGGGTGTCAGGGTGAAGGTGGGGGGCTGGCAAACATTCCACATGGAGGGAAGATGGGGCTGAAGGTGCTGGGGAGCAGCTGGGGGGCAGAGGGCAGAAAGATGGGAGCCAGGATCCGGAAGAGGCTGGCCCTGGCCGGGTGCTCAGGGGCCGTCCCCTGCAGGCTGCAGTAAGAGTTTCTTCCTAAGAGAAACGGGAAGCCACGAACAGGAATGAGAGATTTTTAAAGATCCCTCTAGCCCACACATGGAGAACTGGTGGTGCTGGAGTGAGGAGGGGTCCGGAGTGAATGCAGAGACCAGGAGGCTCGTTGAGGGGGTGGATGAACCAGGGTGGGGACAGCGGAAATGGAGGGAAGTTTATGGTGGACAGATGTGGATGTAAGTCCTAACCAGCAGGTCAACTGACCAGTCACATCACTCAAGATCAGAAATAATCACTAGAATACATGTTTTGTATTAGGACATTATTATGTCCACAATCATTTAAAGGACGCTTGTATTTATACAACAACAACAGACACCCTCTAGGGCCTGTGCTAGGTGTGGTTCTAAGCATATCACATGTTTTACCTGGGCTACCAGAGCTCTGAAGGCCTGCGCACAAGTGAATCATCGGGGGCTGCCAGCTAAAGAAGCAGTGAGGGACCACCGTACAACTGTTAGATTGGCAACAAATGAGAAAATGCACAGGGCCAACCCATCGGCTGGGTTTGGGGGGTTCATGGCTGATAGGGGAACCAATGACTGAAACTGCCCACTCTGGCCAGGCACCACAGAAACCATTTGCATGAGTTATCTTGCCACAGGAGGTCCTGGTAAGGAACGCAGAACTAACAAGTCACCACCAACAGGAAGAATTCGGGAAAGGTCAAAAGGAGCGAGGAGATGCCAGTCCACATGTCCTACCAACCTCCCAGAATCCTTCTCGCTGGAATCCATCATGGCTGAGCAATGCGCGTGCCACCAGGAAGGACCCTGAGTCAGAACGATTGGGCAGAGGCAACCCAGAAACTAACCCCATCACCGTAAAACCTGAGGCTGCGAGCCACGTGGCAGAGCAGTTCTCCTGGGCTCCCTTACCCTGCTGTTCTCTGCCCAGGCTCCTTCCCAATAAAGTCTCTTGCTTCGTCAGCACGGGTGTCTCCTCGACAGTTCGTTTCCAAGTGTTGAACAAGAGCCGACTGCCCTGGAAGGGGTCCCCTTCCTGCTGGGGGGAGGTAGCTTGGTGCAGTCTAGCTGGAAGGCAGTCTGGCTGACTTGGTCAAATCAAGACTGCACACACCTTATGATCCAACAACCTACTGCTGAGTATGTATCCCAGAGAAACTGTGATGCTGTTACAGGGGACTCGTGGGAGCATGTTCCTTGAGGCATCATCTGTGTGGTGGGAAGTGGGAGGCAATCTGGTGTGCGTCCCTTGGGGGCGGGCAGGTAAAATGGGGTTGCTGTGCAGCAGGGAGAGGTAGCCAACTAGCCATACGTACAGCAACCAACAGAGCTCCTCAAGGCTGGGCGCGCAAACAGAAGCAACAAAACGCACGGCAAAACAGCACTTACAAAAATGTTTTAAATAAAAATTTGCACACACACCAACAATATCTTTTCTAAGAGCACTTACAGACAGAAGAATATACAACAGCCCTTTTCAAAGTGGCTGCCATGGGAGGGCAATGGAATGAAGGTGTGGACAAAGAAGGTCACCTGCCATGTCAGTAAACGCAGGATACTGCAGCCATTAAGCCCCTACAGTGCAACCCTGAGGGGAATTCAGGATGGAGAAAAACAGGATACTGGCCCTAGATAGTTAAGATGCATATCAGAGGAATAATTTCAGTGAGCCCAGACTCTTGCATCTTCCCGTACATGGAAAAGCACGAAACTCATTAACTTGAATACAGACTGAAAGTGAGGGGATGGAAAAAAAAATATTCCATGCAAATGGAAATCAAAAGAAAGCTGGGTGGATAAAGAAGATGTGGCACATATATACAGTGGAATATTACTCAGCCATAAAAAGAAATGAAATTGAGTTATTTGTAGTGAGGTGGATGGACCCAGTCTGTCATACAGAGTGAAGTAAGTCAGAAAGAGAAAAACAAATACCGTAGGCTAACGCATATATATGGAATCTAAGAGAAAAAAATGTCATGAAGAACCTAGGGGTAAGATGGGAATAAAGACACAGACCTACTAGAGAATGGACTTGAGGATATGGGGGGGGGAAGGGTGAGCTGTGACAAAGTGAGAGAGTGGCATGGACATATATACACTACCAAACGTAAGGCAGATAGCCAGTGGGAAGCAGCCGCATAGCACAGGGAGATCAGCTCGGTGCTTTGTGACCACCTAGAGGGTTGGGATAGGGAGGGTGGGAGGGAGGCTCATCAGGGAGGGGATATGGGGACATATGTATACATATGGCTGATTCACTTTGTTGTACAACAGAAACTAACACAACATTGTAAAGCAATTATACTCCAATAAAAATGTTAAAAATAAATAAATAAAAGAAAGCTGGAGTAACAATACTCATCAGATAAAACAGACTTTAAAATAAAGACTATTACAAGAGATAAGGGAGAACATAATGATCAAGGGATCAATCCAAGAAGAAGATATAGCAATTGTAAACATTTATGCACACAACATAAAAGAACCTCAATACATAAGGCAAATGCTAACAGCCATAAAAGGAGAAATTGATAGTAACACAAAAATAGTGGGAGACTTTAACACTCCACTTACACCAATGGACAAATCATCCAGACAGAAAATCAATAAGGAAACACAAGCCTTAAATGACACATTAGACCAGACTTAATTGACTTAATTGATATTTATGCCACATTCCATCCAAAAACAACGGAATACACTGTCTTCTCAAGTGCACATGGAACATTCTCCAGGATAGATCACATGTTGGGGCACAAATCAAGCCTTGGTAAATTTAAGAAAATTGAAATCATAACAAGCATCTTTTCTGAACACAATGCTATGAGATTAGAAGTCAATTACAGGGAAAAAAAACTGTAAAAAACACAAACACATGGAGGCTAAACAATATGATACTAAATAACCAATGGATCACTGAAGAAATCAAAGAGGAAATCAAAAAATACCTAGAAAGGGGCTTCCCTGGTGGCGCAGTGGTTGAGAGTCCGCCTGCAGATGCAGGGGACACGGGTTCATGCCCCGGTCTGGGAAGATCCCACATGCCGCGGAGCGGCTGGGCCCGTGAGCCATGGCCGCTGAGCCTGTGCTCCGCAACAGGAGAGGCCACAGTGAGAGGCCCGCGTACCGCCAAAACAAACAAAAAAATACCTAGAAACAAATGACAACGAAAACCTATGACCCAAAACCTATGGGCTGCAGCAAAAGCAGTTCTAAGAGGGAAGTTTATAGCAATAAAATCTCACCTGAAGAAACAAGAAAAATCTCAAATAAACAACCTAACCTTACATGTAAAGCAACTAGAGAAAGAAGAACAAACAAAACCCAAAATTAGTAGAAGGAAAGACATCATAAAGATCACAGCACAAGTAAGTGAAATAGAAACGAAGAAAACAACAGTAAAGATCAATGAAACTAAAAGCTGGTTCTTTGAGAAGATAAACAATATTGATAAACCTTTAGCCAGACTCATCAAGAAAAAAAGGGAGAGGACTCAAATCAATAAAATTAGAAATGAGAAAGGAGAAGTTATAACTGACACCGCAGAAACACGAAGGATCATAAGAGACTACAAGCAGCTATATGCCAAAAGATGGACAACCTGGAAGAAATGGACAAATTCTTAGAACAGTACAACCTTCCAAGACTCAACCAGGAAGAAATAGAAAATATGAACAGACCAATCACAAGTAATGAAATTGAAAGTGTGATTAAAAATCTTCTAACAGGGCTTCCCTGGTGGTGCAGTGGTTGAGAGTCCGCCTGCCAATGCAGGGGACACGGGTTCACGCCCCGGTCTGGGAAGATCCCACATGCCACAGAGCAGCTGGGCCCGTGGGCCATGGCCGCTGAGCCTGCGCGTCCAGAGCCTGTGCTCTGCAACGGGTGAGAGGCCCGCATACTGAAAAAAAAAAAAAAAAAATCTTCCAACAAACAAAAGTCCAGGACCAGATGGTGGCTTCACAGGCGAATTCTATCAAACATTTAGAGAAGAACTAACACCTATCCTTCTCAAACTCTTCAAAAAACTGTAGAGGGAGGAACACTCCCAAGCTCTTTCTACGAGGCCACCATCACCCTGATACCAAAACCAAAGATATCACAAAAAAAGAAAATTACAGACCAATATCACTGATGAACATAGATGCAAAAATCCTCAACAAAATACTAGCAAACAGAATCCAACAACACATTAAAAGGATCATACAGCATGATCAAGTGGGATTTATCCCAGGGATGCAAGGATTCTTCAGTATACACAAATCAATGGGATACACCATATTAACAAACTGAAGAATAAAAACCATATGATCATCTCAATAAATGCAGAAAAAAGCTTCTGACAAAATTCAACACCCGTTTATGATAAAAACTCTCCAGAAAGTGGGCACAGAGGGAACCTACCTCAACATAATAAAGGTCATATACGACAAACCCACAGCAAACATCATTCTCAATGGTGAAAAACTGAAAGCATTTCCTCTAAGATCAGGAACAAGACAAGGATGTCCACTCTCACCACTTTTATTCAACATAGTTTTGGAAGTCCTAGCCATGGCAATTAGAGAAGAAAAAGAAATAAAAGGAATACAAATTGGAAAAGAAGAATTAAAACTGTCACTGTTGGGCTTCCCTGGTGGCGCAGTGGTTGAGAGTCTGCCTACCGACGCAGGGGACACGGGTTCGTGCCCCCGGTCCGGGAAGATCCCACATGCCATTGAGCGGCTGGGCCCGTGAGCCATGGCCGCTGAAACTGCGCGTCCGGAGCCTTGCTCCGCAACGGGAGAGGCCACAACAGTGAGAGGCCCGCGTACCGCAAAAAAAAAAAAACAAAAAAAAAACTGCCACTGTTTACAGATGACATGATACTATACATAGAAAATCCTAAAGATGCCACCAGAAAACTACTAGAGCTAATCAATGAATTTGGTAAAGTTGCAGGATACAAAACTAATACACAGAAATATCTTGTCAAGAAATAAAGGAAACAATCCCATTTACCATTGTAACAAAAAGAATAAAATACCTAGGAATAAACCTACCTAAGGAGACAAAACACCTGTATGCAGAAAACTAAGATACTGATGAAAGAAATCAAAGATGACACAAACAGATGGAGAGATATACCATGTTCTTTGACTGGAAGAATCAATATTGTGAAAATGACTATGCCACCCAAAGCAATCTACAGATTCAATGCAATCCCTATCAAATTACCAAGGCCATTTTTCACAGAATTAGAAAAAAAATTTTACAATTTGTATGGAAACACAAGGGACCCCAAATAGCCAAAGCAATCTTGAGAAAGAAAAATGGAACTGGAGGAATCAGGCTCCCTGACTTCAGAGTATACTACAAAGCTACAGTAATCAAGACAGTATGGTACTGGCACAAAAACAGAAATATAGATCAATGGAACAGGATAGAATGCGCAGAGATAAACCCACACACCTATGGTCACCTAATCTATGACAAAGGAGGCAAAAATATACAATGGAGAAAAGACAGCCTCTTCAATAAGTGGTGCTGGGAAAACTGGACAGCTACATGTAAAAGAATGAAATTAGAACACTCCCTAACACCATACAGAAAAATAAACTCAAAATGGATTAAAGACCTAAATGTAAGGCCAGACACTCTAAAACTCTTAGAGGAAAACATAGGCAGAACAATCTTTGACATAAATTACAGCAAGATCTTTTTGGACCCACCTCCTAGAGTAATGAAAATAAAAACAAAGATAAATAAATGGGACCTAATTAAACCTAAAAGCTTTTGCACACCAAAGGAAACCATAAACAAAACGAAAAGAAAACCCTCAGAATGGGAGAAAATATTTGCAAATGAAGCCACTGACAAGGGATTAATCTCCAAAATATACAAACAGCTCATGCAGCTCAATATCAAAAAAACAAACAACCCAATCAAAAACTGGGGGGAAGACCTAAATAGACATCTCTCCAAATAAGACATACAGATGGCCAACAAACACATGAAAAGAGCTCAACATCACTAATTATTAGAGAAATGCAAACCAAAACTACAATGAAGCATCACCTTACACCGGTCAGCATGGCATCATCAAAAAATCTACAAACAACAAATGCTGGAGAGGGTGTGGAGAACAGGGAACCCTCTTGCACTGTTGGTGGGAATGTAAATTGATACAGCCACTATGGAGAACAGTATGGAGGTTCCTTAGAAAACTAAAAATAGAACTACCATATGACCGGAAAGTGCACATATGGTGCACATTTGGCAGTCGGTGGAATAGGCTGGGATTCTGAGAAGTCATTTTGTCTGGCTGTACCAACTCTCAGGGGTTTTGTCATCTTAACCTGTGCAACAAAGGTCTTTACCTTCTTTGACTATTTTGGGGAGTAAAGTTTTCTTGTTGTTTAGGCTGCACGGCACAGCTTGCGTCATCTTAGTTCCCTGACCAGGAATTGAACCCGGGGCGCTGCAGTGAAAGAGCCAAGTCCCAACCACTGGACTGCCAGGGGATTCCCATGAGTAAACTTTCTGTATCTTCTGTAGGCTTTGCACTCTCTTGTGGGGATGCCTCTTTCATCTTCCTAGTTTGAGTCACTATTAAGATATATCTTAATGGCCAGATGATGGATCATTTAAATTGGAGAAACTTCAAAATTGGTAAATTTTTAGACAGCTCTTATTATATAGTTTATTGGCACCTATAAAAAAAATCAGAAGGTGGAGATGTATAGGTATATGTATATATAAAATGGCTAATCAAAAGAATCCCTTTAGTTTAATTTCTTTTATTTTTTTTTTAATTTTTGGCTGCATTGGGCCTTCATTGCTGCACGTGGGCTTTCTCTAGTGGTGAGCGGGGGCTCCTCTTAGTTGAGGTGTGCAGGCTTCTCATTGCAGTGCCTTCTCTTGTTGCAGAGCACGGCTCTAGGCACGCGGGCTTCAGTAGTTGCAGCATGTAGGCTCAGTAGTTGCGGCACGCGGGCCCTAGAGCATTCAGGCTTCAGTAGTTGTGGCTTGCAGGCTCTGTAGCTGTGGCTCGCAGGCTCTAGAGCGCAGGCTCAGTAGTTGTGGTACACGGGCTTAGCTGCTCCGCGGCACGTGGGAGCTTCCTGGACCAGGGATCGAACCCATGTCCCCCGCATTGGCAGGCAGATTCTTAACCACTATGCCACTAGGGAAGTCCCACTCCCTTAGTTTAAAACAAACAAAAAAACAGTTTGGGAAGTCTTATTTGTGGCCTTTGCTTCCCCTCAGTGGGTCTAACAAATCCTAATAAAAACATTAGGTTAACTAATGTAAATTAGGTTGATTAATGGGGAGGGAGGGAGAAAAAACTGAGGGGAAAGTCTAGAGACTTCTTCCCAGCAAGGTGGAAATTTTAAAGGGACTCCTTCCAAAAGGATAAAAATCTTTAGATGGTTATTAAGAAATGGGATAAATAAAACAGATGTTAATGGGATTAAAACAAAAGGTTTTGATACAACACTACCTAAGGTTGGGTAGGTTAAAGGGACCCCTATTGGTCCCCAACATAAAAGGCCCCAAACAAGTCTGATTTACCCCAGTTATATATATAAAGGCTGGGGGGCGGGGGCGGAATCACATTGAGATACCTGACCAGCAATTGCTTGGGGCGACAGTTAGGCCAATTAATCAAGTTAAAAGATTGACAAAAGGGCCTGAATCCCTCAGCTCAGCCCTTCACTGGGGACCCCAGAGCCTTTTATACAAAAATAGATTAAATGGTTGGGAGATTAAAAAAAGGAAAAGCATCTAAGACTCCTTGTAAGACCAAGACTTATTGATGGGGTCCTAAAGGAAACTAAAGCTAAAGGTATAAAACTTGATAGAATTGAAATGAAAGCTTACATAAATTGGTATGTTTAAATGGGCTCTATAAGGTGGTTACATCTCTTTTCCCTAATTATACTGTAAGACAGACACTATGTCTCCCCCTTCCTGGTATAAGACAGGGCATTTAAATCTGCCCCTCAGACAATATTAGTTAAACATACTAAAAGACACCAACAGGGTTACCTGAGACCACACAATATGAAATAAAAACTGAGTGCTAACATTCAGGGGCCAATAAAAACAATAATGGAGATCCTTGCTCTAGGTTTAACCTGTGCACTCAGAAAGAGGGCCTTTGTTGAATCCCTTATGCAAACTTTTGAAAGCATGATAAATAAAAGCTTAAAATTCTAGGACATAGAACTCTTGAATTTCAGTTTAGTTGGAAATCTTCTCACTGATATAAAAAAAGCAACTTAAAGAAAATGTTTTTGGACAAATCAATCTTCTAGTATAATTTAGGCAGCAGGTCTGTTCTCTGGGGAATTAAAAGCAACTGTCTGGTTTTCAAATCTCTACAAATCAGAAATGTAGATAAGCTACAATGACCTGAGACTGAGCCTAATCTGCTTAATCAGGTAAAACCTGATACAAGTTAAAAAAAAAAAAAAAAAGGAAAAAAATGGCCTTTTAAAACTCAAACCATTGGAAAGGCTCCCTCGCTCAAAATCTAATTCACAGCTTCCTTAGGGGATTATCAAGAACAAATACAAATCTGAGAAGTCTTTTCCACAAATATCAATAGTAAAGTCTTGGTCATCTGAGAAAATAAGTTTGACTTATTCCAACTTATTTATAAACTAGTAAGTTTATACCGTAATACCTGATTCAAAACTAAGGGTTAAAGTGAAGCTATGAGATCTCTATTTTTGTTTGTTTATGTCAGTGTGTACATTACACATATAGGTGTTTCTACCTCTGGAAAATATTATCAAAATTAAACTTATAAAAGAGCTCTATTTAATTAACTAGTAAGCACTTACAAATTAAATATTTCCAAGTATAAAGGAAACAGGCCAGAATGAATTCCAGGTTCACATGATCCAGTATGCAAGGAAAGTAGGATGAGTGTTTTTGGCAAAGAAGGTATGAGGAGTGGAAGTACATTTTGTTAAGGGAAGAGAGAGATTTTGTCCTAGAGCTGGTTGTCTCAGGGCGGAAAAATAAGTGACAAACTAAAATGGATATAGAAAGTGTGAAAGGTTTGTAGAAAGACAGCTCTGAAAAAGTTGTTCCATGCATGGCCAGGCTGGGTTTGGATTGAATTTAATTGGGTAAGTGAATTTTGTTGTTCAGGGTGGGCTGGTGCAGGACTGGAGTTTGGTTTTCTGTGTTAAGAGAACAGAGTTTTCTTGGAATGTGGAACTAAATACTTTTGGTAACAGATTGTGAGTTTCTTTGCCTTCTAAATCATCTGTTATTTGCCTTAAAAATCTTTTACTGTCACTTTGGTTGAGTGAATAACTATTGCTTCACAGTGACCTATGATCCTATTTGACCAAGTGTTTTAAAAACTTGACTTTTTTTTTTATAACAAACTTCCCAAATATCAAATTCTAATTAAGATTCTTTTGACTTTCCAACTAACTTTGGGATGCTTCAAAGGACCCCTGAAACATCCCAAGGAGAGATATTAAACTAATTAGGTTTATTTGCCATGTTAAATTACATGGGAAACATTGTCAAATAAGTGTGATAAAACCTTCTTATTTTACGGGTAAATGTCATTAATATAGATATTCCAAAACTTATATGGAATTCCTAAAAATCTGATACGTCCTGATATAATGTTATCAGTTATAATTCTAGTTGTTATCTTAAAATGTCATATGACACAGAAATAACCAAGTTTCTCGCCAGTTACACTGTAAACGGATCTTTAACCATGCCATTTTAAGTCTTTTGTCATTTATAGACAATCACTATTTTACTCTGATGCTTTTATAAAATGACGATTCTCAAGAGGATTCGTAAAAAAGACTTTTGACAAATTTGTTTCTGATAACTTTTAGATCATACCACTGGACTCAGTAAGAAGTTACAAAACCCTAATGGAAAACCTGATGACTTCATCCAGATCAACTGGAATTAATTACATGGGACTGAAAGAATTGATAAATATGGTTTATAATTTTATGACTTTTTTCTGAAATATACTGGCTTTTAATTTTTTCCTGAAAATCTTTCTCTTTACGCTAATTTTGATCTACAACAAACTGATAAAGTGGACCTTTGTAAACAAAGATGAAACATTTACCTTTTTCTCTCTACATGATCCTTCCAGAATTTGGCTTATCCAGCTGGCTCCCCTGTGGGTTTGATGGCTTATTGAGACCAGATTACAACTAGTTATACTCATCATTGTTTTAATTTGTTCTCTTGTTGTTTTCAAGTTATTTATGGCTTGTGCCTTTCTCTGCCATACTTCATTAACATTACAGGTGTATTATTTACATCCTGTCTATTTTATGAGATTATTGTCTCTTGCATTACCCAACGTGTAACCAGGCCTCCAACAAAACTAATGATGGCTAAATGTCTTGAGGCAATCAATCACATATATAACTCTACGTAGAATAATTGTAAGAGTGCAACTGTAGACATGGGAAGAAGCAACAAGAGAAAACATTTCCTGGATCATAACAGACTAGTAGAACAGGCAATCCAGAGAATTTTAGATTATCGACAGGGCCTAATCCAAAAAACTTAGCACATTGAGTGGCCTATCCACAGAATCCTCACCTGATCTAGGAATGAGCTTTCCTAGAGCCACGGGACAAAATTGGTCATGAAATGCCTCCCAAATGTTGGTCAAATTTATGACCAAGAAGAGGCACTGTGGACAAAGAAAGAAGAGGCACTGTGGACAAAGAACGTCGCCTGCCATTTCAGTAAACAAAGGATGTTGCAGGCTTCCCGAGGGGAATTCGGGATGGAGAAACACAGGATACTGGCCCTAAATATTTAAGATGCTTATCAAAGGAATGATTTACATAAGCCCAGACTCTTGCATCTTCCCATACATAGAAAAGCACTAAAATCACTAACTTGAGATGTTTTTGTGATTAGCAGTAATCTTTTGACGTTGAACTACATGTTGTTTTGTTTTTGTGGGGTTTTTTTAAATTAATTATTTATTTTTGGCTGTGTTGGGTCTTCGTTTCTGTGCGAGGGCTTTCTCTAGTTGCGGCAAGCGGGGGGGTGGGGGGTCACTCTTCATCGCGGTGCGCGGGCCTCTATCGCGGCCTCTCTTGTTGCGGAGCACACGCTCCAGACGGGCAGGCTCAGCAGTTGTGGCTCACGGGCCTAGCTGCTCGGCGGCATGTGGGATCTTCCCAGACCAGGGCTCGAACCCGTGTCCCCTGCATTAGGAGGCAGATTCTCAACCACTGCGCCACCAGGGAAGCCCCTGTTTTTGTTTTTTTTTCCAGCAAAAACTCCTACTTATCCTGGCACCTCCCTTACCTCTTTGGAGTAGTTCCTCAGAGCTATCTGAGAGGCTGTATCCTGGGCTATAGTTCTAAGTTCATCGAATAAAACATAATTCTCAACTTATAGGTTGTGCTTTTTTTTTTTTTTCAGTCGACAATGGGAAAGGGGATAAAAGAGAATAAACAGCCATCAGAGAGGGGTCTCCACGAAGCAAAGGTAATGAGGGTGTTATTCCCTCAGCTTTGTACCTGGAACCAACAAGTGCATGAATGGGCTTTTAACAAGATAGAAAGTCATTTAAAAAACGTTAAGTCCGAAGTAACTCGGTATGGATGTCCCCACCCCGTATCTTAAACTTGTGTTTTTGTCCCTCATGTTGTTGGTGTGATCAGATTTGCAAAGTGAGGTAAACTGCCCGCTAGAGTGGTTTTGAATCTAGAAGCTCCGTACCTGGGACGGAGCCAAAGCCAAACTCTCAAGGTCAGGCGTTCCTCCCTCTGTGCTGACAACACGTGTTGTGACGGCCAGATGGTGCAAAGCTAATCCATTCACTTAAAGACATTTTTTGAAAAGCTACACCGACATTTTTTAAAGAGCCTAGGCTGTCGCAGGGAAGGTGACAGGCAGGTCTGGCTTTCCCGACGTGAGGAGTGTTCCCACGGAGCGGATCATGGGGCTCTGCTTCTCCCATCCCCACGCTGCCAAAACTGCCCACATGCCATACGGATTAGGAAGTTCACATCCCTGTCCAAGCACAGCCAGGGGCACAGCGTCCTGCTCTAATCTTTTCCGGAATAAAGCTTTTCATGTAAAGAAAAAGTTGGCAAACACAGCAAATTACTATATGGCTGTATAACCTGAAGGAATGAAGCAGTAGCTCTTTGCTACACATTTCTTTTTAATTACGTGTAAAAGAGGACTTATGTACTGTGGCCTAGAACTAAATGCTTTACAGTCACGGACCGCCAATGATGTGGTTTATGTTCTAACCTGTTTTTGTGTGTGTTTGCTTGATTTTGTAGGTTCCTTGGTTTTTGTCCCCAAAGGCCATGAGGAAGGGTAGCCCCAGGCAGCCGCCCTGCCTCAGGACAGGCTCTTCAGGAGAGTGACCAGCACTTTGTTTGGGGGCTTCCCTTGCAATCAGTTCAGAGGGAAACAGGCCACTTTTAAAGTCTTGTTTAAGAAAGTGTACCATAGGGGCTTCCCTGGTGGCGCAGTGGTTGAGAGTCCGCCTGCCGATGCAGGGGACACAGGTTCATGCCCCGGTCCGGGAAGATCCCACATGCCGTGGAGCAGATGGGCCCGTGAGCCATGGCCGCTGAGCCTGCGCGTCCGGAGCCTGTGCTCCGCAACGGGAGAGGCCACAACAGTGAGAGGCCGGCGTACCGCAAAAAAAACAAAAAAAATGTTCCTCAAATCCCTATCTAATCAATGTCAAGCATTTATTCAGCACTCGTGTATAAAGCATTCTGCTAGCCACTGGGTAGAATCATGATAAAAACTATAATATATGTTACATATATATAGAGAGAGAGAGAGCTCTCACTACATGCTTCACGTGGTTTAACACAGTGCCCAGGAACTACTTAACACAGCACAAGAGTCCTTTGAGGGAAATACTGATCTTATCCCCATTTTAAAGATGAAGAAACTGAGGCACTTGCCCAAAGTTAAGGAATTGTCCAAAGTCACAGAGCCAGTAAGTAGCGAAGCCTGGCTCCAGAGCCCTGCTCTCCCCTTATACAGCACAGAGGTCATACAAACAGACCCAGTCAATCCCTTTAAGAGAGGGTGGAAAGAAAGCTGCCTGGTGTGTGTGTGGGAAGTGTGAGTGTGTGTGCGGGCGTGAAGTGTGAGAGAGGGAGGGGGGGAGAGAGAGGCATTGAGAGAGTTGGACTGTGCTTAAAACCACAGTTCCTGTAGACAAGACCACGCAGACCTTCTGGAAGGGAGAGAGCCAGGCAGGGAGTGGAGTGTGTATCCATTTCCTAGGTGGCCATAACAAAGTACCATAAACTGGGTACCTTAACACAACAGAAATCGATTCTTTCACAGTTCTGAAGGCCAAAACTCCAAAATTAAGGTGTTGTCGTGGCCGGCCTCCCTCTGAGGCTCTGGATAGAAGCCCTCCTTTCCTCTTCCGAGCTTCTGGCGGCAGCCGTCAATCCTTGCCTTCGAGCTGGATCACCCCAGTCTCTGCCTCTGTCTTTAAATGGCATTCTCTCTGTATCTTCACATGACCTTCTTATAAGGACATCAGTCACTGGACTTAGGGCCCACGCTAACCCAGTACAGCCTTATCTTAACTTGATTACATTTGCAAACGCTCTATTTCCAAGTAAGGTCATAATCACAGGTCCAGGGGGTTAGGGCTTCAATGTATCTTTTCTGAGGACACAACAAACCACAACAGTATGGAAGTGACGATGATCTGAGACTCTGGAAGGAGTCCCTGGATGCACTCTTTCAGGCAGGGTTTAAGTGGGAGCTTGAGCCAGTGCAGCGCAGGAGGGGGAAATCTCCAGGACGACTAGGCTGGAGACAACTGGGGAGAGAGAGGGCGAGGACACTCAGGAAGACAGATGAGCAGCCAGGCTGGGGAGATTAGCAACTTAATAGCGGGGATACTTGGAGTGGAGGTTACCATGGTGGATGGGGCCAGATTAGAGAAGGTCCCTTAAGGGACTTTCTTGCAGAGCCATGGGTCGCAAACTTGAGCTGGAACAGAATCTCCTGGAGGGCTTTGCTAAGTAAGACACAGTGTGATGGCCCCACCCCAAGTTTTGATTCAGTAAACCTGGAGTGGGGCCTGAGACCCTGCATTTTCACAAGTTCTAGGGGATGCTGATGCTGCTACTGCTAGGGACCACACTTTAAGAACTTCTCTCTAGACACTGAGTGGAACCACTGAAGTCCAGAGGGAGGGACAGGAAGTAACAAGTAGCTCCAGTGACTGTCACTAGAAGACAGATGAGCAGGAGATTAAGGACATGACAATTAATCCTCTCCAAAGGTTTGAGGGTATCATGAAACTAAACGAAACGGAGGAATGTCATCTCAAAGTTTGGTCCACCTGGAGTGTTTGGCAAATCAGGTCATGATGATTTAGGAAGTTCGTGGGACAGATCGACCCTCTGCTTCAGGGGGTGCAGCTGGTAAAACTCCGTGGCAACACAGCATGTGCTGTCTTTCAAGCAGGAACATGTGGAGAAGGCAGTCTGGATTTAAATCATTTTTGAAGAAAATTCACTCCTTCCTTCCTGCTACATGGATAACGACTTGGCCGTGTAATGCCATTTATATCCAGGAAGTTAAAAATTACATGTTCTAATAGCAACTCTACTAAGCCATGTCTCATTTTCAGTACAAAGCTATTTTCTGTAAAACACAAAGCTTTTGTTTTCATGTCAGTAGATCAGAGATGTCTCCTCCAACACGTGTCCAACTATCTCTATATTAGACACTATACAACATTTGCTTGCTTGTTTAAAGTTAAGTCATTGAAATACTGGGTGTGAGTACTGGACATAAAACTGAGGAACTTGATAAGGGATGGAGAATAGGTATTTATTATTCTAAGAGCACATTTTAAAAACCTAACACCCCCTTTAAACTCACTCAAAAAACACAACAAAAACCTAGGGCAAATGTAAGAGCAGGGATGGTACCCAGAGAAACCTTGCTGTCGGATGCCGCAGGGGTCACGAAAACACCGAGACTCTGGGAGTCTCCAAAGATAAGATTCTGCCCAAAGCTCATCTACAGAAAGAAAACCCTTGGGAATTCCCTGGCAGTCCAGTGGTTAGGACTCTGCGCTTCCACTGCAAGGGATGTGGGTTTGACCCCTGGTTGGGGAACTAAGATCCCATATGCCCCGCAGCGAAAAAAAAAAAAAGGAAACAGAAAACCCTGTGCTTTGGGGGAAGCCTGTCTTTTGTTTTTTCTCTCTGCCACTGGTTCCTAGGCATGGTTCCTTCATGTAACCTTAGAGCCGGTGGTGACAGCCTTAAACTTCATGTTTCCACATCGAGGGGGTGGGCAGTGGGGACAGACGAGTTGTCAAGAGCTCGAATGGTGATGCTAATCTCCCCTCGGGCACACAGTGGGCCTCACTGGCCTAACAGACTGGGCTTCTAAATGTCCCCTCCAGCCTTCACATTTGGTAAGAAAACATAAATGTCATGCCATTCCGGGAAAAGCAAACTTCTTCATTTTATAAGGTTAGTTTTATGAGTCAGGCTTAGTTGGAGATAAGTAAACAACTCATCTGTGGACAAAAATTGCTATGCTGCTCTTACGTTCTGGACAGAGAGAACATCAGCGTATTACATTAGACCCTGGAATTATCTCATTGCATTTTCCTTCTCTCGGGCAATGCCTTATGGGCAATGCCAGATAAGGCGATTGCAGTTTACAGAACAAAAGCCAATGACCTCCAGATCAGGCCCTATCCTGTGGGGTCCAAGGAGACCTTTGCACGGGACACTTCATCAGGCTAAGGAGCAGTGGAGAAAGAGAGACAGAATACTGTGTGTTCATCTGTGTGGCCAACTCTGAGTACAAGTTCTTGACCCTTCTTCCAAAGGAGCCAGGGTAGAAGTGGCCAGAGGCAGTGTTCCCCTCCGCTTCCCCTCTAGCTCAAGGTGGGGCTCAGAAAATTAGAAAAGGCTGGTTGTAAGAGATTTGAAGTATTCGATCTCCCTCCTCCTGTAGGAGGGCTGGGAATGGGTCGGGGCCTGGCCCAGCCTCCTGTTCCTGATGCCCAGTGGTCCCAGCACCCTTCCAGCTACCTTTGTTTTCATCTAATATTTCATATTTGTCTCTAGCAGGTCCCTATGCTAGGACGTGGCGATAAAGAGAAGGGAGGCCTTCCACCCTGTGGAAGCAGACACACATGCAGGGCAAGAGAACAAAGCAGCCTACAGTCAGGTACCAACACGGGGTGTGGAGGGTGGGCGTGTTTGCGGGTAAGGAGGTTACCAAGGCTGCAGAGATCAGCCAGTGCTGCCACCTCTTGGGTAGAGGCACGTGTTTGGCAGTGTGGTAAATACTTGCATGAGCTCGCAGCCACCCGGAAGCTGGGTGTGGGAGGCTGAGTAATGGCCCCCAGAGATGTCCACATCCTGATCTCTGGGATCTGTGAACATGTTTACAAGGCAAAGGGGATCTGGCCAATATGATCGGGTTAAGGATCTTGAGTTGGACAGAGCATCCTGGATTATCCAGGTGGGCCCAGTGTACTTACATGGGTCCTTATAAGGGAGAGTAATGTTATACTCAGGAGGTGCTACCTGCTGGCTGTGAAGATGGAGGAGTGCGGGCGGCCTTTAGAAGCTGGAAAAGGCAAGGAAATGGATTCTCCCCTAGAATCTTCTGAAAGAATGCAGCCCTTTCAACACCTTAATCTTAGCCCAGTGAGACCTAGTTCAGACTCCTGACCTCCAGAATTGTAAGGGAATAAATTTGTGGGAGTTGTTCTGTTTTGTTATTTTCTACAAAGTCTGTGGTCATTTGTTACAGCAGTGAAACTAATACAGATACAAAACTACCTGGGATCCTTTACATAGTGTTCTGTGTTGGCACCTCCTTGTGGGGCCGTTGTGGGTTCACGTACATCTCGTACACAGCTACAGTACAAGACTCTTTCATAACTCGACTTTACTGGCTAGAGGCGTCTCGGGCCATCCTAAGCAGTAACCCAGAGTGGGGAACTGCTACGGCTACTGTGGGACCAGCTCTGGGCAAACCTCTTCAACCGAGGGGCCGTCACAAAGGCAAATAAATACCACGGCTGCAAAAGTGTGACTAAATCTCTAGGGTGATTCATGCTGATGAATTGAGATCAAGGGTCAGGTTGGATCTGGGAGACTGTGTGTGCATGTGTGTGTGTATACGTGTGTGGAGTTAACATTCCTTGTCTCATTAAGATTAGTCATTCTGGGCTTCCCTAGTGGCGCAGTGGTTGAGAGTCCGCCTGCCGATGCAGGGGACACGGGTTCGTGCCCCAGTCCGGGAAGATCCCACATGCCGCGGAGCGGCTGGGCCCGTGAGCCATGGCTGCTGAGCCTGCGCGTCCAGAGCCTGCGCTCTGCAACGGGAGAGGCCCGCGTACCGCAAAAAAAAAAACAAGATTAGTCATTCTAGGGCTATTGACATTCCGTCTGCAGCAGAACCACTGAGGCCCTTCAAGGAAGAGTGTGCAGCCAGGCCACACTCCTGATGGCTAAATTCACAACCCACCAATGGTGGCCTAATTTATTTGGGATCACTACTAATGTTCCACGATCACATGCACCCTTGGCCATGACTCCCCGTGTGGCAAGACAAGTGGAAATGCTGTGGGCTGGTAAAAAAAAAAAAAAGTTTGCTGTTCAAAAACAACTTCTTACAAGCTGGTTAAAAGCGTTAGCTCATCCACGTGCAGCTGGCTTGAGCGACTGAGGGACATGCGCCAGGAAGGCCAAGGCCTAAGTATACCCTCAGGGCCAGTGGCCTTTCCCACCCCATGCTGGACCCAGACTCTGCAATCAGAGCCTGCAGATCAGGTGGGCGCCGCGGTGGGAGGTGAGCGGAGCCATTGGGGGCACCTGTGCCATTTCATCAGTGGCAGTGGCCGGAAAGGAGGGCGGACGTGGGCCTCGGTTCTGTGCTTTCAGGATTGTTATGTTTCATCCTTACGGCAGAGGGCGCTGAGGAGCGCCACCTGCATCCTGCCGACAGCCACCCCCTACTGTTCTTTCATGAGGGCTGTAAAAGCACTTAGGAGCCTTGCTAGCGTGAAAGCAGAGATTCTTTCACTTAAGGGTTTTATTACTTATCTCTCCCCTCCGTATTCATTGCGGCCTTCTTCAGTCTCCAGTTTTCATTTCTATGGTCGGCTTGATGTATCGCTTTCCTATTCTTGTGAACCATCACCTCTAAATTATTGACATTAATGGAGAGAAGCCTTCAAGGAGAGCAGTAATTAGATGAATTGTGCTGCATTAAAGTGCTTCATAGATTGAAAAGGGATAAAAGAAAAAGCTTTTTCTTAGTAGACTAGGCACTCACCCAGCTGCCTTGTGGCTCATCAGACCGGCTCTGTTCCGCCCAGACACACCCGGGCGCGCGCGCGCGGGGGGGGGGGGGGGGGGGGGGGGCGGGCGCAGCAGCCCAGCCCACCAGCGCTGGGGTGGCCCGATTCTCACCAGAGGTCAGCTGTTTTGCTCCCAAACTTACCTATGCCAGGTGTACTCATTACCTAACTGCATAATTAAATGTTCTGGTGAAGAGCGGGCACAAAAAAAAGATGTTATGTCCACAAAATCCAAGTTAAATGCAGTAGAAAGAATTGATGAAATCAAGTCTCTAAAGCTCTTGCTGGTAAATTGCGTATGGGTGAGTCATAGTTAGGCAAGAAAAGTCAAAAAAAAAAAGTGAAAGGAGAGGATCGTGAACTGTATTCTTGCAAGTGCTCCCTCCACTGTAAATAAACAAAAATGGAAATCACAGATGCCCATTATGGGTGTGTCTTCTTGCTAGAAAGACTGCAAGGAGTGCCAATTAATGGCCTTCGCCCTACACAAAAAGACAGATGATAGTTTTATATTTACTGATTTTAATTTAAATTGAAGCAGTTAAGGTTTGGGCGTAACTCCCTCCTGCCCCACCTTTGGTCAATTGTTTCAATTATTGATATGTTTCCAACTACTGGTCCTGGCCTGGTCCTTGTGAGCAATCCCTAAGCAAGGGCTGATTTCAAATGGGTTGCCTTTCTCCTGAAGTTTGTGCACATAAAGATCTCGCCAGTCTCTCTAAATGCCAGGGAAGGGCTGGCCTCTCACCAGCTGCTTGGGGCAGGGGCAGTTGTCGTAGGATTTACGATTGGCCAGAGGATAGTTGTCTCAGTGTAAGAGACAGCCTCACATCGTCGGGAGCAGGGCTGATCTAGGATACCCTGGGTAGCATAGGAGCTCTCAACACCACCCCTCCATGCTCTGGGTCCTAAGGCATCAGAAAAATAGGAGCCTCCTGGTCGTGGAAAGGTAGTGTATGGTCAGGAAAGAGATGTCATCAGACAAGGGCAATGAGGGAACACAAGTCATGGTCTGTGATCTCTCCTTACAATTAGTAAACTAAACAAAGCAGAATGCTCGCAAGCTCGCTAGCTAGCTCTGATTTCTTCTCAATACTTCCTTGCATTTACTACCACAGCTATTACTGCACTTTACCACTAGAGGGCAACAGTGTTCCTAAAATGAGGGTTTGTTGCAGAACCGAAACATCACTTAGAATCAAGGAATTTCAGAGCTGTTAAGAGGTCTTAAGAATCATTTGGTTCACTGGCTTTCAAAATTTTTTCGGCTGAAACACATAGCAAGAACTGCATGCTTCATAATGACCCAGTTCATACATGTATGTTTGCAACATTTTGAGGCACTACTTACCCTGTCTTCTGCAATGCACTCTAAACAGTTTGTATTCCAAACTATTCCATTTAAAACAAAACAAACAAACAAAAAAAACTGCAACCAATAAATAAATTTCATAACCCAACAGTGTGCCATTAGTTTGAAAAACCGTGACTTGGTCCCAGCCTCTCATCTGTAATACAAAGGGATGCACTGACCCCGAGGATGGAGAAGGATGCTATCAGCTACACTTCTCTCGCCCACCCAGCCACCTGCTAACCCCGGGTCAGTCCTAGAGGAATGACAGATATTGTCCAGCAACTCAGTGCTCACTCTAATAATGCACTGATTGGATAAAGAGTTTTGAGGGTCTATCATTTTCCACTCTTGTCAACGCTACGACTGCTCTTGTAATTGAAGCAGAAATTCCTTGCATTGAAGGCTCCTTGCAGGTGGTGCCTGTTCTCCTCATTCAAGCAGTTTCAATCAATCAAGCAATTTCACTGAATTCCAGGGAGAAACTGAAACCACTTTAGTCTCTAGAGTCTTGGCCCTGAAGATCACTAAGTTCTCTTCCTTGGCTCCTTGATGTTAAAACATTTATAATCACTTTGGGAGGAAATGTAAAGGTAAACCAGATGATGGAGGAAGGTACCTTTTCTTAGGGTCAATGTCCTGGATTCTTCTACTTCTTAACTCCTCATCCCTCTCCTGCATACCTGTCTCTAATTTACTGATTATCCCTCCCAGCTTTTTTAGGCCAAAAAAGGAGATCCCTTTGAAATTCAGGATTATATTATTACAGGCGAAAACAGTAACTGAGCTCTCTGTGGATAAGACAGGAAGTTTTTCTTAACTCACTTGGATTTAGTTCATTTTATGAAAAGTGCCAAGTATTTTATTTTTTCAATAAGGGGTTAACTAAATGCATGAAAATGCAAATTATTTTATTATTTATTTTTATGGTCTTACAAGGAAGAGAAAAAAATTCCTAGGACCTGAAAAATTCCTGGTGCACTTTAGAAATCGGAGCTTGGTGTTCTGTAGGGAATCCTTGCCACTGATAACCAGGGAGGAAATATTCAGGGGGGCCCCTCTTTGGGCTCTGGGAGGTGGCGACTCACTTACTTTGATAGAAAGTTCTCAAGCTCTGTTCCCTCACTTCTCTGTTGGGCTGGTAAACTGAACTTTTTCCTCCCTGACACAGCAAAGATCTGTTAGAACAGGTGACAAGCACAGGTTGCCTTTTTTTAGGAAAAATTTTATTTCATCATTCAATAAATCTAGACAAGCTGGGTGTAGGGTTAAGTCTTTGAAGAACCAAGGCCGAACTTCCAAATGGCTTTCGCACACCCTTAACACCACGTCTAGAACAGTCTTAAAGAAAAATCCTACAGCCACTCTTTAAAATTCTATTTACACTATTTACTAAACTCTAGATTCCTTAAGGCTGAGTCTACAGGCTTCGTGGAATATTGGAGGATTACTGGAAAAAGCATCGTCACTTTTGGGACAGGCTAAGTGTAGTTCTGTAACTTTCGTAATCTTCTACTTGATGAAGAAAACAACGTAGCTCCACAGGCACAAAATGGTACCTACAGCCAGTGCCTTGAAATCAGCAACCGAACGAGCTGCCACGTTCTTATTCACTCCGTTCACAAAGAAAACAGCCCTGGTTCACTCACTCCCATTAGATTAAAGCAGACGCCAGGATTACGAAGGTTCTCGCCCAGGCCAACGCGTAAATTTGCAATATTATCCTGAAGCCCTTGCAGGATGGCCTGCAATTAACCAGGGAACGTCAGCGGTTCGGCCTGGAAACTGGCTTAGATTTTGGAAATTCCGCCCTGAACTAATGCTCCGTGACCACCCCATAGCAACCAACTCTGGGTAGTCGCATAAAAGATCTAAGCCTTGCCTTTTGGGCCTGATCCTCAGTTTCCCCATGCACCTCTTTCCCAGGTATGGGAGCTGCCCTGTAAAAAATCTTTATGGCCTCGTAAATGCCAGAAAGAACGAGCCAGCTTTCTACTGACTCCGCGCACTGACTGGCCTTTCCACGCCTAAACAATTCCCAGCGCCGAGGCGCGAGCCGGGATCCCAGCAGGGGCCTGGCGCATCACAGTCTCCCTCGCGGATCCGCCGCCGGGCGCACTGGCGCGCGTACCCAGGCGTCACCACCCACGCGGCTCGCGGCCTGTCCCCGCGCGCGCCCACTGTGTCGCTCTGGTACTCACCCACGCGCGGCCCTCCTGCACCTCAGCCAGCACTCGAAGGGCGCTGGGCGAGCTCGCGCGGAAGTTGAAGAAGTGGAGCGCCGCGCGCGCCGCCTGCGACAGGAGCCCGCGCGGGGGCTCCGCGTCCTGACGCCACCCGGAGTCCTCGGGCTCCCCGGACCCCGCGGGCGCCGCCGCCGCCCCCTGGAGGGCGAGCAGCAGGAGCAGCGCGAGCAGCGGGGCGGCGGGGTACGGGTCCCCCGGCCGTGGCGCGGGAAGCGGTTGCCGGCGGAGCTGCATGGGCGCGAGCTGGCGCGACGCTCGACGGGTCGGGCTTCGAGCGGGCTGCGCCGGCGCTCGAGTCAATAAGGCCGCGCGGGCCCCTCCCCTCCGCCCCCGGGGCGGCGGCTGGAAGGAGTCCGGGTCCCGCTCGGCCGCACCCTCTCGGCGCTTCCCGCAGCCCCTGGGCCCCTCCGCCCCGCCCCACTACGCTTGGGCTCCCAATGCCCCGTCTCCTTACGCGGCGGACGCGGCGGCGCCTCCGCGGCGCGGGGCCCGGGTATCTGGCTGGGGCCGCGCGGGCAAGGGGACGAGGGGAGCAGTGGACGCTCCTCCCCCAAGGGAGAGCGGCCGGGTTGGCGCCACCCCGCGCCCCCAACCCAGCTTGGGGACCTCGTTTCTCTCCCCGGAGGCTGCTGTGATTTCGAAGCCCTTAGGGTTTTAGAGCAAACCTGCTTCAGTTCTCCAAGGCTTGGAGCTCATTTCCCAGAAGATGAAATTGGAAACAGGTGGAGAAGGGGGCGGGACGCAGCCGGCGTTGTTGGGGGTCCTTATAGCACAATGACCTTGGAAGTGGGACAGGTCGCCAGAGAACTGGGGCTGGAGAGGAGGCTGCGGTGGCCAGCAGGGCAGAGCCAGATAAGGCCCCAGAGGCCCCAGTGGACTTAGAAACATTGATAACCCTGGTGCGGCACAGATGGGCGTGGAAGCCAGATTCCAGAGAAGTGAGGCATGGATTGGGCTGTAGGGCAGTGGAAGCAGTGAGGGTTGAGGACTCTTTTTAGACGCTTGGCAGTGAAGGGATGAGATGGCCATTGTTTTTAGGCCACAGAGAGAAAGCCCAGGAGAACCAGGAAGTAGATGCATTCCCCTCATCCTTTTTCCTACCTCTCTTTATTTTGTTCAGGGGTCCACCTCTCCCCAACACCCGCTGACCCCAGCCCCACTGTGGAGCTAAAGGAAGTCTCTTCTCCTTGCCAGTGACTGGTTGAGGCCCCACATGTGCGATTCTGGATGAGATATGCCGGGGGAAGCCTGGGGAGGGGGTGATGCGATGGGGTCACCATCTCTGAAAACATCCTCCCTCCCCCACTTCTCCCTCTGGATGTTGTCCAGCTCTTGTCTGTCTTTTCTTCTACAGAAATTTATGGAACACATACTCTGCTAGGCCCTGGGGGAAGTGAAGAGAGGGTAATCAGATAAGCATCTCCGTACCCCTGGAGCACACCTTTTGGGCAAGGGGAGCCCAGACAATCAGAGAGGCAAAGGAATGATGGATGCAGTTACATGCTGGAGAAAAATTAAGCCTGAAAGGGGATGGGGAGTTGGTTGTAATTTTAAATAGTGTGGTCAAGGCAGGCCTCACTGGGAAGGTGATACTTAGGACCTGAAGGAGATGAGGAAGCCGGATGGACATGTATGGGAAGAGCACTGTAGGTGGAGGGAACAGCGAGTGCAGAGGTCCTGAGGCAGGAGTCCACCGGCATGTTTAAAGAAGAGCAAGCAAATGCAGCTGGAGGGAGAGAGCAAGGAGGAAAGTATCAGGATGCGAAGTCTGAGGGATAATGGAGAGGAGGCAGAGCATGCAGGACTTGGTAGACCCTTGTTGTGTCTGGGTGTGCCGCGTGGAAGTATGCCCCTATCTTTTTTTTTTTTTTTTTTTTTTGCGGTACACGGGCCTCTCACTCTTGTGGCCTCTCCCGTTGCGGAGCACAGGCTCTTGACGCACAGGCTCAGCGGCCATGGCTCACGGGCCCAGCCGCTCCACGGCATGTGGGATCTTCCCGGACCGGGGCACGAACCCGCGTCCCCTGCACCGGCAGGCGGACTCCGTATGCCCCTATCTTGCTAACAGCCTGGGGATGAAGCCCATCTGAAGAATGGCTGAGCAGAGAGAGGGGAGGAGACTGGGTTCCTGATGACACTGTTGAGCACCCAGATCAGCTGATCCTGGAGCTTATTTATTATGTTCCTTGAAGCTGGAGGTTCTGTTTCTTGCCTTCAGAGGCAGTCTAACGCAGATAATTATCTTCCCAGAACTCAGTCATCTTCCCCTCCAAGGGGTAATAGTAGTAGGTTTCTTGAGAATTATCACCTCTAGGTCTTATAAAGACTAAGTATTCCTTACTCTATTTCAGTGCTTCAGCCCCAGTGGGTGTTGGGCTGCTTTCAGCTGCAAACAACAGGAAAACTGATTAACGTTGTGGACTCTGCAGTGGTGTGGAGTGGGAGGTCTCGGGGATGGCTTGAAGGGTTCAGGCTCTCTCCATCCTTCTACACAGCTCTCCTCAGCTGTTTGGCTTTTTGTCCATAGACTGACCAGTAGTTCCATAATTTTAGAATAGCTGTCACAGCTACAGACACCACATCGTCACATGCTGCAACCAAAGGCAGGTAGCACAGAGTAGGTTGCTGGGGTAGCAAGAGAGCTCTACATCATGCACCTGTTTTGGTTTTTGTTTTGTTTTTTCATCAGAGAAGAAAATTTTTTTTTCTGGAACCTCTTCCCCCCACCCTTCTCCCCACCCGACCTTCTCATACATCTCGTTGGCCAGAACTGGGTCACACTAGCAAACCCTAGCTGCAAGGGAGGCTGGAAAAGCAAGCATCTGCCTTTTTTTTTTTTTTTTTTTTTGCGGTACGCGGGCCTCTCACTGTTGTGGCCTCTCCCGCTGCGGAGCACAGGCTCTGGATGCGCAGGCTCAGCGGCCATGGCTCACGGGCCCAGCCACTCCGCAGCATGTGGGATCTTCCCGGACCGGGGCACGAACCCGTGTCCCCTGCATCGGCAGGCGGACCCTCAACCACTGCGCCACCAGGGAAGCTCGCATCTGCCTTTTTTCAGCCTCTATCACAGTGGTCTGGTCTATAAGTTAGGATTTAGGCTTGGCCACATAGGACGAAGAAAACAAATGACATTGGCTTAAACAGGAGAGAAACTTACCTCACATAAAAGAAGTTGTAGGCAATCTGTGGTTAGTTTTGGCAGGTCCATGACATTGTTAGGGGCCCAGGGTTTTTCCAGATCTTTGCTCCCACATCTGAGGGTGTGGCCCCCATCCTCAGAGTACAGGACAAGCTCTAGCCATCAGCAGGAGTGCCCTTTTACAGGCTTCTGAGAAGTCCTATAGGGCACTTCCACTTATATCTCATTGTTAAGAACTTAGTCATAGCCTTAGTTGAAAAGGAGGCTGGGAAAGGTAGCCTTTTTTTGGGAGAAGTTGCATGCCAGAATAAAAAAAAAGAAATCAGGATTTTGTTACTAAGGAAGAAGACTTTGTTTTACATCGCATTTAGAGCCTGCTGCTGGCACACCCAAGGATTATGTGAGAGTGGTTTATGAAGGAAACACTCCCAGGAGAAACCAGTAAGGACCTAGAAAAAGGGTAGCAAGCAAGGATCTCAGACAAAGTTACAAGAAGGGTAACTTCACCTGGTCAGCAGAGGAGCTCCGGAATATGAATTCCTCTCCCCGCAGGGGATCTGGGCTTCCATATCTATGCCTGTGGGTTATTGGCTAGGGGCCACCCTGGTTAACATAATGCAGGCACTCAGGCTCTCTATCTGGGTACAAAGGGGCAGTCGTACAGGACAGCCCTCCTGAGAAGTGTTGCGGGTACCTCAGATTGGAAGCAAAAGCATACTTAGTGGTAGGGGCAGAATCAGGGAAAGGGATCCTGGGGATCTGGGCAGAGCCCCCACGGGGTCCCTGCAGGGAGAGTGGATAGAAGCAGGCAAGTGGGAATCTGTCACCGAGGCCGGGAGGGGAGGGTGGGAATGGCTGATGGCAGCATCAGTGCTTATGAGATGGTGAGTCACAGAAAGTCTTACACAGGAAGAAAGACAGACACAGAAAGGGCCAGGGGAACAAGTGTGGCTGGCTGAGTGCAGAGGACTCCTCTGAGGCCAGCTGTTTTTAATAGTGGTAATGACTACACTTGGGGCAGATTGATGTTAATCAGAAACACACATTTTAAAAGTTTTTAATTAACAGCATTCATTTTATTAGCAGATTTTCTGGAACACAGGAGAACACTTCCTTCGTTGAGAACTGTGTTTGTCCTTTGTCCATTTATCTGTGGGGTTGTTGGAGTTCTAATTGATTTGTAGAAGTTCTTTAAATACTAAGGAAATCAGGCCTAGGTCATAGGTATCACTAATATTTTTTTCCTCAGTTCCTACTGTGTGTGTGTGTGTGTGTGTGTGTGTGTGTGTGTGTGTGTGTGTATTCCTCCTTGTCAGATAGCGTGTGCATGGGCGATTCTGTTAACTGCACACCATGTTCTCCAAAGGGCCTGTCCTCTTGGGTCACATGTACCACCTCCCACCCCCGTGTTTCCTTCTTGGCATTGCAGGAGGCAGGGAGGAAAATCTTAGTCAGCAGGGTCTGGCCCCGCCCACCAAGAGTGTCCCATATGTCATGTTTCCTAGTTCCTTAGCCATTGCTCAAGTGATTGTGAGCATTTTTATATGCAGAATTTAGTTTAAGAAATATAAAAAATTATAGTGACTTTTAATCGCATGAAAATATTCAGAACAGAGAGTGAGAGGAAATTGATACAACATTTTCTTGGGCTATTTGCAATATCTATCAAAATTAGCAATGCATGTACCTTTTCACTCAGCAATTCTACCTCTATAGTTTATAGAAAGGATACATTCACACATGTACACAGAGAATGTTCCTCTCTGTATGTGGATTGTAAATTCCTCAAATATCTTATTTTCTGCTCTCCATCCCTAGAGCAGTGCCTGGCACATCTTGGGCATCAGTACAAACTTTAGGAAAGAATGAAGAGTAAGAGGCTGGAAAAAAATCTAACTCCCACGGCTGAATAATTACGGTACTTCCATCTAGCGGGATACTGTACAACTATTAAGGAGTGAGATCCAGGCGTGTAGATATTGAACTATCTCTAAGGTATAATGTTAACAGACAGCAAGGTGTAGAGTAGGGCAAATTGTGCGCTACTGTTTAAAACGAAACAAATGACATACACATATGAGTACATAAATGTGGAAACGTGCAAAGATGTCTGAAAAGTTTCATAAGAAATTAGCAATTATAAGATGGGAGACAGGGGTGTGAGAAACTTTACTATATACCCTTTCGCAGTATTTTTTTTTCTAACGTGCATTACCCATTCTAAATAACTACATAAATGAAATGCTGTGTATGGATGCACTTCGTATCAGTTTCTTCGTCACCATTTCTACAGGGACGTTACAATTCTATCACTCAGCATAGTCTGAGCAAGCCTGACCTCACCTTATACATACAGTTCAGGCTTGTCTTCCTGCCTCTGCACCCCACCCTTCCAACACCCTTCTTTTGCCTCAGGCCCAGTCATGTTTCCCCTTTTGCCTCAGGCCCAGTCATTTTAATAGGGTCCAAGTCTTGAGCCCAAGAGACCTGAGCTCTGATTGAACAGATTGCAGGCACTGGCAGCTCTTCAGTGTGCGAAGTAGAGGCATTTAGCAGCCCTGAGCATCTGCACCTGCCCCTTCCTATGCCTTTGAGTAATAACAGGCCAGAGCGCTGAATGGGAGGGTTTCGAGAGGCATTGACTGTTGGCTTCCCTCCTCCAGGAAGGAGGGGCTGGGATGCTTCTTCCCTGGACGTGGCTCAACACAGGCTTGCTGAAGTACCCTCACCAGCGGCCTGACGGGACTCGGTCATGATGTGCAGAGAAAGAAAGGCATGGTGACATGACTGTCATGGCTATTCCCAGCTCTGCTGGCTTTTAGAGAGTGTGGATGAGGACTCAGAGGCCAGTTCCCTGACCTGCAGCCCCATGTTCCTTATCCAAGCCCTGAGAATACACCTGAGAACAGGTGGCGTCGAGTGGGCATTCGGCTCATCTGAGGTTACAGAAGTTGGAAGAGCTGAAAAGTTTATCTCTGCACAGATCCAGCCCAGAGCACTGTCCAGATTCTCCACCCTGGGACCCCTTTGGACAACTGGGGGGGGGGAGGTCTTGTAAATTAATTTTTTTTTTTTTTTTTTTTTTTGTGCAGTACGCGGGCCTCCCACCGCTGTGGCCTCTCCCGCCGCGGAGCACAGGCTCCGGACACGCAGGCTCAGTGGCCATGGCCCATGGGCCCAGCCGCTCCGCGGCATGTGGGATCCTCCCAGACCGGGGCACGAGCCTGCGTCCCCTGCATCGGCAGGCGGACTCCCAACCACTGTGCCACCAGGGAAGCCCTTGTAAATTAATTTTTGATGAAAGTTTCAGTTTAAGGTTTTTTACCAGCAGTCTCTTGTGGACATATTTGTAAACACTATCATGTTTCTGTGAAAATGCGTTATCAAATAAAATGGGAGGAAAACACCTTTTCTAGCAAAGGAAAGCAAAAGAGCAAAAAAAAAAAAAAAAAAAGCTGGGGCCTCCCAGCAGTGTCCCCTCTTCCTCTGGGTGATGCAGCTCTGATTTTCATCACTGCCTGCCCCTCTCCAATGCTGCTGAATACACCTCACTCCAGGGGCCCTGACTTGGCTCCTCCTCCACCCTTACACCCCTGGTCGTTGTAGGGGGCTTAGGCATAGGCTCGGGACCTATTTGGGCAAGTGTTGGGCTGCACCCAACAGGCCAGCAAGTCTTGGAGTTGCCCAGCCATGAGACGGAAGAAAGAGCCCAGATACAGCTACAGAGACATCAACAGTTTATCAGATAGGGGAAACTTACAAGTCTGAAGTGAAAGGTCCTGGAGTGACACCCCACTGTGTACAGTAGGCAAGACACGGCTGCAATCTTCACTGCTCTGGGGAGAAGGAGGCTACCGTTTATAGGGGGAATTAACATCAAGTTGACTCATCAGTTACCAGGGAGACCAGTGTCTGGGACAGGAGGCAAGCATGTAGGCAGTTTCTGATTAAGCCCTATAATTAAGAGGACTGGTTGGTGATGTGAGTGAAGCAGGGACTGGTCGAGCAGGGGATGTACAGAGAGCACGAGAACAGCCATCTTGAATGGCCTGACCGTACAGCGAGTGAGTCACGAGGAGCTGTTGGTGGGGTCTTGGAGAGAAGCTCCCTCGCCCTTCTGAGACAGCATGTTCCTCCCTCCCTTGCTGGGACTTTGAGAGGAAGCCGTGGCCCCAGCAGTTGCTGATGCCATCTTGCCGTCCTCGGGGGAGCGGGCCTCAGGATGAAGGCTGAGGTGAGGCACAGAAGGAAGCCAGGTCCTTGGGGATATTACTGACCTGCTGGCTCCCGGCCTACCTGAAGCCTGCCCTATCCAGGCCTTTCCATTATAGGAGCCAATATGCCAACTTTATTGTTTAAGCCAACTGAAGCATGCTTTTGCTGCCCCAGTTGAAAAATTCCTAACGGATTGCTGAGGCAGGTACTACTGCAGGAACCAAAGAGCTATAAGGCTGCCCTTGGGGGTCTGCTTGTGCCAGGGACAGGGAACACCTCCGCTGCCTCTAACCTGAGGAGACCATATTGGCAGCTTCCACCAGCGTCAGGCTGAACCAGGTGGTGAAGGGACACCCTTCCCCCAACGACTCCCAGCCTGGCTGTGGACCTTCTCCAGCCACAGGGGCCAAGCCAGGCCGTGAGCCCAGATGCGAAGTGACCTGCCCAGGCTGGAGAGCTGTCAGCTGCACTCGCTCAGGCTCTACTCTAAGAAGAGCAGACTCAGGAGGAGTGCGACGGAGAAAAGACCCTGCTAGAGGAGAAGGAATCCCTAAGATAGAGACTGGAACCCGGGCCATGGCTCAGAGGAGGGTCCAGGGCAGCACCACCGGGGTGGATGGGATCTCTCGCAAAGGCCCGAGTACCCTTATTGACAACGTTTTCTCCCGCCGTGGAGGCTTGGAGAGCAAAGTCTATGTCAGTAACTAGAAAAAAATGAAGACGTCCCCTATTTGTACGCGAGTGAGTTTATGTGCCATTACACGTGATGTAATGCCACAACTTCTCCTTTCTGGATACTGATGTTGGCACAGAACATCTCTAAGAAGGACAGTCAGAAGTTGCTAACAGTGGAAGGGAGCTGGGGGCAGGAGGGGCTAACTCAAACTGTAACTCTTCGGTTCCTTTCTGTTTTCCTTTGCAGATGGCGCAGCGGCTCAGAGCTCAGACTTGGAGCC
This sequence comes from Delphinus delphis, assembly GCF_949987515.2. Classification (NCBI taxonomy): domain Eukaryota; kingdom Metazoa; phylum Chordata; class Mammalia; order Artiodactyla; family Delphinidae; genus Delphinus; species Delphinus delphis. The sequence continues at coordinate 105,647,177 of NC_082686.1, read as the reverse complement.
AGGCTGCCTGGTTTGAAGCGCAGCTGCACCAGTGTGAGCTGAGGCCAGTTGCTTCACCCCCAGCCTGTGCCTTGGGGGTACATCCTCCCTCACAGAGTCGTTGGTGAGGCTCACGTGCCCTAATATCTACACATAAGTAAAGCACTTCACAGTAATGGCTATGACTGAGATTACTGTTATTAACTTTAAAAATTTAGGTGTAATCTTTTTTTTTAAATTCATTTGTTTGGCTGTGCCGGGTCTTAGTTGCAGTATGCGGGATTTTCAGTTGCGGCATGTGGGCTCTTGGTTGCTGCATGCGGACCTAGTTCCCTGACCAGGGATCGAACCTGGGCCCCCTGAATTGGGAGCGCAGAGTCTTAACCACTGGACTGCCAGGGAAGTCCCTGGGTGTTATCCTGAAAGGAATGCAATCAGCTGTGGACTTCTTTTCACAAATGATGAGAAGAGATAGTAGGGACTAAAAACTGCTGGGTCATTATATAAAATCTTAGCTATTACTTTTAGCCTTCTTAATCTCATCTTTTATGGGAGCTATTGGCAAGTCAGAAAATGTGACTCTCTATTGTTTTTTTATTCTTTACCGACCTAGGTGAAGGTCGGTGGAATTGGGAGAATATGGATAATCAATCCTTGACTATTGAAAGCTGCTTAACTGTAGCTCAGGTGTGACGGAGATGATCTTTATCTCCAAGCCGCGGAACTAGAAACGCTTGTGGAGAAAAGCGTTGTGCAGCTCACCTGGTTCTTTGGGTTTGCATCTAGCATGCTCGAAGTGACCTCTTGTCTTCTGTTTTGGTTCACCCTGCAAACCTGCACATTTTCCATGCTGTATCCATGGCCCACAACATCTCTCCTGAAACCCCTGGAGGGAGACACTTTACTGGTGATGGAAAGAACAGAAGCCCTGCTCACTCCATCTGCTGTCCTAGACATTTGGCTTCTTTATCTCTCCTTTGAGGGTGCTTGGAACTCGTGGGGGAATTCCCCGTGTCCTCAACGCAGGGTCCATAAGCTCCCTGAGGCTCACACTGGCTGCAGCAAGTCCCCAAAGATGGCCTTTTGCTTTGGGAAGACCACCAGTGGAGCTTTCAGTGTCATGCCCACACCCCACCAGATCCTCAAGGGCAAGGCAGAGGCTTCAGTGCCAAGGGCACTAGATGTAGGTCTAGGTTGCGGTGCGACAGCTGACAATTGTTTTCTGAATCTGTGAGGGCCAAGAAGAGAGCATTTCTAGCTGAATCTAGTGAGACTCACACAACTGGAGACAAGGTTCTTTCTAAAAGAGATCTGAGGGACTTCCTTAGCAGTCCAGTGGTTAAGACCTCACTTCCAATGCAGGGGGTGTGGGTTTGATTCCTGGTCAGGGAGTTAAGATCCCACATGCCTCACAGCCAAAAAACCAAAACAGAAGCAGGGGACTTCCCTGGTGGCGCAGTGGTTAAGGATCCGCCTGCCAATGGAGGGGACATGGGTTCGAGACCTGGTCCGGGAAGATCCCACATGCCGCGGAGCAACTAAGCCCGCATGCCACAACTACTGCGCCCGCGCACCTAGAGCCCGTGCTCCGCAACAAAGAGAAGCCACCCCAATGAGAAGCCCGCGCAGCTCAACGAAGAGTAGCCCCCGCTCGCCGCAACTAGAGAAAGCCCGCGCACAGCAACAAAGACCCAACGCAGCCAAAATAAATAAAAAAACAAACAAAAAAGCAGAAGCAGTATTGTAACAAATTCAATAAAGACTTTAAACATTTTCCACATCAAAATAAATTTTAAAAAAAGTAGATGTGATAGGAAACAAAGTGGTTGCATTTATTCCTGTTAACCGAGGGAAGATTTTGTAAGGCCAACTGGCCCGAGGCAGGGGAACACAATCAGATTCACAGGTTGCATCAGACCGAAATTCTCTGGACCACCCAGTTCCAGAAACTGCCCTGGAGACATTCCGGACCACCCAGTTCCAGGAACTGACCTGGGGACTTTGAACCCAGCCCAGCCTTCCCGCTTTTCGAGGGGCGGGACTAACGGTCCCCCAGGATACCCGAAGAGACCACCAAATAAGGAATACCCTGCGCCCTCCCAGATTCACCACACCCCTTTCCCTTCTTCCCCTATAAAATCCTGCCCAACCCTTGCCCGGGTGCGACTTCTCTGGCCCCTTTCTCTCGGTCCAGTGAACCTCGCCCAGGAGCGCTCCCTAATAAAGCTCACTTGAAGCTTTCCTCTGTTTCGCGGTGCCGTTTGTTAAGATCCGACCTTACAGATTTCACATGACACAGTTTAGGTAGAGACTGACATGGATGTGTTTGGAAGCCTTGAAATCCAAGTGAATATGGTAACCAGCACAATCCAATAGAACTTTCTGATGAAAATGTTCTACATCCACACAGTCCAACATGGTAGCCACTAGCTACAAGTGACTACTTAATGCTTGAGATCTGGTTAGTGCAAAGAACTGAATCTTAAACCATATTTAATCTTAATTGATTTAAATATACACAGCCACTTGTGGGTGGTGATGATCACGTTAGACACGCAGTTATAGACAACTGACTTTCACTACAATAATGATTTGGGGAAAGAAAGAAAGTAGTATTTTGGGGAGCTGCATTTCAGACACAATGCTGGATACTTTCCGTAACGGAATTATCTCATCTAATCCCCACAATGTAGAGGGGTCAACTGGGGAACAGAGAGAGGTAAGTGACTTGCCAATGGTTGCATCCCTAGAGGGGTCAGGGAAGGGGTTCACACTTAGGTCTGGCCCCTTCTTTCTCCAAGCACCATTTTGTATGTGCCACAACCAGAGAGACTCAGGATGGACTGGAGGGCTTTAGGTTACAGCAACAAAGCTAATTAGGGCCGGAAAATATGACTTCGTGGTTAGGGAAGTTGGGATTATCTTATTTCAAGAGAAGAATACTGAAGGAAGCACTCAATCTTTAGTACTAAATTGAAAGATTTAATTTTTGCAAGAGAGTGGCAGGCTGCCTCTGGCACCACTAGTGAAAGCGGCACTTAATTCTGGTTAACATGGGGGCCATGGGAGAATGTAATAAAGTCTTAGTTGTATTGTGGGGGGCACTCTCCACATCTCAATGAGCCTGAGTGGACTTAGGTCCCCGTGGGCCAACTCTGGTGCAGGAGGAACTCGACAGCCTTAGGACACTGTGAGTAGCATTTAGGCTAACCAGAAACTGGTGGCTTCTAAAAGCAGAAGCCTGTACTCAGATTACACGTAGATCTCAACACTGGTGTTAGCAAAAGCACACAGTGTGGACAGCCTCTCTGCTGGGCCACTCTTGATGCGGAGTTATTGCCAAGCTTGAGCAGATGAATAGAACTGTTATGCAATTCTCTGCTCCACTTACCTGTGGGCATGAAACAATTCTTTAAAAATCCACCATGTTTCACATTTGAAACAAAGTAATTTAGATTGTGTAGCTTTGAGGAAAAAAAAAAAAACTCCTTCTCTTGCAAAGATTTGACAAGCCCATTTTGACACACAATTGCCAACAGATAGTTTTATAAAATGTAATGAAATGAACACAGTCAGTATTGCATGTATAGGATTTTGCAATTTTCCAAAGTAAGCCCTCATTTTTGGCATGTCACGCTAGTTAAGAACACAACATCACTGTAGACCAGTTATACATATTATGGTTAACTTGGCATGGCCTTTTGTTTTTCCATCACTCCCTTAAGACAGGATGTTTGCCATTCTGAGAATGAATTAACATTCTATTCGGTGATCTGTAAACTGTGATGTGAAATAAATTATAAATTGGGACCGTTTTAATTTCCCAAGCAAAAAATATTTAAACTTGAAATTATAAAGTTTACTCCTTCCTATTTGAGAATATGCATTACAGAGTGAAATAAAGGAATTTAAAGTGTTTTTTTCCTGGCAATAATCGTAGAATTTTACAGTCTTCTAAGAAAAATCTCCAGTAGTTGTTAATATTTGTATACCATAAACTTCCTGGAGCAACTGACTTATGAAACTGTTAATGACACTACTGTTCACCAATCAAACTTGCATAGAGTATGTTATCAGGGAAACCAAAACCAACTTCACACACCACAGAGGAAGGCATCTGCCCACATATGGCAGCCTAGATAACACAACAATATGTCAGAAAACCCACATTCCATTCTGCTTTTCTTTCCCTCCTTACCATTCTTTCCACAGGTACATTACAGGGCATGCATCTAATAGTGAGAATAAAGTGCTGATAAGTAAATCATCTGAGTAATACATAGATAACACAATTGCCTAGACAATTTATATACATACAGAGGTTGGTTGTGTTTCTTAGAATGTAATGATGCAGTGGGTGGATCTTCAAGGCAGGAAACTATTCAAGACAGGCTGGATTTGTGGTGGGTTTAGAAGAGACAGCAAGTTGGGAGAATATCAAGGGGCAGGCTGTTTCAGGCAGAAGGGGTTACTGAGCAAGCAAACATGGGGCTGCAGTGAGGCTGGCTGGAGTGGCGCCAGGGGCTACCTGGGGTAAAGCCAAAAGGTGGAAGACCTGGTAGCCCAGAAACGGGATTTGTTCTTAGAGGGTCCTCAGAAGTTCTACACACCTAGGCTGAAAAAAGCATACAAGTTGGATCATAGGAATATTCATTTTTGGAAACAAATGTTCGTGCAAAACAGTTTTCATTGGTAATAGAATTATGACCAGGTTTTAGGATAAGGAGCTGCTACTGCTGGCTAGAGTGAGATTCTTGTCTTTTTATTCTTTTTTTTTTTTAATGTTGAGTCTTCTTTTAATTAATTTTTTTTTAAATTTTTGGCTGTGTTGGGTCTTCGTTTCTGTACAAGGGCTTTCTCTAGTGGCAAGTGGGGGCCACTCTTCATCGCGGTGCGCTGGCCTCTCACTGTTGTGGCCTCTCTTGTCGTGGAGCACAGGCTCCAGACGCGCAGGCTCAGTAATTGTGGCTCACGGGCCTAGTTGCTCCGCGGCATGTGGGATCTCCCCAGACCAGGGCTCGAACCCGTGTCCCCTGCATTGGCAGGCGGATTCTCAACCACTGCACCACCAGGGAGGCCCTGTCTTTTGATTCTTAAAGGACAAACAAGTACAGTCTAGTGCAAAGGGCTCTTGTTTGAGAGGCAGGAGGGATGAGGTCTAGTCCCAGCTCAACCACCCAAACTGGCTTCAGTCTCTTCTGTGTAAAACGCCAGGTGTGGGATGAATGCGATGATAATCAGAGGGAACTGCCAGTTTGGAGCACGTTGGTTGTACCCTCCTTTAGCTGTGCCTACCCAGTGCAGGGAGACTTGCGAAATTGTCTTTTCTTGGGACTAACCTCAGTGACATCTTCCCACCTTCTGTAAGAAGCCCTGTGCCCTCTTACTAGCATGCAAGTATCACGTATTTTAGATTTAAAAAAATCCATTGCCCCCCCATCAATGGTTTAATGGATAGGCCTATCATCTGAATTCAACAAAACAACTGAATGTTTGAGATTGGGTAAATGAGATGACTCAGATCTGAAATGGTGAGTAAACTGATGTAGCGGTCAGGAGAGTCTGGGTTCCCTGCAATAATGAATATGCCAAAATCTCAGGGCTTAAAATAGCAAAAGTTTACTTGCCGTTCTCACTGTGAGTCCATTACTGGGTTGGTTGGGGGCCAACCGGGGCCAAGCTGATGGAATAGCTTCCTCAGGAGACTGTTCCCTGCTGTGGCTGAGGGGAAAGAGAGCAGACACAACTGTCCGCAGGCTCGTGAAGTTCCTGCCGGAAGTGATGTCACTTCTGCTCACCTTTTATAGGCCAAAGCACATCACATGGCCATGCCTAACTTCTTCAGAGGGTGGAAGGTACAGTATCATGACGTTCCCCAGGAGGTAGGGAGCTGAAAGTATTTGGAACAGCACAAATGCCTACCACCACATAAGTGCCAGGAGAGGCCCAACTTCATCATGAGTCTTTTGTATAACGTTATTCGTCTGCTAGGCCTGCCCTAACAAAATGCCACAGACTGGGTAGATCAAATAGAAAAATTTTTCTCGCAATTCTGAAGGCTAGAAGTCTGAGATCAAGGCTTGGCAGTACTGGTTTCTGCTGAAGCCTCTCTTCTTGGTTTGTGGATGGCCGTTTTCTCCCTGTGTCCTCACATGGCCTTCCCTCTGTGCCTGTCTGTGTCCTAATCTCCTCCTCTTATAAGGACGCCAGTCATATTGGACTAGGGCCCACCTTAATGACTTCATTGTACCTTGTCACCTCTTTAAAGTCTGGGGGTTAGGACTGAATTTGGGGTGAGGGGTGGGTGGAGCACAATTTATCCCATAACAGATATCATGTTAAAATTGGGGCCTGTCTCGTTAATTGGGGCTATGACAATGCTAGGAGTATGCAGAACTTTTGGATACATCTTATCCCTATAATTGGTACCAAAACTCTGATGAAATAAACTTCTGCAAACAAATCATTTCTTGCTATGACCTTTAAGACAGATGCTGTGATTAGAATTAAAAAAAAAATTTTTTTTAAGAAATGTAAATTCAATGGCAGGCCTATAGAGAAAGTTTCCCTAATTCATTGAACACCCTAAACTCTTTCTGAACTTATTAGATAGTACTGATTTCACTTTTTACTGGCTTAGTAATTCTCTTGTGATAGCTATATGGTAGAAAACCACAGACCAGTTAACTCTTATTGAATACTTCCCTGCTATTAGACACTGACCTAGGCTAGGGATTCTCAAACTTGCCTATATATCAGAATCCCAGTAGGTCTGGGATGGGCCTGAGGTTTTGCATTTCTACTGAGTTCCCAGATGCTGCTGGCGATGCTGCTTCGGGTCCAGGGACCAGGCTTCAAGCAGGGCTGGATTAGGAAGCTGTGGCTGGGGTGATGCAAAACCAGCTTCACGTGCCTTCTCATCTGGGTGCCTGTGTGTGGGGGTGCTGGGAGCTACCAGGTTAATGTAGGTACGCACACTGGCACCTTCCAGGCACTGGCAGACAGCAAGCCAGGGAGAATCATCTAACCAGGACTAGCTCTTCTGTGTTTTTCATCACTGCACAAACCATGTAACTAACCTTCCTCACTCTGCACAAGGCCTGCCTCCTCTCGGCTCACTTTTCAGTCATTCTGGTTTTGTTTTTAGAACAGAGGGTCCTGGTAGAACATTCTTTTGAACAGTTATGCCAATTCCACCAGTCTTGAGAAAAAAAAAGGCTAACCCAAATCCTTTTACCATTTCCAAACGTGCTGTTGTCACAAACAAAAATTCCCTGGGCCCAGGGTTAACTTCGACCAGTTCTGCTTTGGGTGTCACGGAGCTCCCTGCCGAGACACAGCATGGCAGCCTGTACTCACTCTCTTCTTGACATCCTCGCCCTCCTATTGGGGCTGCAGACTCCAGCCCTGCCATTAGGACTGGTGGTTTTTTAGTTCCCCAAGGAGCAGGGACAGCCACGGAGGTGACAAGTGTATATGCCCAGAGGTGGCTGAGGCAGACATTGTTCTCTGCCTACCCAATATCCGTTCTCTTTTTCTTCCTTACTAAGCAGATCCCAGTGTCGTTCAGGGTGGCAATGTGTCCCCTAAATGCCGTGGCAATGCCCTTGCAGCCAGCAGTAGCTGTGTGACCCAGTACTGACCAATGACATCCAAGGAATTTCTGCATGGGGCTGCCAGGAATGGCTTTTAAAAGGGGTCTGGCTCAGCTGGGGTGCTCTTATGGCCTTCCCTTTCCCTTTTTTTTTTTTTTTTGCGGTACGTGGGCCTCTCACTGTTGTGGCCTCTCCCGTTGCGGAGCACAGGCTCCAGACGTGCAGGCTCAGCAGCCATGGCTCACGGGCCCAGCCCCTCCGCGGCATGTGGGATCTTCCCGGACCGGGGCACGAACCCGTGTCCCCTGCATCGGCAGGCGGACTCTCAACCAATGCGCCACCAGGGAAGCCCCCCTTTCCCTTTTTTTCCTTCCTGGAATTCAGGTGCAAGGCTTGGAGTTGCAGCAGCCACTTTGCTACAAGAGCTGCACACTGAGGAAGTTGGAGCAGGAAGAAAGAAGGAGCCTGTCTCTTGAATGACCTCCCTGCAGCTGCTGATCTCCAAACTTCCTCTTCTGTGAGAAAACAAACCCCTTACTCAGCGAGGCCTCTGTCAGGTTTTTGGTTACTCAGTTACCCGCGAGGGCTCTGCCTCAGGCAGCGTGGTGTCTGGGAAGGAAAAGAAGTGATTGCGAAAGGACATGAGCATGCTCCCTGCCACTGATGATGCTGATGATAAGCACTTACTGTAGCTCAAGCACGATGCCAAGCCCAGGACACACAGAACCCTGGAGTTGAAAGGAATCTCAGGCAACATCCAGCCTCACCCTATCCCCTGTGGATGGCAAACTCGGAAGTGGCGAGGGGGTTGGAGGACTTGCATGGGAGCTGGGAGCAGAGCATTCTGTATAGAAAGGTTAAATCATGTCTCCCAGTTTCCAAATGTATCAAGACACTGTTGTGATTAATGTAATAAAATAATATATATAATAGAATAATATATATACTATGTAGAATGATATATAATCTATATTAATATAATAAAAGCATCACTGAATGCAGAGGTTGTGACCATGATGAATTTTCTGGTGCGTGTGTATTTAAAGGGTTTTCATACCCCAGGAGTCATGACCACCTCCTCATGCAGACCTGCCCTGTGCTGTTCCTTCTCCTGAGAAAGTTCCCTGGGAATCTCAGAGTCTTTCTTACCTGGAGTTCAGCTCTGCCTCTGGGTAAGTTCTACCACTGATCTGGTCCACATAAGGGCCGTTGAGAATAAGCCCCTCCAAATATTTGGAAATCAGCAGTCGTATGTCCTGGTACCTCTTACCCCATTGTCACCTCGACCTAGGGTGACAGCTTGTCCTGGTTTGCCTAGGATTATCCCAGCTTTAAAACTGAAAGCTCTGGGACTTCCCTGGTGGGCCAGTGGTTAAGACTTCAGCTTCCAATGCAGGGGATGTGGGTTCGAACCCTGGTCGGGGAGCCAAGATCCTACACGCCTTGTGGTCAAAAACCAAAACATAAAACAGAAGCAATACTGTAACAAATTCAACGAAGACTTTAAAAATGGTCCACATCAAAAAAATCTTTTAAACAGAACAAAACAAAACCCTGAAAGCTCTGTGTCTGGAAACCTTCTCAGTCCTGGGCAAATCAGGATGGTTAAGGGCCTAACCCGTACCTGTCTACCCTTTTTCAGGCTAAGCAATATGTTTCCTAAAATGTTGGTAGTAGAATGAGGTGTCTCCTCCCACCCTGTCCCTCCTCTCTGGCACACTCCAGCTTGTCAAAGTCACTCGTAAAATGCAGCACCTGGAACCAGAGGCAATAGTGTTGAGTTCAGCAGACCTGTCAATGCAGTCAATCTGTAACCAACTGTACAACCATTGGCTCATAAGTGTACACGTGGTCAATTAAAACCATAGGGCTTATTTCCCTCAAGTCTGGTTTCCCCGCTCTCACCCTGGATTTGGCAATTGGCTTTTTCAAACTAATGGCAGTTTGTTTTTTAATTTATTCTAGTTTAACATTTTGGCTTGGGCCCAGGCATCATTCTTGTCCAGGTGATGTGAATGGTGAGCATGTAGCATCTCTTACTGGTGGTCTCACGCCTGCGTGTGACTTCTGAATATTTGGTAAACACTTCTTCTATGCCCTCATCCAAATTGTTGATTATGTTTGACAAAGAGCCCTGGGGCACACCACCGAGACATCCTTTTAGAGTAACAACAAGCTGTCAGTCAATAATCTGTAGTTTTCTTGTTCAGCCACCTAGGAATCCATCTCACTGTGTTTTGGCCCTTGGGGGTAAACCACAATGACTTTGAGCATATGCTCCTGAAAAATAAAGATACTTTAGGGGCTGAAGCCTTTCCCAAAGAGGTGAGGGTGTCACCAGGTCAACTCCACCTGAATGAGCACAGATAGTTGAGGCACTGACCCTATAATTACCTGGGCGGTTTACTCCCTGCAAAGCCCTAATGGTCAATTGACTCCCTTTGGTCGCTCACAGGTCTCTGAGTCTCCTCCTCTCACCAGAAATTAGTTAGTAAACCCCTGGGGAGTTCAGATCGATTTGCTTAGTATTCCAAGATTTCATTCTGTCACATAAAGAAATTGGTACCGTGGGATATATTATACTTTCAAATGTATCCTCTTAGAACTTGTGTTTTAACTTTTCTATTCCTCTACCTGTTCCTATAACCTCGATTACAGCTGAGCTATGGCCTACGGAGAAACGCCCAGGTCTTCAGTGTGCAGTTCCAAGAGTTTTGACAAAAGTATGCGTCCATATAATGAGCACCCCAATCAAGGTACAGAGCATGTCCATCACCCTAGGAAGGTCCCTCCTTTACCCTTCACACGGTCTAAGGCTCTAACATGGCAACAGATCTTAGACACCATGCAGATATAATTAGGGTGGAGTAAATAAGCTCTAAGAATAAAATTAAGAGATATACATGATTTGAATGTCCCTCCTGCATTCAACTGTCCCTCCAGTTTAGAATGTCCCTCCCTCTCCACGGGGCAAGGTAACCAAGTGTCTACTACATTGTTTCCCCACAATTCCCATTGCATAATTTTTTTCAAATACCTCAACATGTCATAACAATTAAAAAGTGTTTCTTCTGTGTTGTAACTTGTAGTATTTAACAAATATGTATATAAAATTGAATCTGTCTGGACATAAGTGTCATTAGGTACGTAAGGACCAATGTCATGGTCATTGGTTGGCAGAATTGACCCATGAAGCCTGCAGCCAGCAGAGGTGCAGGAGTGGGTGCCGGCTGGCCTCCATCACTGGTTTGTGTTGGCTGCTAGTTAAGGAGCCCTGCATTTGCAAATGCATCGCTGACTGCTGTGGCTGACACACCTGCAGGTGTCCGGTGAATGTGAGTGATTGGTGGGGCCTGGCTTTGCAAATAGTGAAGACTTCTTCTGTTGCCAGAGAGGAACTGGACTGGCCCATTCATCATAAGTGGACAGAAGATAACTCTCTGTAATACTACCTCGTAAAGAGTGTGGAAATAGTAAATCGTGAAACATTTATTATGATGGTGACGTTAGGAAAACTCTGGGAAGTTCTTTAAGTCGGATAGCAAATTATGTTTTAGGAATCCTGTCTCAGGTTCAGCTTTGGTGTTTTTGCCCAGCTATGGTTAGGTCCTACTTACATCACTGGGTAGCAATGAAGAAGTATTAGCGGTAACATCAGTAATAACCACCACCATTATGACAGCAATAGCAACCGTTACTGTCTGCTCATGTGCTGGATGCTGTGCTGCGGAGCTTATGTAAGTCATACTAACTAATTCCCACGGCTGCACCATTTATAGATGAAGTAATTGGAGTCAGACAGGTTAAGTAACTTGCCTAACAGGGCTACACCACATTAGCAGCAGCATTTGTACCAGGTTTACTAGTCAGTGTCCCAGGGGAGAACAGATGGCCGACGTAAATTAGGCGATCAGAAGTGAGTATACCTAAGGTGTGGGCAGGGTTTAAGGAAACCATAAGGGCTATTAACAGTGGGGCCCTTGGACCCCTAAGCCAGTGGAGCAGAGGAGAAAGCTGGGGACAGTGAGGCTGTGTGGAGAGGGCTCTTTCAGGAGCTGCGGTCTTTGGTTGAGAGTCACAGTCAGTCATGGGGACATCCACAGATACGGGGAGGATAGATGCTCTGACCTCAGAGCACTTGCCTGCCTCCACTCCACTGGGCTCTCCATTGATAAACCCAGTGGAAGCAAGCGGTGGAGCCCCGTTGACGTAGTCGAGTATGGGTATTGAAAACTTCTTTCAGTCTATGGATTGCTTTTTTCACTTCATGTATGCTGACTTTTGTTCTACATATGTTTTACACTTTAATGTAATCAGAGTTAGATTTTCTTTCATGGTTCGTGCTTTTATCTCATTAAAGAAATTCCTTTCCTACTCAGATGTCGTAAGAATAGGCTCTTATTTTCTTCTACCTGTGTTAAGATGTTGTTTTCCGCATTGGTCCCTAGTATCTATAATTTTGTATGTGCGGGTGAAAAAGTGACTTTTCCCCCCAATAAACAGCCAGTTGTCCCAGCATCATTCACTGGTCTAAACTGTAATGCCACCCTTGCCATGAATGGGGTTTTCACACGTGTGGGGACCTGTATGTAAATGTGTTCCTTGGCTGATTTGTCTATCTGGGCTTGTTATTTTACAGACACCTGGCACTCGTTATTTTAGTGTCTCCTTCTTAGTGAGTTGTATTATCCAGAAGTGTGAGTCCCCATCTCCTTCTCTTCCTCCTCCTTCTTCAATTTTTTTCTTAGCTGTACTTTTCCTTTTGTTACTTGCTATTAATCTGAGAATGAACTTGACAAGTTCCATGAAAAAAATTTGTTGGGGTTTTGTCCGGAATTGCATGGCATTTATTGATTAATTTGGAGAGAAATGACTTATTTAAAATAAGAAGTTTTGGGGAATTCCCTGGTGGTCCAGTGGTTAAGACTTGGCGCTTTCACTGCTGTGGGCCTGGTTTCCATCCCTGGTCGGGGAACTAAGTTCCCACAAGCCGCATGGCCCGGCCAAAAATAACCCAACAGAACAAACAGACAAAAATATTAAGTTTTGCCATTTGTGACTGTGGTACATATGTCTACTTGTTTAGGTGTACTTCATTTTCATGTCCTTCATTATAATTTGATAATTTCCCCTGGATCATGTACTATTTTTGTTAGAATTTTTTTCCTAGTTTAATACCTGGTGGTTTTGTTTTGTTTTGTATTAAGATTGGAAACTTCTTTTTTATTACAATTTTTATTAGTTGACTCTTGTCTAAATACTTTTGTTTTTTCATCTGTTGATCTTTTATATTTAGCAACCTGTTAAAATGTCATATTAGGTATAATAGTTTTAAAGGATCTCTTAGATTTTCTGTGTTGTGGTAGGCAAAAGTCTAAGAAAGTCCTCAAGATTTTCACCTTCTGATATACACCCCCATGTAATCTCCTCCACTGAGTGTGGCAAGATCTGTGAATATGGTGGAATAGTCACTCCCTTGAATAGGTTATTTTACATGGTAAAGATGATGGGATAGTCACTCCCATTACTGTTATATCATACAAGACTCAGTCTTAGCACATGGAAAGGAAAGACTCTCCTGGAGGCTTTGAGTAAGTACACTGTCATAGGGCGGGGCATGTGGCAAGGGACTGCAGGCGGCTTCTGGGAGCTGAGAGCAGCTCCCAGACGATCAAGGAGATGGACACCTCAGTGCTACAACCACAGGAATTTAATTCTGCCAACAACTGCATGAGCTTGGACGAGGACCCTGAGCTCCAACTGAGAATAGAAACAGGGAGCCACTTTGATTTCTGCCTTCTGAGACCTTGAGCAGAGAACAAAATTCTACTGAACTATGAGGTAATAAGTGTGTACTGTTTGAAGCTGCTATACTTGTGATAATTTATTACCCTGAAACAGAAAACAAATACATACATAAACAATTATATTGTCTGCAATTAATGGTAAGATTTTTTTCTTCCTTTCCAACCATTAAACATTTTATATTCACCTCTGGTCTTACTGTGGGTGCTGAAACCTTGGGTTAAATAGAAGAGCTGATATTGAAAATCCTTGAATTTTTCTTGATTGTGAGGAAACACTTCCAATGTTTCATCGTTTGGTATAATGTTTGCTGTGATTTCTTGGAGGACATCTTTTATGAGGTCATGAGCTTTCCCTTCTATTCCTACTTTGCTAAGAGTTTATTTTCTAATTATAAATGGGTTTTAAGTTGTTAAATGAGTTTTCCAGATCTATGGAAATAATTATGTATTTTTCCTTTTTTAACATGCTAACTGGCCCCTACATTGATAGATTTTCTGAAACTAAACCACTGTTTCATTCTGGCAATGAACCTCACTTTATTTTTTATTTTTTAGGCTTTAATACATTGCTGGATTTAGTTTGCTAAAATCTTATTTAAGATTTTTGTTATCTTTCTTCAAATATTTGGAAAACTATCAAGGATTGTTGCTTTTTTTTCTTTTCTTTTTTTTTTGAGTTTAGAACTCAAACTTTTATTCATGCTGGAAAGGGGAAGAAAAATGATTAGCAGTCACATACATGGTGTAACAAGACTGATTCTTCCCATACAGAGCAACATAAAAGTACTTTTTCCTCCTATTTTTACAGTTTCAATTTCACAACAGCTTACCATCTCCCCATACATGCATGACTAGTATTCTTTAAATACCAATGACAGTTACTGCATCATGCCCAAATCACAGGTTAAGAACTGAACTATCATGTCAACATATTTTTAAACATTAAAAAGAGAACCTAGAAAGATCCCAAGTGTATAAATATTGGGGATTTAAAATTTTCAAAGTGAAGTTCAATGGGAAGAGGGACATGATAAAAAAGCCACTGGCATTACTTTATCACAAAGGATTCCGATCTTTCCCTGAATTTTCACAAACACACCATAATCTAGTAATAAAGCACCTCCCCATCCCCAGTTTTGCTTATTTTCCAAACTGATTTTGGCTGATAGCTTCCTCTCTAATACGGTTATCACTTAAAAAACACAAACATTCAAACTAAAGATACAGTGGATTACTAACTGGAACCTTAGCAAGCCTACATGGATTGTTTGCTCCCAAATATTACAGTAATTTTACAGTGATCACAAAAAGTCATTAGGTTCTCCTTGTTACAATGACGACGAAAAGTAAAAACTCTTGCTGTTTCTAATACTCATCACAAAGAAGAGATGTGCTTATAAGGCAGGAAGTAACACAAAATTCCTTTAGAAATCATTGCATTTTCACTTTGCTCAAGTTTTCAACTGCAAAACCTCAGGGGAAAAAAATGTTGCAAACCCATAAGAGTACATCTCACCCTCTTAAGTGCACTCCAAAATCTCAAGCTTACTTTAAAAGCCCACAATATGGGTATTTAAAGTCTTTTCGAAGACCTCTCCCAAATACCACACATCTCCAGATAAACCATGTAAGAAGCTTGAAAGCAGTGAAGGATGTTAACCTGCTGATGCAAGTTTCGGACACCAATCTTTCAAGCCACCAATAACCAGGTCTTCAGTTATCTTTTCAGTCTTCCCCATCTTGCAGCAAAGCAATTTTGCTTTTTCCCCTGCACTTAGCAGAGTTCTAAGCATTTTAGAAAGTTTCCAAGCAACTTTTTTTGTGTGCTTCCAAGCGATAATTTAACTAGCATTAACAATTTACTATTAACTAGTACTTTATTTGCCCATGAGCTCTATATAATTCCCCAGAGCTCTGCCTACTGATCTTTTCTCCAGAGAATTCCCTTCAACCCACATTCCCTACCACTCCCACCCTCTACAGCCCACACCTAACCACAACCCTCCCCCCTTCTCCCTTTCTTCAGGCCCGCCCCTCCCACCCCTCCCAGCACCTGCCGCAGGCTTTTCCCTCCCCACCACCCCTCACCTCAGGGTCCTCTCATTTGAACACTAAGATTGCTCTGAAATCTGATCAAGTAAAATCGAAGTTAAAAAACACATAGAGCAAGATGAATCAAAGATCACTATCGGTACCCTGACCACTCCCTTCTTAGTAGGAATGCCCAAACTAGACCTGCCATTTCTATCACAATTTGGGCATGACCAACTCGTACCTCCAGCACAGTACAATGATCCCCTCAATTTGCCAGTTGCTCATTTAAGTATTTGCCTAAGACATTTCAATCTTGAACACTTTCCCAACACACAGATTATATCATCACACTAAGAATTCCTCCGACCAATGCACAGGAAGGTGGGCGGGTAGATGAGAGGGTCACGGAGATGCATCTGCAAGCTCCGTCTACAAGGCAGCACTCTGCGTTGTGGCATCGCGTTAAAACGTTCTACAGCTTCAGAGTCCTCTGGGAGCAAGGTGCGTAGCACAGAACTAGTACAACAGGAGGCTGAATTTAGAAGATGCAGCATCTGAAAACCTCCACCCCGGAACAGGACAGGTGCCTGCTGGCATTCACGTGCCCAGAGATCGCTGCTCCCGGATTACACACTCAAAGCAACACATCTGATGAAGGTCCCGGATGCATCTGCTTTGGACTTTTAAAGATTGCCCCCTCATAAGCTCATCGGAAAACCTTAAAGGATGGTCTCCTGAATGAATACAGGGCTTCCTGAGCAAGGCCTGGAAACAGGACATTGAAGAACTCCTCCTCCTAAGCCTCTGGAAATTCAATCTGTAGACATCAATTTTGGCGGGCTCTCTCCTTCTCCAGGGTCTCCCCTCCTGCACTGCTACGACTCACACTGGCCAGGGGCTCCATTTCTCCTGGTGCCACCAGCTTGCCATGATGAACACTACAGTAACAAACCACGGTCTACGAAGCATTTTTGTAGCTTTCAGCTGGTACCATCGCTGTGGGCCCACCCAGGGGTGCACCTTCAATCCCCACCCTCTCCACCGGCAAGCAAGACCAACCCGCCCACCCAGAGTCTCCGCTGGGGACGCCTCTCCTCCTTCGGGATTACCGATGATACCGACTCCGGCAGGGACTCCAGCAACTTTCCCGGCTTACCAGATTACCAGAAGCAACGTTTTAAGTGAAGGGGTAACTTCGAGAGAGTTAGAGGGAGGAGGAGGGGCAGAGTGAGGTCACAGAAGAGGTAAGCATGGGACCTAGAGGAAAAGTCCAAAGGGGTGCACTGCCACCTGGAAAATAAAGTGGGCGTCAATTTTGTCTGCCTACAGCTCCCGCCTGTCAGATACACCAGGTGCCATATCAGTAACCGCTCAGGGTGGCACCTGACCTCCATCACTCCCTAGACCACCCTCACACCCAGACCTGGGTTCCACCCAGCTGGGCCTGGCTGGACCCTGTCCCAGGCCGAGCCAGAATTACATACCGCCCTGGGCCAGAACTGTCAGCCCCGCGAAGCTAAGTTCAGTTTCCACAACGCCAGGCGGGTTCACAACCCTCTGTCTGGAAAAAAGGGGGCTGTTGGTATTGACAAGTTCAAGTTCTGCCCTCCCTGCCCATCTGCATCCCTGTACCCCACTGCCTTCCTTCCTGCAAATTTTGAGGGCGTCGACTGCCCAAGTGTGTCTCCAGCAAGGGCCGCGAGACCATCAGCCTCTTCCTCCTGTCTCTCTGCCTTCCTCCTTCCATACAAACCAGGGCACTGGGGGCCGCTCAGCCTACACAGGAGCGGCGCCCTCCTAGAGGTCAGGCTCCCCTTCTCCAGCAGGCAGCTGCGACAGCCAGGACTGGGGTGTTGTCCTCCCCCCGGGTTACTGTGGGCACTTCCGACGCAGCTCTTCCCAGCACAGTTCCCCCAACATCAAGTCTCTCCTTCAACCTTCCTTCTCCTGGCACCCCCACCCCCCCAGTCCCATCGAACTCTGCCATCTCCCCCACCTGTCTCCTGAGACCCTAAACTGGCCACCTCCTCCCCCAAAACTAAGCCCAGACCCCCTGCCCTCCCTGTCGCTAGCTCCTCGCTTTTTTTTCTTTTTAAATAGAATTTTTCTTTAAGAGCAGTTTTACATTCACAGCCAAGTTGAACAGAAAGTACAGAGTGTTCTCATAAACTCCATCTCTCCTCAGGCTCCCAGACTCCCTCGTTATCAACATCCTTCACAGAGTGGTACATTTGTTAACAACTGATGAATCTACGTTGACACATCCTTATCACCAAAAGTCCATAGTTCACATTAGGTTTCACTCTTGGTGTTGTACATTCTATGGGTTTTAACAAATGCATAAGGACACGTATCCACCATTATAGTATCATACAGAGTACTTTTACTACTCTACAGATCCTCTGCAATCTGCTGATTCATCCCTCCCTCCCTCCAACCCCTGGCAACCACTGATCTTTTTACTGTCTGCATAGTTTTACCTCTTTTACAATGTCATATATTTGGAATCATACAGTACGCAGCTTTGGCTTCTTTCACTTCATAATATGCATTTAAGTTTCTTCCATGTCTTTTCATGACTTGATAGCTCATTTCTTTTTAGCACTCGGTAATATTCCATTGTCTGCATGTACCACAGTTTATCTGTTCACCTACTGAAGGGCATCTTGGTTGCTTCCAGGTTTTCGTAATTATGAATAAAGCTGCTATAAACATCCATGTGCAGGTTTTTGTGTGGACATAAGTTTTCAAGTCCTTTGGGTAAATACTAAGGAGTGTGATTGCTGGATCATAGGTAAGAGTATGTTTAGTTTTGCAAGAGACTGCCAAACTGTCTTCCCAAGTTGCTGAACCATTTTGAAAGATCATTGCCATTTTTTAGCTGTTGAATTTTTTTTTATTACTGATTTGACTTATTTTTTAAAGTTTATAGATCTTTTCAGGCTTTTAAAGTTCTTGTTTGATTTTTTAATGTTTTTCTAGAAAATTGTCTACTGCATCTAATTATTAATTGTTCTATTGTTCACAGCTTTCATGAAATTAAAAAATTTTTTCCCATATCAATATTTAATTTTCATATTTAGTATTATTTATTTGTGCCTTTTCTTGTTTATTACTGACTAATTTTGGAGAGTTTTATCCATTTTACAGGTCTGTAAAGAGTCAGCTTTTGATTTTTATTAAACCTAGTTAGTTAGCTTCCCATTCACTTCTGTTCTTACATTTATTAGTTTCTACTTTGTTTTACTATTATTTTTATGTCTTCAACTGAATGCTTTAGAGCATTAGCTTTTAATTCTTCTTTTCTATTGTACCTAAGTTCTTCTCTAAGCACTGTTGCATTCCACATGTAGAATGGTACCCATTTCTAAATATTTTGTAATCTTTATAATGGTTTATTCTTTAACACATGAAATACTTAGAAAACTATTTCTTATTGTTCAAATACATTTGATTCATTTAAAAAATCTGTTTTTGATTGTATTTTCTTGGTGGTACTGAGTTTTTGTACTTACTGAGATTCTTTTTGTTGTTGTTCAGGGATCAATTTTTGTAAATATTCAACTTTGATAAATGTTTTAAGTGTGACAGGAAAAAAAATATGTTCCTAACATTGGGCACATGGTCAGATTATTCCAAATTTTTGAAACACTAATTCTTTCTGGTATCCTTACAGGGTAGTCTGCCTTTTCTTAGATCGAAGGGCTTTTGGAGTCCCAGACTAGCTCTCAGTTTAATTTTTTGTTTTTTTGTGTGTTTTTGGTTTTTTTGAACATCTTTATTTTTTTATACAGCAGGTTCTCATTTGTTATCTATTTTATACATATTAGTGTATATATGTCAATCCCAATCTCCCAATTCATCATCCCCCCCCAATATTCCCCCTTGGTGTCCATACGTTTGTTCTCTACATCCGTGTCTCTATTTCTGCCTTGCACTGTTTAATTTTTTGGATTAGGATTCCTGTGCTCTGGGAATAACGTACACGTGGCTCCTATTTCTGTGAGTGAGTAAGCCTGGGGATTTGATTTCATGTGAAAGACTTACTCTTCTTTATCCATAGCAGCAGACAGATGACAAACTCGCTGGACACCCATAGTCCTGGGGGAATCACTTATATTTATGTGTATAGTTTTTCTAGCCCCCTTTTCATGGAAGGGTTCACAGAGAGTTACAAAACTTGTGCTACATTTATTAGAAATTTGAGAGGTGACTCTCTCAATGAACACTTGATCAAATGATACAGAAGTGCCAATTACAAGGGGAAAAAATATATAACAGTATAAGCTTAGGTTTTCATTGTAGTGTTTATTCTAGCATGTATTTCCAACACTACTTTTGAGCTTGATAGAAAGACTTCAGTCATATATAATATTTTAAAATTATCTTTTTAAAACTTCTACTGAGTTGGCTGAAGCTACTAATTAGGTTGCTCAGCTATCTTAGCCAACTTATTCTGTATTTGAGAAATTAGGAACTAAAAGGAATTATTTATTATCTATTTGTACCACTGTCTACAGAAAATGAGATCAGCTTTGACTAAGATTTGCTGTGTACCAGTGGTTTGAGGATTTTCCTTCTGCTTTTACACAAAATAACTTTTATAATATGTGGGACAGGGACTTTCCAAATTTCTCACCTACTTATTACTACATCCTACTGAGCTGATTACAGTATTTTTGATCCAGCAGCCCTACAGATGGAAGGCCACTGAAGACTTTAGTAGACCCCCATTTGGGACTATAATCACTCTGAATGAAGAAACCTAAGTTTTCTTTTTAGACTGTGGTATTCACATTTTATTTTTTATTTTTTTTATTAAAAAATTTTTTTAACATCTTTATTGGAGTATAATTGCTTTACAGTGGTGTGTTAGTTTCTGCTTTATAACAAAGTGAATCAGTTATACATATACATATGTCCCCATATCTCTTCCCTCTTGCATCTCCCTCCCTCCCACCCTCCCTATCCCACCCCTCTAGGCGGTCACAAAGCACCGAATTGATCTCCCTGTGCTATGCGGCTGCTTCCCACTAGCTATCTATTTAACGTTTGGTAGTGTATATATGTCCATGCCACTCTCTCACTTTGTCCCAGCTTACCCTTCCCCCTCCCCCTATCCTCAAGTCCATTCTCTAGTAGGTCTTCATCTTTATTCCTGTCTTGCCCCTAGGTTCTTCATGACCATTTTTTTTTTTAGATTCCATATATATGTATTAGCATACGGTATTTGTTTTTCTCTTTCTGACTTACTTCACTCTGCATGACAGACTCTAGGTCCATCCACCTCACTACAAATAACTCAATTTCGAAGAAACCTAAGTATTAATAACTAAAGTATTAGTTATACTTTAGTGTGACGTATTTGGAGACAGTAGGATTGGGGTGAGATAAAGTCTTTTTTAGGTCTAAAAACAAGATTGCCCTTTGACTTCTTGATGAAGGCAAGACATCTTAAATGCTTAAACCACCTGACTTAATATTTAATAAAGATGTACCTTTAGTCTATGTTAATCCACCACAGTTCTGAGCTCAGTTATTTTTGACTCATTTATTTTTCTCAGGCTGTGAAAGAGGACGGGTGGAAGGGTACCACTGAAGCATGGCAAGTGTCTCCCATCACTCTGAGCTGGCTCACCCCCACCTGCTGCCAGCCCGTCTTCTTCCTCTGACTCAAAACAGCACCTTGTGACTTTTATAAACATTTTTATCAGCAACATTAATTCTTGAAATCATTATTTTAATTATGTGATAGGCAGGATTGTTTTGTTTATACTAACCCCCAGACTGAATCATAATACTGTACATATTGTAGGTGTTCCAAAAGCTGGTTGGTTCAGAAAGAAGTAACTCTACTAATGGTCGATAATATTTTTTGAGCACTTGCTCTATGCCAGGTGCTGGGATAAGAGCTTTAAATGGGCTGATTTTTGATCATCAGGCCAATTGTATAAGGAGGAAGCAAGTCGTTTATTGTGAAATTTAGGGCTCAGCGAGATTTGAATCCTCATTAACTGTCCTTCTGCTGGCTTGCACTGTCCAGGTTATTTCTTTTGTTGTTCACGTATACTCTACTCTTTATCCTGACCTTGACCTTGAAACATAAGGTAATTTTATCGCCTTGAGAGAATAGTTCTTAAAGGTATAAAAATAATTTTAAAAAGAACTCTTTCTCATTTTGATGAAATCACAGGAACCGTTTTTTCTCTTCCTCATTGGTAGTGTGTCCAGAATGGATCACCTTATAACCTTTGACAGAGGATGGAGAAAGAAGACAAGTCCTAAGCTATATGGAAGGACTGATTGATGGAATAAATGAACAAAGGACTAGGACCATAGCTTCTGGTTCACAAAGTGCTGTGTAACAGAGAGAATATGAGCTTTAGGATTCGACCAGGTTTGAAATACCGTCTGCTGCTTACTGATGATGTCACCTGGGACCCATTACATAAGCTCTCTCAGCCACAGTTGCCTTGAGGAAAGAAAGAGTAGAAAAGAAAATAACGTGGTGGTGAATGAATCTCACACTATAAGTAGGTTACAAACCATAATTCAAAAAGACACATGCACCTCAGTGTTCACTGCAGCATTATTTACAATAGCCAGGTCATGGAAGCAATCTAAATGCCCATTGACAGACAAATGGATAAAGAAGATGTGGTACATATATACAATGGAATATTACACAGCCCTAAAAAGGAACAAAACTGGGTCATTTGTAGAAACATGGATGGTCCTAGAGACTGTCATATAGAGTGAAGTAAGTCAGAAGGAGAAAAACAAATATCATATATTAACGCATATATGTGGAATCTAGAAAAATGGTACAGATGAACAGGTTTGCAAGGCAGAAATAGAGGCACAGACATAGAGAACAAAAGTATGGACACCAAGTGGGGAAAGGGAGGGTGGGATGAACTGGGAGATTGGGATTGACATATATACACTAATATGTATAAAACAGATAACTAATGAGAACCTGTTGTATAGCACAGGGAACTCTATTCAGTGCTCTGTGGTGACCTAAATGTGAAGGAAGTCCAAAGAAGAGGGGATATATGTATACATATGACTGATTCACTTTGCTGTACAGTAAAAACTAACAAAATATTGTAAAACAACTGTACTCCAATTAAAAAAATAATAAATGGTAACAATTACAAGACAGAAAAAGAAAAGAGAAAAGTGGGTTACAACAATATCTGTTAAATCAGAGCACCTTATTGTAATGCAAGTCCTTAAAGACACTTCCTGCTAGCACTGCTAATGATGGAGAAAAGCAGTGGAGGCACTTTTCCCCACACTCACTCTCTTGTGCACCCCTCTACCCAGAATTGGTCTCTACAAGGAAACAGGACTCCCAGAGGGTAGCTGAGTCCATGTCCAGGGCAGAGAAAACCTCAGGATATATGTGGAGCAAAGCAAGAATGATTTCCAGGACTTCCAGAGTTGTGCTGGAAGGACACAGGAATTGACCTGGGGAGGTTCCCACCTGCCTTTGACCATCACAAAAGGAATGGTAATTATAGTTGGAATTGTTGTATTTGTACAAAGTTAATAACATTTAAAAGAAAAGTTAGGGCTTCCCTGGTGGCGCAGTGGTTGAGAGTCCGCCTGCCGATGCAGGGGACGTGGGTTCGTGCCCCGGTCCGGGAAGATCCCACATGCCGCGGAGCGGCTGCGCCCGTGAGCCATGGCCGCTGAGCCTGAGCGTCCGGAGCCTGTGCTCCGCAACGGGAGAGGCCACAACAGTGAGAGGCCCGCATACCGCAAAAAAAAAAAAAAAAAAATATAAGATGAATGAAGAGGAGGTCATAGTAGAAGAATGAATGCGATGACACGTGTTTAACTTTGGGTTGATTGTAACAAGTAGAACAGTAACACACACCCACTTATTTCTTCTGTTGGGCCATGATTACAGCTGGCTTTCCAAAAACAGTGGGTTCAACAAATCTTGGACCAAAATTTCCATAATACTAGAAAGGTATTGTAGTAAATAGTACTAGATTTTGTATAACTTAGAGAAGGCTTAGGAAGTATAGAAAAAATTAGGAAATGAATTGGGTTGATAATTTAGAGTAGTTTGAAGGGTTCCGTAGTCATTGTGTTCGTGTGTGAAGTGTTCAAAAATGAGTCATGCTAAAATTTTAATTGTAGCTTAGGTAATTTATGGTAATATAAGTATATGATCATTGCTTGAATGTATAAGAAAATTTGACTTTCAAAGTTTTATTAAAATTGAAGGTTTAGTAAATTGAACATTAAACAAAATACAAATTACAATGAGTGTTCTTTCCAAGCGGAGTTTTTTAAATATAAAAAAATGTAATCACTTTTTTGTGTGTGTATGTTGGAGATATTTGTGAGTATTAAATGGATTATAGTCTGAAAAGCAGAATATAAACTTTCTCTTTAAATGAATATTCAACTTTCATTGTCTTTTTCTTTGTGGATGGTAGAGCTTGGTCCATTCTGGGTGTGAGGTCCAATTTCTCTAGGGCTGAGAGGTAACACCTCTCTTCTCTCCTTGGAGTAAAGATGAGACTTATCAGGTGTGATGAAGAATGGGCACCATTTGCCCTTGAGGATTGATTGTCAGTTTATGACAAGTGGGGCTTATCACTGAAAGGGCAATTGAGGGTCTTCCCAATAAGCTAACCGCAGATATTGTAAGGGAAGAGAAGAGAGCAGGGCTTTCACTCAGAGGATAAAAGGGATAGCGACCGGAAAACAAGCGAGGCCGGGAAAGCCAGGAGAAGCTAGGCACTCTCAGGCTGAAACTGTGATCCTTAAGTGGGTGCCTTGGCCTAGAGGTAGCCTCAAGTGGGTCAAGTGGGGAACCCCCTGAGGAGCCATGAGGGATCACAGCCCTGGCCAGCACTGTCGGGGATTTCCAGCGCTTTAGTTACTCTGGTGCCCGAAGGACATGGCTACTGAAGCAGAAATCCTGGCGCTCGTCTCATCAGTTATCGTAGCCTTATAATGTATTTAATATTTGGTAGAGCTGGTTCCTCCTTACAATTCTTTCCAAAGTTGCCTTTTCCATGGCACCTACACAGAAGTTAAGAAGAAAAACCACTTTAAATAAAGGAATGAAGCTAGAAATGTTTCAGAGAACGGAGGGCATAGCATCTGTCAGCTACTCAGAGAGCTCATGAAGGATGAGGAAGATGCTGCAACTACATCTGGTTGAAGATATCTTCCCTTCCCAGACCATCAGTCAGAGGGAGGGTACATGAAAAGCAAAGAGAAATTTTCCTTGTCTATTAGGGTGCATGAAGATTTAAGTGGCATTTGACTAGACTTCCAGGGCAGGGAGATAATCTCTAACAGTAGAAAAATTTAGGAAGCTCAGTTAACTAGACTAGACTGCTTAACATTTGCCTAATATTTAAACTACCCAGTCAAAATAACGATGTCCCCTTCACCGTTATGAGTCTGTGATTTTCTTTGTCTTTAAAGGACAGAGATACACGAATTGAAGTAATCAAAATACAATTAAATCCTAGAGGATAAGATACGAGGCAACCTTCACTGTATTTGTGATAGAAATTTGCATGCTGATTATACCCTGTGCTGGAGTGCTGGGGAGTGAACCCCAATCTTACATTTATAAAGGATGGGACAGTACTCTACCATTTATTCATGCATGAAGCATTTATTGAGAGCCTATGAGGTACCTGTGCCAGGCATTAGGAAATAACATGGTGAGCGAAACAGACATGGGCCTTGACCTTGTGGAGATCACTGCCTAAGTGGAGGAGGAAGACATAAAATAATCATGCACATGCCTGCATAATTGCATATTGTGATAAATCCTTTTTTTTAAATAAATAAATTTATTTATTTTTGGCTGCATTGGGTCTTCGTTGCCACATGCGGGCTTTCTCAGTTGCAGTGAGCGGGGGCTACTCTTCGTTATGGTGCGTGGGCCTCTCACTGCAGTGGCTTCTCTTGTCGCGGAGCACAGGCTCTAGGCGCGCGGGCTTCAGTAGTTGTGGCTCGCGGTCTCTAGAGCACAGGCTCAGTAGCTGTGGCACACAGGCTTAGTTGCTCCATGGCATGTGGGATCTTCCTGGAGCAGGGCTCGAACCAGTGTCCCCTGCATTGGCAGGCAGATTCTTAACCACTGCACCACAAGGGAAGTCCTATTGTGATAAATTCTTGAGGGAAAGACACTTGGTGCTGGGAGAGGCAATCTAGCCTGGGGCAGGAAGTTTATGGAGGAACTGACTTTTAGGCTGAGATCTGAAGCACAAGTGTGAGACAAGGCAGAGGAAAGGCGAGGGGAGAGAGTTCCCGGCAGAGGGAACAGCCTGTACAGAGCTCCAGGGCAGCAAAATGCCCTCATGGAATGCTTGAGGAGCTTACAGAAGGCTGGTGCGTGGGAGCAGGAAGTAGACGATGAAGGTGGAGAGGCGGGCCTGAAGACCCTAGGAGGATGTGGTCCTTGTTCTAAGAGTGACATGAGGCCTGAATGTTTAAGCAGAGGCCTGACACGATCAGAAGTGTCTGGAAAGGGTCACTCTGGCTGCCCTGCTGTGAACATACAGGAACAGGCACAGGAGGATGCTGGCAGCTCAGTGAAGAGGGTGTTACTGTAACACCCACTCAGTGTTGGCGTTTCCTTCCCCCCAGTCTGTCCACCAAGACCTCAGGTTACACAATATTTGTAGCGGTGACCTTTCTCAGCAACTCGGTGCCCTGGGCCTACGGTGGGGCTTTGAGGAGCTTCTAAGGTTTCAAAAGCACCCCAGGAGGGCTAAATATTTTTGTCGCTGACCCAACGGGCCTGAGGCTTCCTAAATCATAACTGCCGCATCCTGCTAGACCCCAGGGTGCTTTTTGGTGGTGTCCTGCTTGTGTTCTCTCCTACCCCAACCCCACTTCGCCTGAGGACACCATCCTACAGAGCCTGAGAGGGCATGGCTTCAGGCCATACTTGGAGCAATCGTAATTCTTAATGAAATTCATTTCTATTTTCCTCCTTACTGACCTGCAAAACTTTCACTTACATCATTTGAGGATTAATTATGAATTTTGAGGCAATGTCCGTGTAAACTGATATGCTGTCTTTCAAATCTTAAAAAAGTGAAGTGAGTTTTCTCTGGCAGAACTATTAAGCGCAACAGAGTGACTTCTGGCGGCAAACCAAACAAAACCAGAGGAATCTGGAGAAAGGTAACTCGTGCCCATGGAAACAGTGGCAGTTCCTGCCGAACTGCTAAGAACGGTCTTCCTGCTAGGGCCATTGCACGTAGAATCTGTGCAATGCTGTACCCCCTCAAGGTTTAAACTTATTGAAAAGTAACTAAATAAAATCACGGATTGGTTCTCTTGAAAAACAAAAGATATCCAATTCTGACATGTTGCAAGGGCCAAGCAATGGAATGTCGAATTTTGAAATGAGGGCAACACCTAGGGTCCTTCCTCCCGACCTGCCCTTGAGGCGTGCAGGCAGCCATCCACTCCTCGAGTCACTGACGGGCTGCTCTCCCCTCCCCAAGGGGCCTTTCGTGGGACCTCAGGGGTGTCCTCTCTAAGGTGATCACCCTAGCAAAGGTCAGAGCCATTCTTGGAGAGAAAACTAATTAGACAAAAATGTTAAGCAGCTTAAGGTCAGGACAGTGAGAGTAGATCATGAATTTTACGAAGATTCATTAAAAGAGCTGCCATCAGAAACTAACACAACACTGTAAAGCAATTATACTCCAATAGGGATGTTAAAAAAAAAAAAAAAAAGATCTGCCATCTACAAGCTGGAGACCCAGGAGAGCTGGTAGTGTGGTTCCAGTCCAAGTATTCAAGAAGATGGATGTTCTAGCTGAAGACAGGCAGAGGGAGCAAATTCTCTCTTACCTCACACTTTGTTCTGCACAGGCCTCCAATGGACTGGATGAGGCCCACCCACACTGGGGAGGGCAATCTGCTTGACTCAGTCGACAGATTCGAATGCTAATCTCATCCAGAAACACCTTCACAGGCACACCCAGAAATAATGTCTAGCCAAATATCTGGGCACCCCGTGGCCCAGTCAAGTTGGCACATAAAATTAACCCATCACACTGTGATACCTTTAAAAGGTTAAAAAAAAAAGTAAGTGTATCTTACTGTATCTTACTTATACAGAAAGCATATGAGGTAAGCTTTCATTTGTGTAAAATATATACATAGGTTCATATAGACACACCCCACAGGTGACCGCACTAGCTCTTATTAGCTGAGAGCCCACGACATGGGGGGGAGATCACAACGTAGGAGTGAACTGTGCGTATTCACACATACACATATATATTTTTAAAATACAAAATTTATGAGATTTATTGTGTCTTCCTGATCAGTTTGCAGGTGGTATAAAATAGGGTGTGTGAGGAAGTGAATAGAAAATTTCCATGAGGATACACAGGTCAACTGTGTTTCTCTCCTGATGGTAGAATTCTGGGGATTGAGAAGCAGTGGAAAGAGATTTACTTTTCACTTTATATACTTCTATACTGTTTGAACGTTTTAACCGTGGTCACATTCCTCTTTTAAATGACAACTTCTTTAAAACGTGTGTGTGTGTGTGTGTGTGTGTGTGTGTGTGTGTGTGTGTGTGTGTGTGGTTTTGCTGGCCACTAGTGTAATAGGTCCCTTTAGAGTGATGGGCTGCAGCAAACCCTACTGACAGCTTAAGCTCAGGTAACCCTGGACTGGTCAGCTTTGTGGTCAGTTTTGGATGGACATATTTACACTAGAGTATTCCCAAAAAGTGCCAGGAGAAACACCTCACGCCCATTAGGATGGCTACTATCAAAAAGATAGGAAACAACAAGTGTTGGTGAGGATGTGGAGAAATTGGAACACTTGTGCACTGTTGGTGGGAATGTAAAATGGTGCGGCCACTATGGAAAACAGTATGGAGGTTCCTCAAAAAATTAAAAATAAAATTACTATATGACCCAGCAATTCCACTTCTGGGTACATACCCAAAAGAATTGAAAGCAGGGTCTTGAAGAGATATTTGTATACCCGTGTTCATAGCAACATTATTTACAATAGCTAAAAAGTGGAAGCAACCCAAGTGTCCATCAGTGGGTGAATGGATAAGCAAAATGTGGTCTATACATACAGTGGGATATTATTCAGTCTTAAAAAGTACAGAAATTCTGCAATATGCTAGAACATAGATGAACCTTGAAGATATCACACTATGTGAAATAAGACAGTCACAAAAAGACAAATACTGTATGCTTCCACTTATATGGAGTAGTCATAATCATAAAGATGGAAAGTATAATGATGGTTGCCAGGGGCTGGGGGAGGAGAGAATGAGAAGTTATTGTTGACTGGTATAGCTGCAGTATTACAAGATGAAAAGAGTTACGCGGATAGATGGTGGTGATGGCTACACAACAAGATGAATATATTTAATACCACTGAACTGTATACTTAAAAATGGTTAAGATGGTAAATTTTTATGTTATGTGTATTTTTTTTTTCTTTTTTGCAGTACACGGGCCTCCCACTGTTGTGGCCTCTCCCGTTGCGGAGCACAGGCTCTGGACGCGCAGGCCCAGCGGCCATGGCTCACAGGCCCAGCCGCTCCGTGGCATGTGGGATCTTCTCGGACCGGGGGACGAACCCGTGTACCCTGCATCCGCAGGCAGAGTCTCAACCACTGCGCCACCAGGGAAGCCCTATGTTATGTGTATTTTAACACAACAAAAAAAAAAAAAAAAAAAGGAAAGAAAAAAAGACGCAGTCAAACATGGCTGTGTCTTAAAAAATGAAAAGCAACAAATACATCCATTTTAATAACAGCAGCAAAAAACAGTACCAGTAGAATGGTTAAAGAAAAGTAACCCATTTCATCCTTTCTAGCACCAGAGACAGTGCCTGGAAATTCTAGGAAGGACAACCCAAGCTGCTGACACAGAGGTCCTTCCCTGGGACTCCCATGGCTCAGCTTCACTCCTGGCCCCTAGGAGAGGGGCCCCTGCTCAGCTGGCAGGAAGTTCATCTCCACTATCAGGCCTCCTGACCATAAAAGTCATACCATCGGTCAGGTTCTACTGCCTGGTCTCAAATCTCAAAGTCCATAGCAAAAGGGAGAGCCAAGGAGACTCTCTCTCCTGGAGCACAAGCCAGGCTGTGTCCAGCTGTGCCTGGTCTGAGCCAGCATATCTTTCTTTCTTTTTTTTTAAACATCTTTATTGGAGTATAATTGCTTTACATTGTTGTGCTAGTTCCTGCTGTATAAGAAAGTGAATCAGCTATATGTATACATATATCCCTATATCCCCTCCCTCTTGTGTCTCCCTCCCACCCTCCCTATCCCACCCCTCTAGGTGGTCACAAAGCACCGAGCTGATCTCCCTGTGCTATGCAGCTGCTTCCCACTAGCTATCTATTTTACGTTGGGTAGTGTATATATGTCAATGCTACTCTCTCACTTCGTCTCAGCTTACCCTTCCCCCTCCATGTGTCCTCAAGTCCATTCTCTACGTCTGCGTCTTTATTCCTGTCCTGCCCCTAGGTTCTTCAGAACCATATATTTTTTTTTAGATTCCATATATAGGTGCTAGTATATGGTATTTGTTTTTCTCTTTCTGACTTACTTCACTCTGTATGACAGTCTCTAGGTCCATCCACCTCACTACAAATAACTCAATTTCGTTTCTTTTCATGGCTGAGTAATATTCCATTGAATATATGTGTCACATCTTCTTTATCATCTGTCGATGGACACGTAGGTTGCTTCCATGTCCTGGCTATTGTAAATAGGAGCATATCTTTCTTGAATGACAAGTGGCTTGGGATCGACATACATTCTCTTGCTGACCCTCCCCTATTCATTTAAGCTGTACCATGTGACATGGTGGAGTCTGCGCCAGCTCTTCACTTGACGATAGTATAAATTCTGGGGCAGCACTGACCAGCATTGACCATTGTGACGATGGAAATGTTCTATATCCTCTGTGCTGCCTAATATGCCATATGCGGCCATTGAGCACCTGAAAGGTGGCAAGTGTGACTGAGGAACTGAATTTTAAATTTTATTCAATTGTAATTAATTTAAATTGCAATAAGTACGTGCTGCCAGCGGCTGCTCTATTGGAGAGTGCCACTCTAGAACCCTGACCTGAATGGTGTTAGCTTGGTCTTGGTTAAATTCTAGCCTTGGAATGTTAAAAGTGACCTAGAGGGGTGGGATTAAGGAGGGTGGGAGGGAGATGCAAGAGGGAGGGGATATGGGCATATACATATGCATATAGCTGATTCACTTTGTTATACAGCAGAAACTAACACAACACCGTAAAGCAATTATACTCCAATAAAGATGTTAAAAAAATACCATTTACACTAGCACAACATATACTTTTTAGAAATAAAATTTATAAAACATGTAAAAAACAAAGTGACCTTCTTGAAATGAATCTTCAGTGGCAGAGCTATTAATAACTAGCTGTTTCACTTTTAAACCAACTAACTAATCCAGCAACTAACTAGTCAACTCCCCTCCATTGACCCCACAGCTTCCTCCGGGTACCATCTGTGTCTTCTCCTTCCCTTCACAGACAGGGTTTGGGAAAACATTTTCTACGATCGTTGACATGTCCTCATTCCTGCTCACTCCTCACTCCCTGCCACCTGGCTTCCCCTCATGCTGCTTTCAAAGCTGCCTCTCTTGTCAAAGTCACCACTACTGCTGAGTTAGTCTTCAAGGGCTGCCACCACAAAGTGCCACAGACTGGGTGGCTTACACAACAGAAATTCATTTTCTCACAGTTCTGGAGGTTGGAAGTCTGAGATCAAGGTGTCAGATGGATGGTTTCTTCTGAGGCCTCTCTCCTTGGCTTGTAGATGGCTGCCTTCTCCCTGTGTCTTCACATGCTCTTCTCTCTGTGTGGTCTGTGTCCTAATATCTTCTTTTTATAAGGATACCAGTCATGTTGGATTAGGGTCCACCCATATGTCCTCACTTTAACTTAATTACTTTTATTTTTTCCTTTGGCTGCACGGCATGTGGGACTTTAGTTCCCAGACCAGGGACCGAACCCGTGGCCCCTGCAGTGGAAGTGCAGTCTTAACCACTGGACCGCCAGGGAAGTCCCTTAATTATTTCTTTAAAGATTCTATTTCCAAATATAGTCACATTCTGAAGTACTGGGGGTTAAGACTTCCACATATGAATTTGGAATGGGGGACACAATTCAACTCAAAACATCTGCTTTGCTGCTAAATCCAACATACGCTTTTCCACCCTTGTTTTGCTTAATCCTTCAGCATCACTGGACAAAGATATCCACCTCCCCCTACAACTCTCTCCTCTCTTCCTTCCCTGTCTCCATACTCCTGGTTTTTCTCCCATCTCTCTGGCTGCTTCTCCTCAGTCTCCGCCACAGACTCCTCTTCGTTTGTCTTGCCTTTAAATGTTGGGGCTCCTCAAGGCTTTGTCCTTGTTTTCTCTTCTTCTCTGACACACTCTCATCCACTTCCACGGCTTTCCTTACCATCTTTGTGCTGATGCTATCTAAGTCCCTGTTTTCAGCCCAGCTTCTCTGCTGAGCTCTAGACCCAAATACACAGTGTCCATCTAATGGACATTTATCTATGCTTGGATTTCCTGCAGGTAAGTCAAATTCAACAGGTTAAAACTGAATCAGCTGTCTTCCCACCTTCTCCAAACCTGCTTTTCCTCTGTGGGCTCTAGCTCAGGGAATGGCGCCTCGTTCACCCACTTGCTTATTTTAGAAGCCTGCAGCTTCATCTTGACTTCTCCTCCTCCGTCATCCCCCATATCCTTTTCCCTCCTACATATAAATTCTGTCTCCTAAAAGACTCTTAATATTCTGCTGCTTCTCTTCATCTCCATTGTCACTCTGCTTGTTCAAATCACCATCTGATATTTCTAAAATGCAAATGTGATTATGCCCCCCTTGCCCTGCACTTAAGATACTTCAGTGACTTCCCATTTCTCTCAGGACAAAGCCCAAACCTCCTAATATGATGCCTCTGTAATCCTCCCCCTGTTTCCCTCACCCTCCCTCATCTGCAGCTTCTTGCACTCTGTGCATTCTCTGTTCCAGGTTTAGCCCAAATATATCGCAGCATCTCTCACCTACGGGCTGTTCCCCTGCTGGGAACTCTCCTTGCCCACCTGCTCTGGCCTGGTTTCAGCTCTTAGAGATCACTCTCTGGGTATCTGGGCCATGTGTCCCTTTATGTAGCCTTATAAGACTCTACAACTTCCAGCTCCTCCACGAGACTTCGAGTTCCCTGAAAGCAGAAACGTGTCTGTCTTGTTTACCACTGACACGTAGTAGGTGCTCAGCACCCCCAAGAGAACCATTAAATGGAGCACGGTCAGGACACAGAGTATGGGGACCTTCTTCCTATGCCTTCTAAGGGGAGACCTGCTTTCTGTCCACACAGATTTTCCTACACCATAAACCACTCTAGAGAGCCTGTGTGATTCATGGAAAATGGCAGATTGAGCCCCAGCCTCCAGGAGCTGGACTCACAAAGGAGATGATTTGAAAAGAGCCAGGAGAGAGGCCTTTTCCTCTACATTTGAGCCATAGAACCACTAGATTAATCAGCATACATGGGCTTCCAGGCCAGCCTCAAACAAAATTGGTAGAGTCTATGGAAGCTCACAGGATAGACAAGTGGATTTGAAAAGAACACAAAAGAGAACTCTCTGACACTCTCTTGTGTGGTAGAAAAAGCTTACGGCTATCAGATGCAAGGTTTTTATTTTTCATTCACCTACAAATCTTTATGGAGGGACTTCTCTAAGCAAGGCTCTGTTCTGGACACACATGGTTAGAACTGAGCACTCCAACACACACATACAAGAAACCAGATCCCCGGAAGTGACCAACCTATAGAGTTCAAGAGCCTTTTAAGATTGTACACCTGTTGTAGTTATCTTATTTCCCAAAGTCAGGGATGTTTAAATGTCAAGGGCATGCCTCTTGCTAAAAAGGAATATTTACAAAACTGAGAGTATTGCTCTCCAGATATTTTTACAAGAGTAAATAGAAGCAAAGGAACTGGAGCTAAAGAAATAAAGACACTATACTTGGAAGTCTGAACAAGTGGAATGTGAGACCAAGAATTCTCCTCCACTGGGACATTCCTCCTAGAATGTGGAAGGGGCTGTTCTGATGTGAACTGGTGTTTCTGGCATTGTACCCAGTAAATTCCTGAGGACACAGAAGTGGAGACACAGAATTGCAGAATTAGAAAACACCAAAAGTAGGGGCCTAGACCAGTGAAAGTTCTCTTAGCTACTCCTGGATAATGGTTTAATGCTTGTTCCAGTGGGAAGAAATACACAAATGGAGGAAATCAATTGATATCTGGAGTCAAGGAGTGAGCAGAGCAGGCAGCTGCCTAGCACTCCTCCCACGGCCCTCCCGGCAGGAAGGAAAGACTGGTGAGATTTCATCACCAGAGAAACTTATTTCTCTGACTTAGAGTGAAAGCCTTAAGGTAAACATGAGAATGCTTGCGGGAAGCCAACCAAATTTGCACTTTGTTGACTTTTGTCTTCCCTTCTTTCCATCCTCAGTGTGAACAAAATACTTGGGAAAGAATAGAGGGACTCTGCAGCCAGTGTCGGGAAAGTCAGTCCTCCCTGCGCCACACCCTCACTCAGCTTATGGGTTCAAGTCCCATAGTAACTTCTTCCTTTGCACCCACTGCTCAACTGCCCACGGCCATAAGCTTAAATTTTCCTTTGTTCACATTTTGCCCCCCCAAACAGATAGTAATATATTTGAAGGCAGGAGTGTCCCTTGCACATTAGAGATGCACACTTCATATATATCAAAACACACAATGGACCAGTAAATCTCTGAGCGAGACAGAAAGAAGCGCTAGAGGCAAACAGTGTTGGTCCTAAAATTTGTTAAGCGTTCACGATGTATGAAAAATAGTAGGGTTTTCTTTCGCTTTCATTCATTCATTCAAACCTGTGCCTGTACGTTGGGTGAAGACACTCATGGGTCTCCATGTTGACAAGAGGCTCAGGGAATAGAGCCTCTGCACAGACACCCCCAGCTATCCGTGTGGCTCTGGCGCCTTCCCTAGTTGTTATGATGCTTTTGGCTTAGAAAAAAAAGGATGAAACAAAGTTCAATTGAAGTTCATTGTGTGTGTTTGTATGTTTCCTTAGAGCTTACACTTGGCAATCCTCAAGGGAGGACTTTGGCTGAACCCTGTGAACTAGGGGGAAAGAATTACAAAAGTCTGGGACTAGTTGACCAGAAAAGTCCCTGTGGTCTGACAGATTACCATTTCCCACATGTTCCTCTTCATCGGAGAAATGAGTCTCAATTTCAACTGGCTCCGCTGCTTCTTCTGGATCTTTCCTCCATGTGTCTAAATCATATGCTTCTGTATTGATTTTTCAGATTTAGATATAAACTCTTGACTTCCTGCTGTGAAAGATGAGGATTTGGCACTCTTGTTCTGCCCATTCTTCCAATGTAACTGTCTCATAATTTTTTTTATTAAATCAATAGTCAAGGTTAACACTGTGGTGATTATTGTAAATATTTTTCCCAGCTCAGGCGAACTGATAATGTTTCCTTTGTAATGCAACATTTATTTTTCTCCCTGGAGTTCAAAATTATCTTGTGATTTATAACTATTCCGGATGTTCTTTCAACTCTTTGCCAGAATTGTTAATCTCCTCATAACAGTCAAAGGTGTCAGGTAACCTGTTGATGTTTTACTTTTAACACAGCCCCTCTGGAGCCCACTGGCCTCCTGCTCTGATGTGTCATCCAACTCTCCTGTGTTGAATCCCTGTTTCTTGAAACCGATGTCTTCTCTTTCCCTGGTTTACTCCCTCGTTTGGGTGGAACACATCCTCCAGTAGCTTCCCAATAAAGCCTGCTTGGATTCTATTGATTTTTTTTTTCTGTCTTTATATTTTTTTAAAACTGAGACCTCATTTTTATTCTATAAGTAGTATTTTTTCATTGGTGCAATTATCTTCCATTACCTCTCTGAAGATATTAATTATGATTTTCCTGAAAGTTTATGCTGTTCTTTGGGCTGCCTTAATTTCCTCTGAATTCCTGTGTTTGATTAGGATTCCCAACAATCATGGTCTATAAGTCTTTTCTTTGAGCTCAGTTACCCTAAAGAAGAACTTTCCAACCTGTAGCTGGTGGTTCTCACCATTCATTCAGCATGCCAACTTGCCTTTAAGCTCCTTCTCCAGCATGTTTTCTGTTGGATGAAGTAGATGCCTCACTGGTGGGGTGGAGAAGTGATCCAGGGGTCCCCCTGCATTTAGTACAGGCTCTTAGCCCACACCCCACCTCCTGAGAGGTTCCTGGTGTCTCCAATCCCTTGCCTTTCAGGGGCTCTATGGGGCCAATCTGTTAGCTTCCTGCCCCCTATCTGCAACTCATGCCTGGTCTCTAAGTCACTTCTTACTTGCTATCTGCTTTCCAGTTTCCAACATTTTGTTCACATCTCTCTCTCCATTCTTATTGCCTTTTCTTTTAGCTTTATCCTTGAGGATTTTGTTGCCTTTAACAAAATCTTTATATCGTAATGAGGTTTTGAGACAGAATGGAGGCAAAAGAGGGTGTTTAATCCACCATGTTTACTTGGAAGGTTACCCCATCTTTCAATGGAAAAAAAGTACTTAAAATAGATTCTATGACAATTCTACCTAGTTTGAGAAAGTTGTTAAATCATCGCATCTATAGGTCTAGTTCATGACCCTCGCTCAGCTGTCTGCCATGTAAAAGGTGAGCAGTTACTGCTGGTTGACTATTTGAATGAATAAATGAATCAGGTGTTTACTGGTAGTGCTGTTGGCTCCTTTGGAAGCTAAAGGACTCTGGAAACTCAGAAGGGGGGAGAGCACAGTAGGTTCAGTGAGCTCAGGAACAGTGGCTCCACATCTGGTTGGGTCACTTGGGAAGCTTCTAAAATTACAGATCCTCGAAGGTTATTCCAGAACTAATTGAATCTGGTCCTCAGGAACTGGGTCCTGAAATGCAGTTGCCTTCTTGTTACATTAGAAAAAGAAACCTCTGGTGCCTAAGGCACTGCAAATCATATACTTTTTTTGTTGTTTGCAACTGAAAGCATTCCTAACAGATACATGGGGCTTGTGAGAGTCCTGAAACGTGGAAGTGGGGAGGGTGTCCAATCAGAGGAGTGTGGAAAGGGCTTAGCAAACATCTCCAGGGGTATGCTGCCCCCAAAAGCCTCCCAGAAGGAAGGGTGCTGATGGGGAGCCCTCTCAGGTGCTCTCCAGGTTCCTGATGCTGACCTGTTCCTCTCCAGGTGCTCTTACCTGCTCCTCCCCTTGCCCAGCCCAGCAGACCTACTCTGGCCTCCCTGGGAGGCACTGGGGTGCAGTTGTCTGGCAATTCCTCTAGTCTCTCTCCTTGTTCTGTTTCTCTCCATGCTTCATGCCCTAAGCCTCACTTTTTGCTTTTCTAAAGCTGCTTTGGAGTCACAAATCTCAACATTAACTATTTCTGGCTCTTTTCAATCACCTTCTATCAACTTTACTCTCCCATGAGGTCACTTGGTCACTGTATAAGGAAGCAGGGAAAGAAAAATCCACAGACTAATATCTCAAGGTAACATCTCACCATGTTTGTTAATAATAACCTACTCATTGTTGAATTCACCCCTCCAGCCACCCTCAGCAAGAGAGGCTGGGTTTACTTCCTGAACTGCTGGAGGTGGATTATGTGGGATCCTGCAGAGATGGCAGAAATACAGGGAGTTCTGGGGAGAAGGCAGTGGCTGGAATCCCAGGAAGTTCTCCCAGCACTAAAGAAGAGTAAGGGGGTCTTTTCTCCTGGAGGAAGAGGAAGTGGGTGAACTCTAGGGCCAAAGCCCTATGTCAGGGAGAGGGGACACCTCAAAAGAATGGTGCACGTTCTTTGATGGTTAAATGTAGTAGAGTAATATCCTGTTCCTAGAGACAGGGATTCTAATGCAGAGATTGCGACCTCTGACCTGAGATTGTGCCCTGAGTAGGCAGTGTGTGTTACGGAGGCAGGCAGCAGGTGACTCTGCAGACTCGATGGAGAGAGTTAAATGATCCTCATGTAACAATAGCTCTTGGGGCAGAAATTAGTCATGACACAGGGAACCGAACGATGTGCTCCTTGCTGGGGAGGAAACCAGCATTTTAAAATCCTCTACATATTTACCATCCTTTGGACCATATTCCTGGAGCGCTTCACTGTTCTAAGTGTCTGAGGAGGGCTCCTGAGGGACCCGGTACCCGGTCCTTTGACAACAAGACTAGAAGCTAGAGGATCCCAAGGCAGGACAGGGCCCTGGTGATCTGCTGACATTAGAATTCATTTAGAAAAATGCAGATGGAATGCAACTGTCTCACTTAATGATGTAATAAACACACAGTGTTTTACTTGAAGTGCCTGGAGATGTTTCCTTGAGGTCTCACTAAGCAAGAGATCTAGTGGGATGGATGCAGCTCACTGTCCAGCTGCTGCCCCTTCCTGACTGTCCCTGAGGCAACTTCAAGGCCAATGGTGCTCAAGAAAGTCAGGTGGTTTGCAATAATGAGTTCAGAGTTAGAAGTGAGTCACTCTTCAGATCAGTTTTGAACTTGATCCGTGACTTCCCTCAGTGGATTTCAGATCTGTCAATTTTTTACTTTTTGTACTTTTAAGTTAAAGCTAAGTTATTGTGTGTGTAAGCACTTGAGATTGCGTTATTTTTCTGGTGGATTGACCTCTGGTCATTATAAAGTGTCCCGCTTCCTGCTGGGTGATGCTTCTTGCCTCACAATTTACTGTCTGATGTTAGGAGAGCTACCCCAGCTCCTTGTGGTAAACATTTGCATGAGAACTCATTCTCTCAATTTCAATCTTTCTGTGTTCCTATATTTCAAATGTGTCTATTTTTTTATACAGTATTACAGTTTTAGCTTTTTACTTGGCTTAATTTATATTAGTTCTTGATATAGTTGGGTTTATAGTGACTATCTTACTATTTGTTTTCTAATTAACCCGCCTGCTTTATGTTCCATTTAAAATTTTTCCTTCCTTCTCTTGAATGACTGAAACATTTTTTTATCATTCCATATTACCCCTTCATTAACATGTCATAGATTTCTTTACTTAGTGTTTTCATGTCTTCAGTGCTGATCTCTGGCTACATACTAAGGTATTACTTTCAGTTCCAGGTTTCATAGGTTGAAGAAGAAAAGTAGCAAACTTTCTGAGTGCTAAGAGGTGGGCAATAGATGGTTTAAGCTTAGAAATTAATGGTTGGATGGATAAATAAAAATGGAAGGCTGAACTAGGTAATTCTTTGAAGGAATCCATGAGATACATGGTTTTACATGGAAGGGACTACATTTGCAACAAAGGAAAACACCATCAGTGGTGTTTACAACAGTTAACTCCTTTTAATTTGCCTTCTGGTTTTGATCCAATAACCAATTGCTATTGGAAATTTATACTGGATTACCCATGAGTATCTCAAATTCAGTGTATCCTCCCTCTCTGCCCTCGCTCGCTTCCCTGTACTCTATCTCAGCAATAGCACCACCATCGACCAGGTTGCCAAGCCTAGAACCTGGGCATCATCTTTGACTTCCCCCTCTTTCTCATCTCTTTTTATCACCAAATCTGACCGCCTCTATATATTAAAGGTCCCTCACATCCATCCACATCCTCCATACTCTTTCTTACTGCCTCTACCCAGTCTTTTCTATTGCTAAACCACAGAACAGTGCTTAATGACTCAATTTGCTAAATGAATGCTCACAGAAACAAACATTTTAAGACAAACAAGACTACCCTCTTGCCATATCAATTAGCTTCTTTTCAGATATTAAAGGCCCACAAAGGGTTGGGGGTAGGGGAGACCTGATACAACAGGAAGGACTAGTAACAAAGAGCATTACAAAGGATACAATGATTTAACTCTCAGTGGGTCCTACACTAGCCTCTGCTTCTCTCCTCATGTTAGGAAACATAAAATGCTCTCCTTGGAGGTCATAATAACCGAAGTGAGTAAAACTCTGAAAGCCAATTTTCAGTTCCCAAGTGTACTGGCTATCGAGAATTTTCAGTGGACCTGATGGATCAAAGTAATGCAAAAAAGCGGGACCTCCAGCCTCAGGGTTTTATAGCATCTATAAAACACGTTTTATAGTTTCTGCTCAATTTTATGCTGTTAAGCTAAACATTTGATATCATACGGCACTTTAAGCACATTGATTTATGGTAAGTCAGCAATTGCATCTGTAATAAAAAGCCCCAAGTATGGGTTTTTTAAGTAATCTACTGTATTTATTATTGACATAAATGGTTACCTGCAGTCCTCTTGATCATCATCTTAGATTTAACTCATGTATTAAAGATATTATGTTTCCCACTCAGCAAGGTCATCACCAAGGTGAAAACTATACATGGTTGGAAATGAAAAAGATTAAATGTGTAATGATATTTTTCAAATAAATGATATATAGGATTTCACCTTTCTACATTTCTGATTAATAATCATATTCTGTTTATTTTTTATACCCGCCTCCTTCGCCCAGTCCCCAACTCCGGCAGCCACTAATCTTTTCTTCATTTCTATAATTTTTTTATTTCAAGAATGCTGTATAAATGAAATCAGTTTGTAAACTTTTGAGATTGGCTTTTTTTTTTCCATTCAAATATAATTCCCTTGAGGTCTGTTTAGTTTTATGTGGACTGTCTCATGCTTATTTTGCCAGCATGGATACAACTACGCTGGCATAATTAAATTAAGAACTACTTCAGTACAAACCAAAGTAAAGAGAGTCTAAATTCAAAGTAATTTCATAACAGGGAAACATTATTTATAATTGAGTCCATTTTAATGAGAGAAAAATGTTTATTTTTAGACAGTGTTAAAACAAGTTTGGACAAAAATGCATTTAGTTCATCTAAGAGGTGGTTGGCAGCATAATTAAAAAAACACCCAATATCCCTAATGCTAATTTAAGAGATGTTTTAAACGTTTGAAAGAAATTATGAAAAATTTGGAGAAGATTCCATTTTCATTTGCAGAATGCATATTTTTAGTATGTAAGCATTTATTGAGTTCAGCCTATGTGTATACAGTAAGGCCAAAAGGAAGGGAAAAAGAAAATTTGCATGGGCCAAAGGCACAGATTTGTATTGCTTTCCTTTGACTAGCTTGTGTGTTCCTTGCTATTGTTCTCAAGATATTGTATGTGGGCTTATTTTTGTTTTCATAAATAAATTGAAAGTTTGACAAAGGCTCTTTCTTTTCAAAGACTTCAACAAAGGGAGGTGTACAATTTCATTTCAGGGAGTGTTGGCAGGCCATGTCATGAGGTCCCAGGTTTAATGATTTTCTAGGAGGACTCAAAGGACGCAAGGTAAGTTGTAGTCGTGATTTATTATAGAGAAAAGATACAAAGCAAAATCAGCAAAAGGAAAAGGTGGATGAGGTGAAGTCTGGCATAAGCTTCTAAGAGTCCTCTCCCAGAGGAGTCACAGAGGACACTGAATTCCTCCAGCAGCAAGCTGTGACAATACATACGGAATGTTGCCAACCGGGAAAGTCCATTAGAGATGCAGTGCCTAGAGGTTTCCCTGGAGACTGATCACACAGCACTCTATCTAGCACATATCCCAATTCCAGGCTCCCAGAAGGAAAGCACGTGTTTACCATAAACTATACTATTTGTACAAACGGTTTGGCACAGTGAGCCTCATTTATCAGTTAATGGATGGGAACCCTCTTGAAATCTAAGTTCCCAGATGCCAGCCAACGGCCAACCTTGCAAGCGTTTTCAAGTTAAGCAGGGCAGACCTGCTATGTTAACTCTTCTCTGTACATAAGGCCCTTTAGTGTAACACCTATCAATTTGATCTCCATCTCTGACTGTGTCTTGGAACACACATGGGTAACAGATAAGGGTTATTTGTTGACTCTCAGCTAAATAACAAGGCAGGGACAAATGAAGAAGAAAGTGACTAGCAGACATGCCTCTTTCTCCTAGCAGGAGAAAAAAAACAGAGCTACAACAAACAACAATAAAAATCAACACACAAAACTTTAAGATTAAAAATACTATAAAAAATGGATTCACATTCACTATCCTTATTGACAAAATCTATATTGTGGCTTGAGATAGTGATAATGATATATAGAGCATCCCAGTTATCAAAATATCTAAAATATTATTTCATTTTAAACTCTCATCTTTTAAAATGTGTGTGTGTGTGTGTTCATTACTATAAGGTACTAGTACTGTGATACATGCATACATTTTGAAACTAAATAAATATGCATATGTGAGGACTGTGCACTCAAACAGGCGGTTAGCAACTACAGTCGTCCCTCAGTATCCATAGGGGATTGGTTCCAGGACCGGCCATGAATACCAAAATCCATGGATGCTCAAGACCTGCAGTTGGCCCTTCATACCTGTGGATGTGGAATGCGCAGATATGGAGGGCTGACTGTACTGCCTTTGGGTCATAAAATTTTAAAACTGGAAAAAATCACATAGACTCAGCTAAATTTCCTCATTTTATATTGCAGCATTATTCACATTAGGAATATATGGAAGCAACACAAGTGTTGAGATGAATGGACAACAAAATGTGTGGTATATAAAATGGAATATTATTCAGCCATAAAAAGAAGGAAATCCTGCCATGTGCTACAGCATGGATAAGGCTGGAGGATGTTATGTTAAGTGAACTAGCCAGACACAGAAAGACAAATGTCACATGATCTCACTTATATGTGGAATTTTTTAAGAAGTGGAACTTATAGTAGCAGAGGGTATAAAGGTGGTTGGGTACCACAGGCAGGGGTGGGAGTGGAAGAAAATGGGAGATATTGACCAAAGGGGATAAACTTTCAGTTTCAAGATGAATAATTTCTGAAGACCTAATGTACAGCACAGTGACTACAGTTAATAACAAAGTACTAACAGAAATTTGCTAAAAAGGTAGATCTCAAGTGTTTTAACAACACACACAAAATATGATAACTATGTGAGTTGATGGATATAATAATTAGCTTGATTATAGTAATAATTTCACAGTGGATACATATATCAAAACATC
This sequence comes from Delphinus delphis, assembly GCF_949987515.2. Lineage (NCBI taxonomy): Eukaryota > Metazoa > Chordata > Mammalia > Artiodactyla > Delphinidae > Delphinus > Delphinus delphis. The sequence goes on along the minus strand of NC_082686.1, from coordinate 105,604,670 downwards.
ACATTGTATACCTTAAATAAATACAATTTTAATTTGTCAATCATATCACTATTAAGCTGGGGGGGCGGGAAAAAGTAAGAAAATTGAAGCCCAGGGAGATGAAGTGGACTTGTCCAAGGTGATAGAGAAGTTAGTGGTAGGGCCAGGCTAGAACCTGGATCATCCTTGAGCCAAGCAGGAATGTTTGACAAGATCCAGGATCTTTTGGAGGAAGGAAGGAATGAGCTACCTTTCTCCTTGTCCCTGTTTCCCATGTGTCATCTTGCCTTGGCATCTTCTTTTCCATATTATTCTTTCTCAGGGGGACTGGGCTGCCATAGCTTGCCTCATCTGGAGAGAGGGGAGGGGGATTTATGCCCAGTTCCTTCTCTGATAGGTGACTTCACCTTAGAGTATACATGAGACATTACTGGTTAGACGTTGGCCAGGATTACAATTGCTCAGAACTGTGGCATTAGTACATTATTAGACATTATTTTACTCCTTTCCCAGTTAGTTGGCTGGAATTGATGAGAACTTAAGTTAGCCTGGAGCATCAGTAGTAATAATCCCTTATGTTTTCACAAGGCTTCCCCAGCTATAAAGTATTTTCCTCCACGTAGTATCAATTGGTTATTGCTTAAACCACTAAATTTTGGGTAGTCTATATAACCAGAAAAGAATGGATAGAACTATTCATTCTGTCCAATAATAAAAAGACAATCCAATTAAAAATGGGCAAAGGATCTGAATAGGCATTTCTCTAGAGAAGATCTATGAAGTCTAATCAGCACATGAGAAGATTCCCAATATCATTAGCCATCAGGAAATGCAAAGCAAAGAAATATGACTTCACACCCACTAGGATGGCTATAATAAAAAAAGACAAGACAACAACAAGTATTGACAAGAATGTGGAGAAGCTGAAACCCTATACATTACTAGTGAGAATTGAAACATATATCCACAAAAACTTGTATAAGAATGTTCATAGCAGCTTCATTCAATATAGCCAAAAAGTGGAAACAATTCAAATGTCCGTCAAGTGATGAACAGATAAAGAAAATGTTGTATATTCACACAATGGACTAATATTTGGCAATTACAAGGAATGAAGTACTGATATATGCTACAACACAGATGAAACTTGAAAACATTTTATAAGATGAAAGGAGCTAATCATAATATACCACACATATGACTCCATTTGTATGAAATGTTCCAAACAGGCAAATCTATAGAGACAGAAAACAGATTAGTGGTTCCTGAGGCCTGGGTGGGTAGGGAACAGTAAGGGGAAATGGAGAGTGAATGCTAATGGGTAAAGGGTTTCCTTCTGGAGTGTGGAAATGTTATAAAATTAGATTGTGGTGATGGCTGCGCAACTCTGTAGGGATACTAAAATCGATTGAATTGCACACATTAAATGGTTGAATTGTATGGTATGTTAGTGGTATCTCAATAAAGTTATTTTAAAAGACCTCATTGAGAAAATAAAAATGCAAGCCACAGACTGGGAGACAATATTTACAAAATATAATCTGATTAGAGAACTTACATCCCAAATATATAAAAAAAACTTTTACAACTAAATATTGGGAACACAAACAACTCAATTTTGAAAAAATGGGGGAGAGATTTGAATAGACAATTAACCAAAGAAGATATATAAATGCTAAATAAACACATGAAAAGTTGTTCACTCAACATCATTAGTCATCAGGGAAATATAAAGTAAAACTACCAAGAGCTATTACTACATGTCCTTTAGAATGGCTAAAATCAAAGAAAAAACCTTACAATACACAGTGTGCATGAGCACGTGGTGTTACTGGGTCTCTCATACATTTCCGTTGGGGATGCTGAAAGGCACACCCAGTTTGCATAGCAGTTTGGCAGTTTCTTAAAAACTTAAGTATACGCTTACCATTCAACTGACCAATCCTAGTCACAGGTATTCACTCAAGAGAAATAAAAACCTATGTTTTTACAAAGATGTATGCATGATTGTCCTTAACAATTTTATTCATAATAGCTTAAACTGGAAGGAACTCAAGATTTCATCAAAGGTGGTTGGATAGACAAACCATTCTATATCCCTTCAAAGGAATAAAAGGAATAAACTACTGGTGCACACAACAATATGGATGAATCGCAAATGGCTTATGTTAAGTGAAAAGAAGACAGATAACGACGACTACATACTCTATGATTCTGCTTATATAAAAATCTAGAAAAGGCAAACTGTAATGAAGGGAACCAGATCAGTGGATGTATAGGGACAGGAGTAGAGGAAAGGATCAACTGTAATGGGCCGTGAAGGACTTTTGGGGGGTGATGTTTTGATGTGGGTGGTGGTTACATAATGGAATACATTTGTCATGAGTCATTGACTTGTACAGTGACAAGGTATACATTTTACTGAATGTAAGTTATGCCTTAATAAAAGTGATTAAAATTTTTAGACAAAAATCAAAGAAATGTGGGGTTTATGGAGGTAGTGAATTACTACAGACTGAAGGTTTGTTTTCCCCCTAAAATTCAATGTTAAACCCTAAGCCCCAATGTGATGGTATTAGAAGGTGGTACCTTTGGGAGGTGGGATCAGTGCCCTTATAACAAAGAAGCCAGAGAGCTTCCTTGTTCCTTCTGCCATGTAAGCATGCAGTGAAAAGAACGAGGAAGCAGACTCTCACCAGATACTGTCCCTGCCGGCACCCTGATCCTGGACTTGCCAGCCTCCAGAACTGTGAGAAATAAATTTCTGTCATTCATAGCTACTTAGTCTATGGCATTCTGTTTTATTCAATAGTAGCCTGAATGGACTAAAACAGGAATTAACAAGGGATTATTGGTGGTAACAAACTGCAATTCACCAATGTGAGCCAGTCCTTATGTGAGGTACATATGGATGAGAAGTTAAGACCCCTGTGACTCCCAGAGCAGGGGTCTGGCCACTACACCACATGTTCAGTTTTTTTTAGTTTGTATAGTATCACTTTATACAAATCCAAAGCATTGTGAAAACGAGTGAAACATGAAGGAGTTATTATTATTATTTTTTTTTGCGGTACGCGGGCCTCTCACTGTTGTGGCCTCTCCCGCTGCGGAGCACAGGCTCAGCGGCCATGGCTCACGGGCCTAGCTGCTCAGTGGCATGTGGGATCTTCCCGGACCGGGGCACGAACCCACGTCCCCTGCATCGGCAGGCGGACTCTCAACCACTGCGCCACCAGGGAAGCCCATGAAGGAGTTTGAAAAGCAAATATGTTGAGTTATGACACAGTTACTGGACAGTACCCTCAGAGGCAGGGCATGCTCCAGGATTAGCCTGGATTAAGTCAACCCTGAGACAGGGACCTGAGAGGTAGAGAAAAGCATTAACATGCAGGCTTGAGACTGCTATCCTGAGGCCCTTGGTGGTCATCTGAGAACTTGGATTTGGGGAAGGATCCCCAAACCCTTATAAGAATGGTTCACTGTGCCTAAACTGTGCCAATAATGTGGTTTGTGCTAAACACACGCTTTCCTTTTGGGAGCCTGGGATTTGGGCACAGGCCAGGCAGAGGGTGTCTATGTGACCACGTCTCATGAAAGACATTGGACAGTGAGCTTCTCAAGAGCTTCCCTGGCAGACAGCATTTCACACACAGCATGTCACAACTTGTTGCTGGGGGAATGAAGCACATCCTGTGTGATTTACTGGGAGAGAAGTCTTGGAAGCTTGTTCCTGGTCTTCTGGACTTCACCCCATGCACCTTTTCCCTTTGCTGAGTTTGCTGTGTGTCCTCTAGCTGTAATCTATCAAAACCACGAGTACGAATATATTCTGAGTTGTGTGAGTCCTTCTACATAATCATTGAACCTAGGGGTGATCTTGGAGACCTCAACACAGGAGGTGATCCCAGGAGACACTAAGAAGGGAAGGGATGATGGCCTTAAAGGTATATATTGTCAAATAAGTTACCAGAGTGGGTGAGTGGGACAAAATTCTTCTGGGGAATTTGGAACGATTGTAGAACATGCACTTATGTGGCAATGGGGGATGTAATATTTATCCACCAACTCCTGAGTTGGTATTAATTATCTGAAACTTCCAGTCTACCCTGTGCATGGGCCCAGTGGGCTCTGGTGGCCACAGCCAGCCCCGAAGCCAAGAGCTGCAGCTGGAAGCATGCTATGTGCCTGTGGAGGATACGGTGGGGCACTTCTGCTACAGCCCCTAAAAGGCATGAAATCAAACATGAAGTAGGACCATTGCCCAGTCTTTCCCAAGGTGCTCATCACCTGCCTTAGCAACACAGGGAAGATGGATTACTTGTGCTTCATTCCCACCAGAGAGGCCCTTCCTCCCAGGAGAGGGCGCTGTAAGCTGCAGCCTCGCCCGGGGCACCATGAGCACAAGGGAGAGGTTGCCTTATCTATTCGAGACAGAGATGTGGTCCTTCTTCTTCCCTCTCCACCCTCAAGTCCTGGGCACAGGAATCCCTGCTTTGGTTTACTGTTTCTTGTTTCACCTCTTTACTAGCTCAGTCTAATGAGTAGGTCAATGGGAGGCTTCCTCTCCCACAGAAGGGGCACCTAGGCGGACGGAGCCTCCTCCATCAGGCTACACACTGAGCGATAGTCTCCCTGTCTGGGTGCTGTGTGTGTCCACTGGGGCTGATCCACCTTGTCTGCTCTTGGTAGAGTTCCCACACTCCCCAGAACTCTCTGGCTTACTTACAGTTTCCTCATTCTGCCTTTTCCTACTTATGTAGCTAGAAATTCATCATCCACCACATGGGGATATTAAGAGTACCTACCTCAGAGAGCTGCCATGAGGATTATGTCAGATAATACAAGTGCCTAAAACAGTGCTTGGCACACAGTAAGCACTCAATAGAGTTAACTATTATTATTAGGTATTTATAACTAGTTGGCGGATGTGTATTTATTAGAAGAATAGAATGCCCAGATTGCTTCAACTTGCTCCTTGCAATGCATCAGCTGACTAGCATGGTAATGGATTCTTCAAGAACTCTCAGCCAATTTCCAATTTCAGCTTTTCCAAAATTGTCAGAAGTTCTAGGTAAAATACTATTCCTCTCAAACAGCTGTGAGTGATTTACATGTTCAACTCCTAAAATCAAGGTTGCTAGGAAGACTCAGTGACATTCTTGCTCAAGGAATGGAAGGTAATAAAGTGGTAACTCTCCTAAGTTCACTGTCACCCTCTACTATCCATACAGTTTAATCTTCTCTTTTTTTAAAAAAAGTCCAATATTTACAGAACAGATTTGACAACTCCTCCCCCCCCAAAACCACCTGTGGGGAGAAGAGAGAGGCCACGGCCAAAAAATTCAGAGTGCTCACATGAGAAACACACAGAAGCCACAGGGCCTCACAGGCACCGTGAGACAGCCAGTCCTGTGGTCACACGTGATGAACAACGAACGCTTAGCAAGCACAGCCGAAGGAAGAGGGTGCGCCTGAGAACTCCCTTGTGAAGATTGCACTTCAGGTGATCTTGGAACAAGAGCACAAGCAAGAACCTCAGGCAGCCTGGCAACTGGAACAAAGGCCCAAACAGGACTGAGCCAGCAGGTGACGATGTGTGGCAAGACTTCCCCAGTGTGGAGGGACAGATTCAGAATGGAGATGACCTCTCGGCCACACCTGCCTGAGGGCTGTCATCCGGAGGGATTTGCCTGTTTATACCAGAACTCAGTGTGTATCACTGTTGTCAGTTTACTAATCATGGTTATGTTTACTGAATACTGAGCTTATACCAGAATGGGGAGTGGGGCTATCCCAACTAATGTTTTGTGGTCTTTAAGATTCTTCGAACCTTTTTTGATGTATCCTAATTTGAATATGCTATCATTTTTCTGCTGGGAGTCTCCTGATAAAATATCTGTTTACAAATAACAACTATATTTAATTAATTTTGATAACAAATATGCTGGATTGATGACAAATAACACAGCTCTAATCCCTGAATTTAACCTTTTCTTTCTCTCGGATTTGAAAATTACCTGCTTTTTGAAGTAAACAATAATGAATCCTAAAGAGCAACAATAATGAATATTTAACTGCCCTAGATTGGCTAAGATTTCTCTTTCCCTTTAATGCACAAAGTAACTAATTCAAGGATTCCCCAGTCCTTAAGATCGACCTTGCCAATTTAAAAAAAATGTATAAATGCTTCAGGAATTCATTTAAAGATCAATTTTACGAAGGTAGTGTTAGGAGAGGGACTGCAAGAGCTAAGCTAAAAGATTTGCATTTCGTGTTTGTATACTGTCCTAAGTAAAAAAGCCAGTGCCCTCGGCTGGAGAGGGGTCTGTAGAAGTGCAGGGAAACCCTCTCCATCTAGTTCTCTGAACCTGTACAGGACATTTCATCAAGGACAAAAATGCCAAGCTTTTAATATTTACGTACATCAAAGAGCTACATGATCATGGTTTAGTTCTCACTGCTTATGAAGTTTGTTCTTAATTTAGCTGATTTTAGGTATCAGCTCAAACCTACTACACAGCTTAAATCAGAACATGCTGAATTTAGCCCTTCAAAAAGCTCCCGCTCACTCCTGTTAAGCATGATAGTCTTGGGCTTTTCAAAAAAAAAAAAGAAACTCTTGCCTACTTTATCTAATAAACACATGGGGTGGATTTTTAAAGAGGGTCATTGTCCTCAAATATACGAACTGAGAGGGTTGTACTAGAATCTATCCCTTAAAGTAGCACAAAAGTGACATCCACTGGCCAAACAGCTTTCGTGACTATGGGGGAGAGAGCTCACCTCTGAGGAGTGACAAAGAAAGAGAACATTCGAAGACAGATGCTCTACATAGCTGAACACATCTATCCAAAAGCAAATGATTTCCACCTTTAAAAATTTATATCCACTATTGCATACACTTCTTCACATTATTTTTACAAATCTATGCGGCATATGCCAATCCACATTGGCAAAAATTCAAAGGCTTGACAATATACTCTCTTGGTCAGGCTGTGGGAAAACAGGTATTTTCACAACACAAAATGTTACAACCCCTCTAAAGGGAAATTTTTCAATATCCAACAAAACCACATATGCATTTATTCTTTGACCCAGCAAGCGCACTTTGACCCTGAGAAAATTCCGACAATATAAAAATACATATGCACAAAATTATTTATTGCAGCTTGATTTATAATTGCAAAATACTGAAAACTTAATAAATGCCTCAATAGAGGAAAGTGGTTGAAAAAACTATGGTACATACATACAATACAGTACTATGTAGGTAAGAGAAAGAAAAGAAAGAGTAAGATCTATATGAACTGATATGGGGGGCTTTTCAGGATAGATCATTAGGCAGAGAGAAAACACTTTTAATGACTGACATTGGTAACAATACTTTTTTTTTTTTTTTACGTAATCCAGGAGATAATTTAAATTTTTAGTGCTAGAAATTTGTGGTGAATCAGGCATGGTAAAGACGGATGAGAAAAGCATTTCAAGCCAGGTATGATACCTGTGATACCTGTCTTTGTCTTTCATGGGCCAGCCCTCTTGATACACTCACTAATGCAATCTATCAGGGATAGTCATTCTATAGATAGATAGATAGATAGATACATACATACATACATACATACATAGGTAGATAGATACATACATACCTACATACGTAGATATATCTGCTTCAGATAGATATCTGAAGCAGATAATAAAAATGTCTGGGTTTAGGTATATGAATTGAATCACACATTGATTCTGCCATTTGCAGTATTTACAGACAAATCACACTTGAACAGATGACAGCAGGTGGACCAGAGTCTAGTAAGACTGTTTACTTCAAGATTTTACACTGATCTGTTTGACATGGGTGTGTGTTGACTCAAATTTCAAGCTTAGAGTAGGGAAGACATTACTGCTTCCCAGACTGTGAAATCTGCCATGCTTCTGTAGAGGTATGCTCATATGTCCCTTTCTATCATTGTTCTTCCAGCAGGCTGGTCATTTAAATTAAATTATAGTTAATTTAATCTAATTTAGTGTAATTTTTTCTCATCCTTTTTTCTCTTAGAATTTCAGAGGTATCTTTATTGTATAGTTTTGTAACAGTACTAATTTTATAGTACTATATTTCTTTCTTCTATTAAGCTGTGGTTTTCTTAATATTTTTCCTTAAAAAAAAAACACAAAAAACACCTGTGCTGCAGGAACTGGGTGCTGGTGAGCCTGTGCACTCAGAAGCCCAAGAAGGAGCATAGGAGAGCTGGGGGCGAAACCCTTTCCGTCTGAGATGTCTCTCCTGCGCCATCTACTGACAAAGCTCAACTGGTGCCAGTTGGAGAAGGAAGCATATTTAAATTGTCACAGAATAGGTGAAAAGGATGAACTGGAGCTCAGACAGTAAAACCATAACCTGCATAAGGAGTGTCCATATATACTTCCTATGGCTGTTCCTCTAACAGCTTAATTCTTTCTTAAAATATTTGCTCATCCTTTGTCTTTCTCTTCTTCAATATGTAATTCATAAGCGTGTGCACATATTTTTTATTGCTTATATTCATATATACACATACATATTTATACGTGTATATATTTTTTTATTTTACCAAGAGAGAGAGTTCCTTTAGATTTTTTCCAATTAGAAAATGTAATATTACCTATTCTTTCCTGACTCCCTTCACCTGTTATGAAGGAGGAAAAATATGGTGAGTTTATTTTTGCAATTAGACTGTAAAACAGACTTCCACAACTATAGTAGACAAATAGGCAGATAAGTGTATAGGCATATGAATGAATGCATAGCTGGACACATACAGAAAGAGAAAAACAGAAATAGTTTGAAAGAAGAATGCATACACAGATAACGCTCATAGTAAGAGAGATATAACTATTAAAAATTGAAGTCTGTAGGACATGAATTTAATCATTGGTGTTAGAAATCTAGGGCAATTTTGGATGGCATTTTATCATAGGCATTGTACCTATCTTTGTGCCCCATAAGCCAGACTTTTCTCCTCTTCATCCTGACATATTCACCAACTTAGTATTTTTGGGTGCAGGTCCCTTAGTTTTTTGGGGTTTTTTTTTGCGGTACACGGGCCTCTCACTGTTGTGGCCTCTCCCGCTGCAGAGCACAGCCTCCGGACGCACAGGCTCAGCGGCCATGGCTCACGGGCCCAGCCGCTCCGCGGCATGTGGAATCTTCCCGGACTGGGGCACGAACCCGTGTCCCCTGCATCGACAGGCGGACTCTCAACCACTGCGCCACCAGGGAAGCCCCCTTAGTTTTTAATTAGTTTTCAAAACAGATAATAATGTGCCCGTCTGTATAAATGGAAACACACGTATGTATTTACTCTTAGACTTCACACGCATGTACTTACAGCTCTAACAGTCATGCTGGCAACTGAGGGTCAGAGGCTCTGAGCTCTGAGGTGTAAGAGTTTTCCCCTTCCCAATTTTTATTCTTCCCAGTGGGAAACCTCATATGCTGCTGTACCAGCACACTCATATTTACTTTCTAAGGCTGCTTTTACAAGGTGCTGGTTTTGGTGTTAGTCTTTTCTTATCTTTTCTTCTTCATTTTGTAATTCTGTATTACATATCTCTTTATTATTGTTTGGTCATATTGCTTCACATATTTCCAATACTTCCATAGATTTTTGCATTTTTAATGAATTTTTTCATTCAGTGGAATAGTCATATATATATAAATAAATAATGTAATATCTTTTGCAATCCTTTTCCTTCTTTAAACCAGTGGTTTGAAGTAAGTTACACAGTACTTTACTTTTAATCTTCATTCACTCACTAATTTGTATTGCAACAAATTCTGCTCCTTCAGGACTCGAGTTTGCCATAAACAAATGAGGAAAACAGAATTATTCCATGGGAAGTATGTAAAATAGATCTAAATGATTCTTATGTATTCTGCTATATAATAAAAAGCATTATGTACTGAGCATGTAAACATTCTTTCAGACCTTTAAAAAAAAAGTTTGGCTGCAGAGGCTGTGATCCACAAAGACTACTCTTTGGCTTTAATTATTTTAGATTCAAGACTTTGTACCCAAAAGACATTAAGATTAGTGTTTATTGTTCATATTTTTCCACATGAGGACATGGACAGGCTTAAAAATCCCACTATCACTTTGGCATCCCAGTGAGTTATGCAGGTCACAAATATGATTCTTACTGATAGGAAAATTAAAATCTGAAATGAGCCCAAATCATATAGTGAATATCTTGTTTTACTGAAAAAAGCACTTCTATTTCAAGCAACTTTTAAAATTATGCTTTATGAGGACATCATTTCAATTTTATGTTATGCTATTGTTCCTTATAAAGACTGAATTTTCTATTCTGGACAAAGGAAGTAGATATCCAGAGTGGACTTCCTTGCAAATGTATTGCTGAGAGAAATGTTAATGAATGAACAGGAACATTACCTGAGTCCCAGAGCTGAGAGGTGAAGGAAGAGCTTTCTCCATACCAGGGACAGTCAAAGGCAAGGTAACAGGCAAAATGTGTGAAAGACACAGGTTCTCAGGTCACGGATGGTAATGTTAAAAAAGAAAAGAAAAGAAGAATGATTAGTAGGTGAATTAGCTAAGGCTCCCCAGACCTCCTAGTGGATGCCTTTTCATGATCTGGTCCACGAGTTTTGCCAATTAAACTCTGAAGTATAAAGGCAATCTTATACTACTAAACCACATATTTTTCTTTTAAAAATTGGTACCTCATTCAAATAAGGATCTACAAAATTTTCATTCTGATCGTATAAACTTGACCAGAGACCTATAAAATATTTGTTATGAGTTGATAAATGGAAAAACCAGACTTAAATTCTAGTTCCAGGACTTAAATCAACCTAAAAATTATTTATATTATATCCAAAGCTTTCATTGGCGCATATTCCACACAGAATTGGATGAAGCTGATATGTCAGTTGATGTGCTTTTGAATATCTTTCTAAGCCTTTGCATATGATGTCGCTTTTGCCTGAAATACCTTCAATCTCTTCTTCCTCCTCCCTCAGTCTTCTCTGTTCTTTGAGATCAAGCTCACTTATTACTGCTTGTCCCACATTAGAAACTCACACTGCTGGTGGGGAGAGGTGGGTTTGGGGCAGACCCAGGAGGGAAAGAAGACACTGACAAGGACTATATGGTTTCCAGCTTGGCTTCCGAATAGGATGGGTTTAGGGGAATGTCTTGACCCACACAGCCCTCAGGATGTGTGGTAGGAAGCAAAGGCAGGTGAAGGCTGAATCTAGAACTCAGATTTTTGAGAGAACCCTACCCTCTTCTCTGCCTGTGGGGCTAACTTTGCTCCAGAGGCTACAGCCATCCCCGCACCAATGAAACCAGCTGATCAATCTAATGGCCTTGTGTCCTGGCCAGATGATAAAATCTACACCTATACCCTCATTCCTATTTTTCCATCACTCGGTAATTTTAAGTGTGACTTGCTTGACTCATAAAAGGTCGATGAAGGTAGAATAAGCATGCTTATTGTATAGGCAGGAATGGGCTTTTCCATGGCAGTATGCTTTCCTTATTACACCATGAGCTGGTGCAACTCTCCCCGGATTGAAGAGCCTCATCCATCCACTTCAGCATTTTTTCAAGCTGGGTCCTGTGCAAGGTGTTTGAAATACAAAGATGCAGAAGGCTCTCATGAGGTTAAAGTCTGGTGGACATAATTTCAGACCTACATAAAAGTTGTAAGACTAGTACAAAGAATTCCCATATATCCTGTACCCAGATCCCTTAAATGTTAACACTTTACATTTGATTTCTTTCCCTTCCTCTGCATACATACACACATATACATACATGTATGCATACACACACACATTTTTTGGAACTGTTTGAAAGTAAGCTTCAGGTAAGTTGGTACTAAATATCTCAGTGTGTGTTTTCTAAAAGGAAGTATTCTCTCTTTCATAACCACAGTGTGATAGTCAAAATAAGGAAATGACATTGATAGAGTATAAATTATCTAATCATAGGCCTTATTCGGATTTTGTCAACTGACCCAATAATGCTTCTTACAACTAAAGAAATTCTGGATCACATGTTGTAGTCAGTGGTCATGCCCCGTTAGTCTGCTTTAATCAGGAACAGTTCCTTAGTCTTTTATGACATTGACTTTCTTAAGGAGTACAGGGCAGTTATTTTGTAGAATGTCCCTCGATTTGGGTTTGTCTGATGTTTCCTCATGGTTAGATTTAGGCATGAGCTTTTGGTAGGTCTACTACAGAGGGCTGTGTCCATTTCAGTGCATAATATCAGGAGGCACATGATGTCAGTTTACCTCAGTACTGGTCATATTACCTTTGATCACCTGGTTCAGGTGGTGTGTGTGCCAGGTTTTTCCATTAATTTTTTCTTTTTATAATTAATAAGTGTCTTGTGAAGAGATACTTTGAGACTATATATGTATCTTACCCCTCCTCAAAATTTCACCCACTAATTTCAGCAAACATTGATGATTCTTGCCTGAATCAGTACTATGATGGTTGCTAAATTGTGATGTTTTACCTCCATCGTTCCTTCTACATTTGTTAGTTGGGTCTCCACTGTAAGGAAGAGCGTTCCCGTCTCCCCCTTTTTTGTTTGTTTAGTATTTACCCAGGTCCAAGGTAAGAATGTGCACTATTTCCACTGCTATCTAACGCTGAACTGGAGGTATTAGCCAGTGCAGTTAGACAGATGACGCCCAACCCTTTGCCTCCTAAATGTACCTGTCTCTGAACTCTGTACTTCCTGTAAGTCCTATACAGGATCCACGGCCTGCTCTGCTTGGTGACACTGTGCATACCCACACAGCTCTCCCTTACAAGAGTACGCAGTAACTCCAGTTTTGTCTTTTTTAATTTACATGTTGGACGGTTGTCTCATCACCCTTTGACAAACCAAACCCCAAAACTAACTGAAAAAATCATTCTGATTCGCTGTGTGGGCAACATATCACAGAAATGCAACAGTGGAAGTAGGAAACCCAATTAAGGCTGCTGAAAATCTTGTGTGGGAAGCAAATCCCTGGAGTTCTAAAAAAAAAACCATTTACACTAAAAAACTATATGGAAAAATATACCGTAAACATAGTCAAAAGAAATTACCTCACGTCACTGACAAAGCCAATTTCATCAGTAAGAGAAAGCAAACGACTCATCTGAAAACATAAGCAAAGGATATGAAAAGAATTCCTAGAAAATAAAATGACTCATCTGAAAACATAAGCAAAGGATATGAAGAGAATTCCTAGAAAATAAACTTGTCACATGTGGTGATGGCTACCTATTGGATAGTACAGAACAGTGATGATATTTAAAGCTATGGGGCTGGATGAGTGGAAGAGAGCCCAGGACTGGATTTTGGAGCCCTTGAACATTTAGAGTTCAGGTAGAAGAGGAGGAGATGACAAATGAGACAGCAAATGAGAGCCCAGTAAACTAGGAAGAAAACAAGGCAAGTGTAGTGTCAAGGAGGCCATGAGAAGGGGGCTGTCAACTGCATCAACTGATGCTGAGAAGTGGAGTAAGATGAGGACAGAGAAGTGACCACTGTGATTGGGAAGATGGAGTTGTTAGTCATCTAACAAAAGTCAGCTTTATTAGACCGGGGGCTCCTCCTTTGGAGCTGAAGAGACCATGGGAGGTGGAAAGTGGAGTCCTCTTGTGCAGACATCTCAAAGGCAACACATTCCAAACTGATCTAACTTCTCTGGCATCCTCCCCCACTCTCTTCTCTTCCTATATTCTGATCTACATTGGGGAGCCCACACTAGAAATCTGGGAGATGTTCTCAAATCCTGCCTTTCTCTCAGACCTCACAAGCTATTACTCACAACGTCATCCATTTCACCTGCGAAATACTTAATCTGTTTCCACTCCTCACCCACCCCCCGCCGCCACGTTACCCCCAAAGCTAGTTAAACTGTACACTTACTCTCCCTTTCCCGAACGCCTTTCCCAGGCATTCCTATGGAATTCAGTGCTCATTTCAGCCGCTGTTCTCACTACATTCATCCATTAACCAAACTGGTCTTTAAAGTATCAGTTTCTGTCGATCTCTCCAACTAAACCGTGAACTCTTTGAGGTCCAAGAGCTTGTCACACTCCATTTTGTATTCCCAGTACCTGGCACGTAACTTGATACATCATAAGGTGCTCAATCAACTGTGTGTTATTAAGAAAAGCCAAACAGGCTGCGGAGAGCAACGCTGCGAGAAGGGCGGCGGGCGTTTTCGCTTCCTTCGCGGTGGGATCACGCCTGGCGTCGGGCCGGAGGGGAGGCCCGCACTTTCTCCGAAGGAGCGGCGCGGGGACGGCAACGAGAGCAGGGCAAGAAACGAGAGGACAGCGCGGTCGACGGTGGAAGGCCGGGGTTCAGCGCCTAGACCGCTGCTGAAGTAAACGAACATCGCCACCTCCCCTTTTTCCCTGCCGGCCCTGCCCACCACGTGCTCACGCCCACTCACGTGAGCGTAACCCTGCTTGACCTGCCGCGGCGTCACATGACTAACTGCGGTCACGTGAGCACTGTTTTCGCCGGGCTCTGGCAGCGGCTTCCTCCCGGAGTTGCAGTCGCTGTCGTCTCTCGGTCTCCCGTTAGCCCGATGGAGGAGGAGGAGGAGGAAGTGAGGGCGCTGCTGCCCGGCGGCCCCGACGAGGCCGGCAGAGGCGCCCCCGTTACACCCCCTGCCCCCGGGGCGCTGCCGGCCCTCTGCGACCCCAGTCGCCTGGCGCACCGGCTTTTGGTGCTGTTGCTGATGTGCTTCCTTGGTTTCGGTGAGCCGGCTGGCCTGGTGGGGTGGGGTTGGGTTGATAATAAGGAATTCCCGACTTTCTCTCGGAGCTGCACTGAGCTCCTAGGTGCCACGTGGCCTCAGGGAAGCTTTTTGCTTCAGCTCCTGGGCTTCCCTTCTTTAACTTTCGCGACCCCATCCAAGCCTGTGGACATTGCTAGCTATTCAGCGTCCCGAAGGTGGGGGTCAGGGGACTGAGCTGGGCGAGTTTCGTCCCACTCCTTTGCTTCCAAGAAGTCCCAAAGGCTAGCAGCTTGGGCCCTGGGGCCACAGATACGAAGAAATTCCTAGATCGTTAGGGTTCCTCTCATGACACTATTTTTAATCCTTTTTTTTTTTAAAAAAATTTATTGGAGTGTAGTTGCTTTACAATGTTGTATTCGTTTCTGCCGTACAGAGAAGTGAAATCAGTTATACGTATGCATATATCCACTCTTTTTAAGATTTCCTTCCCGTTTAGGTCACGACAGATCATTGAGTAGAGTTCCCTGTGCTATACTGTAGGTTCTCATTAGTTATCTCTTTTATTCATAGTAGTGTATATGTGTCAATCCCAATCTCCCAGTTCGTCCCACTCCCCGCTTCCCCCCTTGGTAACCCTCTCATGACACTTTGTTCAGAAGGAATTCAGAAAGATTTAACTGGCCCCCTCCCCCCAAAGAAACCCCACACATACTTTAAAATTTTCGATTGAATAATTCGTTGGCAGTTATTTATATGTTTCTCGCCCTCTTTGGTAAAACGTATGAGTGTGTCTTGATAGCTTCAGTGAGTAGATGTGTACTTGTACTCCCGCTCTGCCAATGTGAAGCAGTCATAACTGGATTGGACTTGTGGTGTTTGGTTTCAGTCATGAAATTTGGTGACTCTGAAAGCAGTTTCTGGAGATAATTTTTAAAGTATCTCTCTATTATATTTTAGCAACTAATTTATTCAGCAATATTCTAATGTCAATATCAGTTTGGTATGAAAGTAGTAATGTGTTTTTCATGGGCTGGCTGGAATTGGTGGAATCAACAGATTTAGGAACATGATGGTGGATTGCTTTATGCTCCTGCTGGAATATATAAGTAGGCATGCAGGATGCTTTGGGCTTTAGTTTCTTTGCATCTCTTTTTGTTCCCCCTCTTCTCACTTTGTGGAAAGATGGTGCCCATTCATTAGCTTTAAAGCCTGAGATTGGTATCCCTGACAGTGATTAAAGCAGGAATCATAAATTGCTGAGTTGAGGAACAAAAAACAAGAACAACACGAAACACTTAAAATACCACGTACTTAAGCAATTTATTTTTAGTAAATTATGGTTACCTGGATGGGTTTCAGAAGCCAGAGTCATACCTTTCTAATGACAGTTTTCTTTCTTTTGAACTGGTGGCTTCTAATGTATACTTCTAGACGGAGTTGGTGAAGAAACGGAGGCAGCATTATCCTGTGCCTATAAAAAAATCTGTCGGTTTTATTACTGTAAAAATAACTCTGCGTGAATGTCCAACCTCTCTCCATTTCTCTTTCTTACCCTTCAAAAGACGTTATTATTATGTTTTAATTTAACCCTTTAGAATTCTTGTTTTATTTTTCTTCATTCCTGGCACTGTATTTGCTAAATTATTTGATCTTGGGTATGCTGTTTGTAGAATTAAGAGTTCTTGTTTTAAAAACAGGTTTAATCAGAATAGTTAAACTCCATTCCTCTGCTCTCAAGATAAGTGGTGGCTTTAGGTAACGTTACTAGGAAACTGCTGAGGATGTTTTTGAAATTTTTAGTGTATGTGTGTTTTGGTAGCTTTAAGGAAAATACAACTGTTTCATGAAGGCGCTAATAAAACAATAGACATACAAAACATGATGAAAGTAAGGTGGAAGAACAATTAGTTGTTGATTAACTTCTTAATCCAGGTTCCCAGTATTTGCTGTGTATGCAGGCTCATAATTTGTAAATAACTTGGCATGTTTTCTGTGGATTATTTGGCTGCAACTTAGAGAATATTGGTGGACAAGGAAGTGGTCTACAAAAGGTTCCAGTGTCAGTCTTCGAACCCCTAGTATAGACATTTAAAATCAGCATTTGAGTAGTAATTGCAGCTTGAAACTTTTATATGGAAAGTATTACTACTTAGAAGAAAATTGCTTTTTCTTTTTCTAGGCAGCTATTTTTGCTATGATAATCCTGCTGCCCTTCAGACTCAGGTTAAACGGGTAAGTTGACTTTTCACCTTTGTTTCTTTTGTTGGCTCTGGAACAGGTATACTGTTGAGGCATCATCAGCTCTCAGGTTGCCCGGTCTGAAACATTGTCTAATGAATCCATTTTAATATCCATTGTCACCAAATTTGTGTGGGCAAGGAGTATTCTTGAGTTGGAATGAATGGCCACAAAAAATTCATTCATAGCACTTGTGACTTGATATCGTTTCACATCTTAGATAAGTAATTGCTATTTCTACAGTATTGCCAAAAAGTATTTTGGCAGTTTTTTGTTTGCATTTCTCTCATTGTGTAATCATTGGAATGACAAATGATTTGGTAGGATGGCATTTTGCTTTCTTAAATATGTTTTTGTTGTTATTTCATTTTTAAAATGCGGCTACTGATTCCAGAGGATTGTCCATGTCAGTATTTTTAGTCTGGCTTTATAAAAATATATTTGACATTTACAGTTTCTTGTGTATTTAGATTTTTTTTTCCTTTGTAAGTTTTTTCACCTTTGGATAGGAAGAAATACATAGATTGGCCCTTCACATTCTAGAATGAGAGGGAAGGAAGATAGGAATTAGTGGAGGGGAGGGGAGGGATAAGCTAAGATGGCCCTTTTTCCTGTGGGTATAGAACCCCACAGCAGGTTGTACATGGTGAATAAAATGTAGAAGATACAGGCAGATGCAGACAGAAGTGGTCCCAGTAGTGAAAGAGCTGATTGATCCTGAACTCCATGAAGCCTCTGAAATGACTGCATACTCAGGAAGTTCCTCGGTGTGACCATTTTTCTGGGATAGCGGCCATAGATGTCATGAGAGTCTCAAAGCACTTAGCAACTGCAAATGATTAAGAAATGCCTGCCCTTCCAGAAAGAATGTTTTGATTTGTTAGTTGCTAAACTTAACTGGAAAAAAATAGTTTTGTTTTCTTTCCGTATAGGATATGCAGGTGAATACCACGAAATTCATGCTGCTGTATGCCTGGTATTCTTGGCCCAATGTAGTTTTGTGTTTCTTTGGTGGCTTTTTGGTAGACCGCGTATTTGGAATACGGTAAGCTTGGGAAAAATCTCACTTATGGGTAAATATGATTATTAAGAAAACACAGAACTAGATTAAGTATTTCTGGAAAGAACTGAATAAACTTGTGTATTGACTGTGATAATCTGCATTAGTTTTTGTGTGTGTGTGATTTTTATATCTCCGGAATTTTTAAAAAAAATAAATTTATTTATTTTTGTCTGCGTTGGGTCTTTGTTGCTGCGTGGGCTTTCTAGTTGTGGCCAGCGGGGGCTACTCTTCGTTGTGGTGTGTGGGCTTCTCATTGCGGTGGCTTCTCTTGTTGCTGAGCATGGGCTCTAAGCACGTGGGCTTCAGTAGTTGTGGCGCACGGGCTTAGTTGCTTCGGCATGTGGGATCTTCCCCGACCATCGATCAAACCCGCGTTCCCTGCATTTGCAGGTGGATTCTTAACGACTGCACCACCAGGGAAGCCCCTGGAATTGGCTTTTGAAACTTGGTTGGTATTTCAGTTAAGGTAAATGCTGCTCAGGGAATATGGTAGCTCAGTTATCTAAAGGTAAATTATGCCCTCACTTGGAATCAGCAAACCAGAGTCTGAATCCTTTTGCTGCCACTTACTCAACTTCCTAGCTCTTTTGAGCTGTTCCTAGCTTCCTGATCTTCAGTTTCCTCATTGATAAAATATGGATAGTACTTCCTGTCTTGCAAGGTGGTTATAAGGTTTGAGAGAGATGGAAGGACAGTATTTGGCACGTAGTTAGTGTTTACCTCTCCCAGCCCTAATGAGATTTTCTCTTTTGGCTTTCTTTAGGCATCAAACTTTTTGTGGCCACTCCTCTTAGCTGAGGAAGGCATACATTATAAGCTCTGTCAGTTTTCATCCTAATGATTGGTTGTGTGTGCGCTGTTAGTGGAGACTTTAGCAGGGAGGTAGTCTGGGAATATTTTCGGAAGGCAGAGGGCAAAATGACGAGGGGTTTTCCAACCATGTTTGGTGGAAAAGAATTGAAGAAACTATAGGTGTTTAAATTTGGGGACTAACTTTTAAACATTTTGAAGAGTGTATAAAGGAGGACTTAAATTTAATTTGCTTGGTCTAAAGGGGTAGAATAAGTTTGAAATTCAGGGAGCCAGATTCCACTTAGTATGATGGAAACTTTGCTTGATCAGGGTGACAGGTGGGGCTGCCTTGGGACCACAGTGAGTTTTCCAGTGCTAGAGAACATTCAGGAGACTCTGGTATGACCGTTTCACAAGGATCTTTGGAGGGATTTGAGTTTCAGAAGAATGGTTTACTCATATGATCTTTAAGAACTCTCCTGGTACTGGTATTTTATTACTCTGGGGAAACATTAATGAGCTATTCAGAGTGTGGGATACTAGAGTAGGCAGATTTATAAGTGTATTAGCATGGTGGCTATTTTTCCTTTTAAAGATAGTTTTTAGTTATCAAGAATTATAACCACTTAAAATTACTTAATCTAGGATTCCTTGGAGTCAATCCTAAACTCAATAAAAATTTTATAAAGAATGTCCATTTTTAAATGGGAACCCTGGGAACTTCTTGAAGATTATTTAATACGTTGTGTTTAAGATATGATAATGGCTTAAACAAGCATATGCCATCCCTAAAGCCTCTGGAATCTCCTTGGAAGTCAAGACTTCTGTAGGTCACCATGCAGCCTAGGAAGGCTGCTGACTTCAGAGGCCGACCCCTTTCTCTGGAGGGAATGCAGAGGGGTCAGAGAAACCCAAGAAGGACTCGGTGATATACTCTTCCTTCATTCTCTCTCTTTCTCTAACAGATGGGGCACCATTATTTTTAGTTGCTTTGTTTGCGTTGGACAGGTAAGAAAAGACAAAACGTTCATTGATTCATTGTGACAGTGACTCTTGAATTCTTGTCTCATTCCACCGGCAAAGATGTGTTTAGTGAATGCCTGACTTAATTAAGCAGGGCTCACAAATGCCCGTGTAACGTAATGCATAGTAATGCATTTTAAGCCTTGAGACAGATGAACCTTGATACTTAAATTTCACAGATTTACTAAGAAGGAATATTAAAATCATTGTAGAGGTTGTGTTTCATCATAAGTCACTTATTTCTCTTAGATTCCTTGAATTTACTTTTTCTTTGATCTTACGTTATATTCTACATTACAGGTTGTTTTTGCTCTGGGTGGAATATTTAATGCTTTTTGGCTGATGGAATTTGGAAGGTTTGTGTTTGGGTAAGTTATGCATGATTTCACTTGTCCTAACATATTACTGTTTTAGTGTTCATCTGTCAATTTATTAAAGATTTACAAAAAGATATATTATATCTTCTGGAGAATTACTTCAAATCCTTGAAATCTAGCTATATTTGTAAGATTGTTCAATGGTTGTCTTAATTTTCCCTTAAAGTAAGCAACAATTTTGAGGGGTCATAGTTAACTCTGTGTAGGGTTTGAATATTAAATAGTTTTCCAGAAATGATACTTTTCTCAAGTGTTTTGCTTTTCTGTAGTATTGAAGACTGTGATTTAAACCTCATTTAGAAAAGCATAGACCATCATTTTCTAGGTTGGTGATTAATGGACATTTTGCTGCTTCTTAGCGGGTATGTGTAGGTCCTTTTGAACCGTGTTGAAGAGGCTTGAAGGAGTAAATTACCAGAAGACAAACTGCTCTTAATGAATTTCAGTGTCTGTTCAGTAAGCCCATTCTGAGTTCAGCCTTGGGCTTCCTGCCCAGAGGGATGCAGATGACATAACTTACTCATGCTTTTTACAGGTACCAGCGACATGTAGACATAGGTGACACACCCCCAAAAGTGCTGTAAGTGAGAGAGAAGGAAATAAAAAGTATATAAACATATGAAAGGGATTCAGAGATGGAAGTGTGGTCAGAAATGGCCTCGTGGATGAAGTGGGCTTTGACATCAGTATAGGATTTGGATTAGTAGAAGAGGGGAGATATTTTTGGACGAGGACAGTGATGAGGAGGACTCAGTGTTAGGATGCAGGGGAGAGGAAGCTCCTACGTAAAGGTCAATGTGCAGAACTTACAGAAGGAGAATTAAAATCCGGGAAGTAGGAGAATGTCGACTATGGACGGTACTGGCCTGAAAAGTGTGAATTTTTGTGTTTTCACAAGTACGGACCGCTCTCCCCACATGAGCATTTTATATAGCATAGATGGTGATGTGGTAGCTGAAACTCCTTTTATTGCTGGTCGTGGTTGTCATTGCAGTGTATTAAATTACCCACACTGAGTATAAAACATCCCTTACCTTGTGGGCTTTGTGGGTCAGGAATTTGGACAGGGTACAGTGTGCACAGTGTGTCTGGAGCCTGAGCTGGGATGACTTGAAGGCTGGCACTGCTGGCTGGAGCACCTAAACAGGGCCTCTCTTGGCTTTCACATAGTGTGGCGAACTCAGGGTAGTTGGACTTCTTACAAGGTGGCTCAGGGTTCTAAGTGTGAATGTTTGAATGGAAAGGCAGATCTCACCTTTTATAACCCAGCCTTGGGATCACACAACCCTGCCTCCACCACATTCTACTGGTTGAAGCAATCACAAGCCCACTTAGATTCAGGGGACGGGACATAGACCCCACCTCTTGACGGGAGGGGTGTCAAAATTTTACACCTGCTGCTTTGTTAACTGGCGTATTTCTTTAAAAACTGTGACTTTTCTTTCCTTATTCTAGGATTGGTGGGGAGTCCTTAGCAGTTGCCCAGAATACATATGCTGTGAGTTGGTTTAAAGGCAAAGAATTAAACTTGGTGTTTGGACTCCAGCTTAGCATGGCTAGAATTGTAAGTATGACACAGATAATGAAGCCAAATGGGAAGCAAAAGATTGAATGTTGTTGTTATCTCTTAAAGATTACAGGGTGAAATGTGTTTGTGTATAAGTTAGGTATTGATTTTTTATATATTTTTCTAGACCATAGTATACCATTTACCTGACCTTTTTAAAAAATATATATATATTTATTTATTTATTTTTGGCTGTGTTGGGTCTTCATTTCTGTGCGAGGGCTTTCTCTAGTTGTAGCAAGCGGGCACTACTCTTCATTGCAGCGCGCGGGCCTCTCACTATCGCGGCCTCCCTTGTTGGGGAGCACAGGCTCCGGACGCGTAGGCTCAGCGTCCATGGCTCACAGGCGCAGTCGCTCCGCGGCATGTGGGATCTTCCCGGACCAGGGCTTGAACCCGAGTCTCCTGCATTGGCAGGCAGATTCTCAACCACTGTGCCACCAGGGAAACCCCCATTTACCTGACTTTAATTAAGGCATTTCTAACCTTATTTCACTTAGGAAACAGTCTAAAATGGCTAATTGAGCATTTGTTAGTTCAGAGAACCTGAGCATGGGGATGGATCGTATAGATTTTGTTGTCTAATTTCTTTACCCATTTTCGGCGTTCCTGCAATGGAAGTCTTTACATATGGTCATCCAGGTTCTGCTCGCACATTTCTAGCGATTAGAAGCTCGCTGTGTGATGGGACAGCTCATCTACTGCAATTAACTCTGTGAAGCTCAGTCTCCCGTAGAGATGAGATCTGCCTGTACAAGTAGCTTTTAGTGATTGTTCCGACTTTTGCCCTCTAGTGAGTTTATTTTCTCTGCTGTGCAGCAGCACTTTGCTTATGAAGACAACTCTGAAGGTCTTGGTCAGACATGCTCATTTCCTGTGCTTGTCTAAGCCATGTGGCATGGGTTTCAGCTCCCTGACCATGGTGCTCCCGCCTCTCTGGACTTCATCACAGGTGGCCAGTACTCCTCAGCAGCATTTGGAACCTGGAAGTGATCGTGGTGTTTCATGATAGGGGATCTGGTAGAGGGTACGCAGGGGAACAACATTATGCTATTATAAATGCAACCTGGAAGGTGTTTTGGCCATCCCAAACCCTGTTAGGTTTTTTCCTTCATGAGCTCCTGTGAATAGAGGTTTTTAAAAAGATCCTTGCCATTAAAAATCAAGGTTTTAAAGACTGTAAGTGGCATGAAAATGCTTGGAACATAGTCTTGAGGGAAGAAATCCAATACAAAAAAACCCAGTACAAATGAAATATTTTAATGTAATAGTTCATCTTATGAAATATATAACACGTACATATGTCATACATATATAACATTTCTATATTTTTGTACATGTAGGCTCTTTCTAATTTTCCAGTATTATAAATAGAGCTGTTGTGCAACACTCCAGAACTTGTCTGCATCTCTGATTATTTCCTGAGGCTAGCTTGCTAGGAATGGAATTATCACTGAGTCAGAGGGTTTGTTAGGGTTTTTTAAGACTGTTGAGACATATTTCCACGTTTTCCTCTCAGAGATGTTTACATCTCCATCTGTGAGATATGAGAGGATCCTTTTTATTGTAGCTTTGATAGTACTTTAAAAAAGTCATTTTGGGCTTCCCTGGTGGCGCAGTGGTTGAGAGTCCGCCTGCTGATGCAGGGGACACGGGTTCGTGCCCCGGTCCGGGAAGATCCCACATGCCGTGGAGCGGCTGGGCCCGTGAGCCATGGCCGCTGAGCCTGCGCGTCCGCAGCCTGTGCTCCGCAGCAGGAGAGGCCACAACAGTGAGAGGCCCGCGTACCGCAAAAAAAAAAAAAAAAGTCATTTTATCAATTTGATAGGAAACACCTAAACATTATTTTAATTTGTAATTCTTTGATAACTAGTGTGGTTTTCCACATTTTCTAAATTTTATCCATAAGGACATTCCTGGTACTTCCTTATGTATCTTGTGCAAGTCAAGACATGTCTGTGGCAGCTGGTGGATCTCATCGTCTAATAACTTCTAAAAGAAGGAAATAGGAGCAGTTGAGCAAGACTCATTCTCAGTGACGCCATTGTGGTTACTAACGATCTTCACGTTCTTTTCTGTGTGGTCACAAACTAGTTATAATCCATTCAACTGCGTCCCCAGGAGCCCTAAGTTTCTAGAACGGAATCTCAGGGGCTTCTAGGATGTGGGGTGGAGGTTATGGGAATGGTGGGGGGGCCTGAGGAGGAGGTGGCAGGAGCCAGATCTCAGGCAGCCACCTCTCCGTCAGCCAGGGTGGCTCGGCTCTGATCTGGTTGGTGTATTGAGGGTCCTTGTGAGAGGCACGCAGGAGACCAAAGGACTCCATTACAGAGTTGCTGGGGTAGATGGAGGTTCAGTCTTTTTTGTGCTTCTCTTGGCCCTGCACATACTCAGAATGATCATAGAGGTTTTGGCTTTACCTTGCCGTGATTTTTTTGTCGGCTGAACTGTGAGTTTGTCTGATTTTAGACCCTTGGACTGTTATCATTCAGGCAGTGGACTTTTCACTTTTCTTATTATTCCTGTCTTAGCTGGAGGTTGGAAGTCCAGCACTCTTTTGATTTTCCTCTGTAATTTGTTACTTTTAAAAACTCCTTATTTCAACAAATATTTATTGAGTACTTGCTAAGCCAGGTCATGTTAGGCATTTTAGAATTAAAGGGTTATTGAGACAATATGTCTTTGAGGGGCTTGTATTTTTGCTGATGTTGAGGAACGTTTCCAGCAGTTCTCCATTTATAACCTTATTCAGAGGAGCATCTGAATAATGCCACTGGCTAACATTTTGTGAGAAATAGCCACATGCGATTTGCTGCTGTATTTGCTGTGGGAACGTGGTTGAGGACATGTTTATTTCTCAGTCCCCTTATCAGTAGCGTTAGCACAGTTGACACTCCCCTTTCCTTGATTTCTTCTCTTGGCTTCTAGGACTCCACAGTCTCATAGTTTTCCTCTTGCCCTTCTGTCTGCTCCTTCTACCTCTTTTGCTGGTTCCACCTCAGTCTTCTCAACCTGTAAATGTGGGTTTGGTCATTGGACACCCTCTCATTTCTTTTGACGCTCACTTCCTTGGTAATCTTATCTAGTTTTGAAGTTTTAAATAGTGTGTCTTTGCTCCTGAAGTTATATCGTCCAGGCCTTTCCGCTGAATTCCACACCCGTATTTGCAGCTTCCTCCTTGACATTTCCACTTGGATGTCTAGTAGGCACATCAAACTCAACACAGCCAAAGCCCAGCTCTTAATGTTTCACCTACTGTCCTCCAAACCAGCTCATGCTGAAGTTTTCTCATCTTCAGTTATGAGCAACTCTGTTCTTCCAGGTGCTCAGGCAAAAACTTTGATGTCACCCTGAACCACTCCTTACCCCCATCCCTAACCCCACACTCTCCACGTATTTTCCATTGGCAAATCCTGTTAGCTCTACCACCGGAATATGTCCGTATTCCGACCACTTCCCACTGTGCCCACTGCCAGTCTCCCCAGTCCAAGACCTATCGTTTCTGTTCTGCATTATTGCAGCCGCCCCCAGCCGATGTCCTTGCTTCTGCACCGTCCTCACTTACAGTCTGCTTTGGATATAGCAGCCAGAGTGAGTCTCTTAAAACGTAAGGGATTGTGCCACTTCTCTGCTCAGAACCCCAATGGCTTCCCATCTCACGCAGAGTAAAAGCCAGAAGTTCTTATTACCAATAGCTCGCTTTCCCATCAGTTCCTCTCGGGGACCTCGTCTCATCCTCTCCCTTCTTCGTTGACACTATTCTAGTCTCTACGCTCCTTGCCTTGAGCATGCCGGGCAGTCTCCCTCTCGGGGCCTGTGCCCTGGCTATTCCTTCTGCCTGGAGTGCTGTGCTGTTCTTCCGGGTAGCCTCCCAGCTTCCTTCAAGTTCTTAACCCAGAGTCACATTCTCAGCAAGGTCTCTACCCCTTTTTATTCTCTTTGTATGCTTTATTTTTATTTATTTATTTTTTGCGGTACGCGGGCCTCTCACTGTTGTGGCCTCTCCCGTTGCGGAGCACAGGCTCTGGACGCGCAGGCTCAGCGGCCGTGGCTCACGGGCCTAGCCGCTCCGCGGCATGTGGGATCTTCCCGGACCGGGGCACGAACCCGTGTCCCCTGCATCGGCAGGCGGACTCTCAACCACTGCGCCACCAGGGAAGCCCCTATGCTTTATCTTTTTTCCTTATTTTTTAGAAGCACTCATTGCTGTTTCATATACTGTGTATTTTACCTTTTCTACCCCACTAAAATGGGGTTGCTCTCTATGAGAGCTGGAAATTTTTCTGTTCTTTATTTTATTCCCGGTAACTAGAACAGTGACAGGCATGTAATCAGGGTTCAATAACTGCTAAATGAAAGAATAAATGGATGAGGGTAGTACTATTACTGTCTTCTAAAGGACGATCAGAAGATGAGTTTTTTTTTTCAGATGTCAAGATCAGGAAAAACTGTGCTTTTTATGAGCCAAAGTTTATTTTTGTCTTGGGTACCCTGTGAACTTTATAACTTGTGTTTCATTTTTGTTTAGGCTACTAGGAAGATCTAGATGTACTGTGCTGTTTTGAATGCTAGCATTTTCTATAAATTGGCATTTTTGTGTGGTAATCTTATCTGTGGCTTTATCCTAGGTTGTTAGCTCTTTCCTTGTAGTGTTTTTTTAAAAAATTATCTGTTGTTTAATCTGAACCCTATTAAACCTATTTCTCTAAGCTAACTGACATCCTTTTTTTCTGAGCAAGACAGATAGAAATGAAAATTATGTTGATTTTTTTTTTTTCCTTTTCTTTCAGGGAAGTACAGTAAACATGAACCTCATGGGATGGCTGTATTCTAAGGTTGAAGCTTCGTTGGGTTCTGCTGGTCACACAACCCTTGGGGTCACACTTATTATCGGTTAGTGAATCCTGAAGTCCCACCTTTTATCCGTCCTGAAAGCTTGTCATAGGAAATGGTGTGACAGGGAGGAAAGAACACAGGAATTGGGCTTAGACCACTTGGTTATAGTTTTTCCTGTACAGTTCACTAGTTCTTGGACCTAATTAGACACAGTGAACATATTGGCAATCATTCACCCCATTTGTATTTTTATTTCCACTTTCTTAAAATAACGATCTTGTACCACCACGTGTGTTCAGGTTTTTTTTTTTTTTTTCCCTAAATAAGGATAGATTTTTAAAAATATTTATTTATTTTATTCTTGGCCGCATCGGGTCTTAGTTGTGGTGCGTGGGCTTCTCTCTAGTTGTGGTGGGCTCCAGAGCGTGCAAGCTCAGTAGTTGTGGCACATGGGCTCTCTAGTCATGGCACGTGGGTTCCAGAGCGCGTGGGCTCTGTAGTGTGGCACATGGGCTCCAGAGTGTGTGGGCTCTTTAGTTGTGACGCACGGGCTCGGTAGTTGCTGCGCACGGGCTTAGTTGCCCTGCCAGGGATTGAACCTGAGTCCCTTGCATTGGAAAGTGGATTCTTAACCAGTGGACCACCAGGGAAGTCCCTGTGCTTCGGTTTTGTTGTGATGAGCAAATGAGAGTGTATGTGAGAACCCTGAAAACAGTCAGGGAGTTTGTACCTCTAAGGTGTTCATTAATAGGCTGTGGCAGAAGGGAGGATTGTTTCCTTTTGATCAAATTCATTTCATGCTCTTATGGAGCTTAGATTTTATAGAAGTCAGAGGTGATAGGATGTGATGGGAAATCCACCAAGTTGGGAGTCGGGAGTCTAGGTTCTGGTCCTGGCTCATTTTGGACAGGAAGTTAACCTCTGTGTCTCTTCTCTGTAAAACTGTTTTCTTCTCTGTAAAACTGTGGGTGTTGGACTAAAACTGTATAGGCTCCTTCTGACCCTAAGTTCTGTTAGCTAAAGCTGGGTTCTGCTGGTTGCTGGGTGGGTCACTGAGAAGCGCATGATGCTCTCTGGGTTCACCACCTGTGCTTCTTCTCTGAGCAGTGAATTTGTCTAACTGAGCCCCACAGGATGTGGAGAGCTGCTTGCAGAGCCCTAGGGAGACCTGTGGGTGCTGGGTTGAAGGTTCTGTGCCGTCTTTTATTCCTTGTATTCCTTGGTACAGGCTCATAAAGGGAGGACAGTGAGAGGTAATCCTAGATGGGCAACTTGTGTCTAGAGACCCCTTCTTTCTCCCCCTCCCTATTAAATCCTTTGCCACTTATAACCTCTTTCTTACTTTCAGATTCTCTTCAGTATTCCTTCCAGTTCTCTCCACAGTGGAGAATTTGAGAATTTTAGAGAATTTCAGAGCCAGAAAAGATCTGTGCCATCAGATCAAAGCCTCTGATTTTACACTTGGGAAAATTGAAGCCCAGAGAGGTTAAATTCCTTGCCCAAGATCAATCAGCTTGTTACTGCCAGACGTAGAACCCACGTCTACCGACTCTTTGCCGTTTTTCATATTATGTCAGCCAATTAAAGATGTCATTTACTTTACTAAGCTGCTTTTTATTAAAAATTTTGAGAAGTGTACACTTTATTCACTGTTTATCCTGATTCACTGTAATGATACGACGTCAGCATTAGTGAGTAATGCTGGATACCTGAAGGAGAGTGAGCGGGCTGTGCTGTGGGAGGATTGGGGCCCTTGGGGCTGCCACAGGGTAGGAGCAAGAGTCAGACTTGGGAAGGAATCAGAGGGAACATGAGGTGATCACAGAATCAGACTTTGCTTTTGCGGTTTGTTTCCCCTGGCATCCATCAATAATTGGTGCTTAGACTGAATTAAGAAATTAGGACTAATTTGCTAGCTGGTCATCAGCTTTCTTCAGTCTATATTCTGATTATAAGACTAGACTAGTTTGTTCTAGTCTTTCCCCTCTAATCTCCAACCTTCTACCGGGAAATAATATACAATAGTAATAGCGACTGCTGTTCGTTGAGTTCTTCCCAATGCACTTCCTTTCCTTCTGTCCTGATTTAGTAATTGTAGGCTTTTCATATATGTGTCTAGATGCCATCCCTTTAAGTTGCTAAGTAGTTTGCTGTTAATGTAATGTGCTACCTTTTAGGAACCTTCGTTTTGGTTCTCTTTTAAAAATCTCTCTTTTTTTTTTATTATAGGGGGTATAACATGTATTCTTTCACTAGTCTGTGCCTTGGCCCTTGCGTACTTGGATCAGAGAGCAGAACGAATCCTTCATAAAGAACAAGGAAAAACAGGTTAGTCTAAATGCAAGAAAAAGTTAGGCTTTTAGGAATTATGGCCTTTTTGAGATAATTTACAATGAGGTAAATTCCTAATGTAGTGTTGTAAACCCAGTGAGGCTTAATACTTGTTTATTAAATCTTTTTTTTTCCACTTTAAAATTTTTTTAAATTTTATATGGGCATATAGTTTATTTAAATCTTTTATTTCCTAATCTATTTCCACTTGTCTAAATTTTTGGATACTTTTTTTTTCCCCCTCAAGCGGTTTTGGCAGAATTTACATTCTTGATTGTACTTTGTATATTTGCAAAGTGATGAGTGTTTCTGGAAGAAAGAAAGAAGGTAGATGCTAATCTTAGGTTTTGCATTTTCTGTTGTCTTTTTAGAGTATCCGAGAAACTATGTTCTAGTGATTTACTGAGAAAAATATTTTTTCACTGAATTGCAAAGGTTAATCACATGATAAAAGAAAAATAATCTTGACTTAGAAATGCAAAATTACACTGACAGCATCTTCCCTTTCTTCTGTAAGGTGAAGTTATCAAGTTAACTGATGTGAAGGACTTCTCCTTCCCCCTGTGGCTCATATTCATCATCTGTGTCGGCTATTATGTTGCTGTGTTCCCTTTCATTGGACTTGGGAAGTGAGTCTTCTCTAGCATTCCGTTTTTGTTGGCTAAATTATAATGAGAATTCAGTCACATAAATGTAATATTTTTAGGTATAAATTTTGCTT
Source organism: Delphinus delphis (assembly GCF_949987515.2). Taxonomy (NCBI): domain Eukaryota; kingdom Metazoa; phylum Chordata; class Mammalia; order Artiodactyla; family Delphinidae; genus Delphinus; species Delphinus delphis. The sequence continues at coordinate 105,574,980 of NC_082686.1, read as the reverse complement.
CTCTGTTACGGTTTATATTTTCACAGGAATTGTTTTACATCCTGGGACACAACTGATTTTCTTAGCTTAAGGTTTAGTGTTGCTTTAATACTTGTATGAGGTTTTTGAAGAAATACCTGAAACAGTTTTTGATACATAATGTTGATTTACTTTAATGCTTGATTTTGGATTTGTATTCTTTTTTCATTTCCTCTTTATTTCTTTGTTAGGAAGCCTCTTATTGAGAATGGAGACAGTGCGTTAGCTCGTAGTGACAGGGCATATCTCCATTTGTTAGGACTGCGTTTCTGCAGACTCAAATTCAGGGTTTAAATCAAATTCTTCTTCGCTTTATCTTCTACCTTCTCTCCGTTTTCACGGGCAGCTACTTAAACAGAGCAGTGTGTGAGTGTGAGTGTGTTTGTTGAGATGCATCTCTGTAATTATAACCTTTAAATTCAGGCTGTCATTTTACAGTTTGAGACAAGAACCTTATGCATTATTTAGCAAAGAACCCATCCAGTATTGCTTTTAAGGAAAAGAAGCCATCTTAATTCCTTGTAGTAATACATTTGGGTTTCTGAAAATTTGTGTGTATTGTTTGCTGTACACATAAAAGAGGAAAGAATAGGTATTGATATATTTTATTTAGTTGGTGAAGTACTTACGTAAATACTAAACCTTTAGCCAGTTGCTTGAAGATGGATACCAAATAAGGTGGGAAAACAGTATAAAGAAGGGAAAGTTGACTAAACTTATTTTTATTCAGTTTTATTTTGCCTTTATTTTTAAAAAACAGAATAGTTCTTTCTAAAGTTTCTGTTTTTTGTCCTCTCTCTTTTTATTTTAGAGTTTTCTTTACAGAGAAATTTGGATTTTCCTCCCAGGCAGCGAGTGCTATTAACAGGTATTCCATTAATTCTGTAAGTGCTTACTGTGTGCTTATTGTGGGTCTTTAATTATAACCCGATGTTATAAGAGACAGAAAAGACGTATGTGAACTAACATCTACAGTGTGAAACAAAGTCTGTCTTGGGTCTTGATCCTGAATGGCCATCTTTGCATTAAGGGAAAACCAAAGAAGTCTTGGACCACTGTTTATATCTTTATATTTCTATTTACTGCTGACCATTTTAGAAGGATGTTAAATTAAATGAGCTAGGGTTTGCTTTACCTAATCATTGTAGGATTTAGGACTTTGTGGATTTTTAATTTTTTTTTCCTGTGATATATTATTAAATATCTTTTATATTTTCTGGGCAGTATTGTATATGTAATATCAGCTCCCATGTCCCCAATATTTGGGCTTCTGGTGGATAAAACAGGAAAGAACATCATCTGGGTTCTGTGTGCAGTGGTGACCGCTCTTGCTTCCCACATGATGCTGGCCTTCACTCTGTGGAACCCTTGGATTGCTATGGTAAAGTCGCTGTGAACAGCTGGGGGGCTCAGGGCTTCAGGGAGGACTCTGTACAGCACGTATCAGAAGCCAACGTTCAGCTCTTCTGATAGTACTGCTTGTGACAGTGGGAAAAACAATGACAATTTCAGTTTCTACAGAATAGCTATTTTTAAAGTATATAAATACTAATCATTAATGCATAAGACGTTTTTGATTTCATTTGGCCTATATAATAGTACCCTCAGTGCTGCTATAGAATTTGAAATAAAATAGTCTTATAAAAGCCCAATGCTTACTAGTTCCATTTATTTTTCAGTACTTCATTAAAAGAAGTCATTCCATCATAGGTGGCAAAAATATCTGTCAACCCAGTATCCATGATTTTGCGTTCTTTTGTCTTTGACTTTTAGTAGGTCAAAAAGTAATAATGAATTCATCAAGTTTTTTTAATTGTTCTTCAGAATGTCATTTTTAAGACCATAGGCCCAAGTGCTGGCATTTCTTACCTGTTAATAAAAGAATATCTTGAACATATATATTTGTGCACTTCGTTAGAATTCTCTAGGACAGACTCCTAGAAGTAGAAATGCTAGAGCAGAGGCTTTGCACAGTTAACATTTTGATAGATACTGTGAAACCTCTCCTCTAATAACTTTCTACCCATTTATAGCTTTACCAATAATACATGAATGTGTTTGTTTTTTAGTATCCTTGCCATTGTTAGACGTTGGCATTATTTTAATTGTTCCCAATCTGATAAATGATCTTATTTTGACTTAAATCATAAGGTTTCTTCTTTAATTGAAGAAAAAGTTAGCAGTAGGTGATGTTTATCAAGCAGTGGTTGTTGTTGGTCCTCTGCTTGGCTCTCCAGTTGGGTGGTGATGACCCAGAAGTAAGATAATGGACTGTTGGCATCATGTTACCTTGATTGCTTAATTTGTAATTGTTAATGAATACTGGGAAATTAGCTTGCCTGAAACATTGGTAAAGACATTTTGCAAATTAGCTTTATTTTCTTGTTTGGTCTTTGACTGCACCCTGGGCCCAGCCAGTTATGTATTCATATTATATGAAATGGTTAAGACAGTGTTATGTGTATCTTGTCCCTAGAGGGATACTGTTAGAGAGGCCCAAGACCATTTTGTGTTGAATATGAGTTTTTAGCCTAATTATTTTGCAACACAATTTGCATGGATATTCATATATTAGTTATTATGTCACTCTTGCTAATCTGCATCGAAAGAAAATCACCTTTTGGTAAATATAAGACTTCTTTACCCTTTTCCGTATTGATTTCAATAGTGTCTCCTGGGACTCTCCTACTCATTGCTTGCCTGTGCATTGTGGCCAATGGTGGCGTTTGTAGTTCCCGAACATCAACTGGGAACTGCATATGGCTTGTAAGTGTTTGCACTGTGGATCATATAATTTCTCTCTCTGCTGTATCAATTTAATTATCTTATAAAACTCCAGGTCTCCTGAATCTAGTCGTCTTCAGGCTTTTGGGACAGCTCTGAACCTGCAAATAACCAGACAATCAGTTAATCTATTTGTATTATTATTGTGGCCAAAAAAATGCTCTGAGCCTCCAGCAAGAGAGCTGGAGATAAGCTACCCCATGAGAGGTCATTGCTGACGTAACCATCCCACCGCCTGTTTATCTGAGGGCCTCTCAGTGAGAAGTTGAGTTCCAATCTCTAGCACAGAAGGCCGAACAGGGAAACCACATCTCTGGTTGGTATTCACTTAGCCATTGGATTCATTCCACAAGAAGGCGTTGAGTTCAGACTGTACTTGCTAAGGCAAACTCCCTTGCCTTTGAGCCTAAAGTTAAGTAGTGGAAACAGTCATGGGATTAAAGAAACAAATCTAATCAGGTCATTCCTGGTTGAAAACCCTCTTAACACTGATAGTATGTGGTTTATAGATACTAATATTTATAGTGAATTGGTACTCTGTGTGTGAAGACTTTAGAATTGAAATGTTTGTTTTTTTTTAATTTCTTAAATTGTAGCATGCAGTCCATTCAGAATCTTGGGTTGGCAGTCATTTCCATCATTGCTGGCATGATATTGGATACTTGGGGATATCTGTTTTTAGAAGTTTTCTTCATTGCCTGTGTTTCTTGTAAGTGCGCCACCTGGCAACATTTAGTTTCTTTTAATATGCAGCAGAATGTTCTCATTTATACTTTTAGGTTTTTGTTGTTATTGTTCTTTTTTCCCCTTTTTTAAACCAAATCCCTAAGATGTATCATTCAGATTTGCCTAATTCTTAGCCTGTGCATCAGTTTCTCAGCTGGTGACTTTTTAGTTTTCTGAAGAGTCACAGGAATTTTTCAGGAGATTCCTGTTCTTAAAGGCAGGAATGGAATCTGCTCTATATTCTGTTTTAAATATTTGTGTTTTTTTTTAATGGTAAATGTCATGTTATGTATTTTTAATTATAATAGAAAAAAGAATGTAGTATGGATACATGTTACAATATCAGTGAACATTAAAAACATCCTTAGTGAAAAAAGCCATACAGAACAGGCCACCCAGATCCCATACTCATCTTGTCTGTTTCATAAATATTTATGGTTGTTAAAAAACACTTTCCTCTTTAGAGTGGAACCATTTGAAGGGTCTTGAGTATGTCCCTGGTGTGAATGTGTGGACATTAGTGTGGCTTAGGTGTGAGCGCTCATTGTTTATTCATTAGTCTGTTTTGAATTGGTTTTATTCTTAGTCCTGTAATTTAATTTTTACCTGTAATGATTCACTGGTTAAAAATAGGAAGCATTAGGAAACTGCCGAAAACTACAAAAATAAATCAGTATTTTTCCACTGTGTTCTCCTTACACATCAATTGTGTTCATCTGAAAAAAAATGTTCACATAACATATCAGATGTCTTTCATGCTTCGATAAATTGTGTTTAAAATGGCAAGCCCGAGTAATGATTTTATCTGACTTCGTTTTCATTTACAGGAATAAAGACTGTCTATACTTGAGGTGTGGTATTTGCAGATGATTGTTTATGAATAATAGCCTGAATGCATTTTATTATCTCATAATTTTAGAAATTAGCACATCAAATTTTAAAAATATATTCTTAAATAGTGGGCCATATACGAATTCATAGTACTAGGTTGTGAAAGTGTTTTTGTCTATTTTTGATGCTGCAACGTGTGGTTTAATCTCAGTCAACGGTTCCTTATAAATTTGGTTCTCAAACCAAACACCACTCCATTTAAAAAGGTTTTTGTTGAGGTATTAAAGTAAGTTAAGTGTGCCACACTTGTTAAAGTGAAAAGCCAAGTACCTGACTTTCTGAGGCCTTTACTGGTCTGGGTTTCTGGGAGTTTAATGACCACATTTTAATATTTGGTTAATTTGTAAAATGAACATGGTGTTTTCAGACCTAACACCCCCAAAGGATTACTTCTCTTTGGCTCTCTGTAAAAATATAAACAGTCTAGCAGCTGGCAGGGTTTTGGGAAAGTGCTGGGAACTACCAGCATTACAAAGGGGGAGGAAAGAGAAATGATCTGTGGGTGGGTTGGCCCCTTCTCCTGGGGGCAGAGGGGTCTCAGTTTCTCTTTTTCTGTCCCTGCCATCCCTGGGCTCAGGTTTTAAAAATATATTTCTCATGGAGAAAATGGTGTGTAACTTAGTGCTTTTTGGAAAATAATGTGAAGAGTGTTTTCATTTTTAAATGCTAGTTAATAAAGATTTGATTTTCTAAGCTTTACTTTGTAATTATGATTACATAGGAATCATTGGGAAAAAGTACATGTTTTTAAGGACCTTATGTTTTTTTCATTTCCAGTCTCACTTTTATCTGTGCTCTTACTCTACTTGGTGAATCGTGCCCAAGGTAAGTAGAAGTTCAGGTATTTTCTTCTTAAACCACAGTGGATCATCATTTTTTTTAATTTAATTTAATTTAATTTATTTTATTTTTGGCTGCATTGGGTCTTTGCTGCTGCATGCAGGCTTTCTCTAGTTGCGGCGAGCGGGGGCTACTCTTTGTTGCGGTGTGCGGGCTTCTCATTGTGGTGGCTTCTCTTGTTGTGGAGCATGGACTCTTGGTGTGTGGGCTTCAGTAGTTGCAGCACACAGGCTCAGTAGCTGTGACTCACGGGCTCTAGAGTGCAGGCTCAGTAGATGTGGCACACGGGCGTAGTTGCCCCGTGGCATGTGGGATCTTCCTGGACCAAGGCTCAAACCTGTGTCCCCTGCATTGGCAGGCAGATTCTTAACCTCTGCGCCACCAGGGAAGCCCACAGTGGATCATCTTGTGGGGCTCCTGGATTGTCTCCATCCAGGAGAGGCTTTATTTCATGTAATAACATTCTGTTCATAGTGATGAAACACATTTTACTTCATAGCATATAATTATGTATTTTGGACCTTCCCATATATTAAAATCATTGTCATGTTCTTTCTGGCCAGTTCAATTTAAGTTTTGTAATATAAAATTTTAGATGTTCTTTTTATATTAGCAGAAGGTCATATTTGTATGACTTCTAAAAAAATAACCTAAAGCCCTTCCTATGTTATTGTCTTATATTTTTAAAAAATGAGAAGTAAACATATTTATAGCTGCAGTTTGCATTTTAAGGTTGAAAGTGTTTAATATAGAATGAGAAATTATAGATTTTTTTCATTTGCTAATATCTACTACATTTATTTTTGCTTTTTTTGTTATGTATAAGATTTTGATATTACCTTTATTAATTTTTCTAAACTGGCTTGGCCCTAAGGGTTGTCATGTATTTAGAAGAATGAATACATATGCTGTTTAAATAATTTTAGGTCATTTACTTTAATGCCTCTTAATTTTCACTATTATTGAATATTGATACAGTGTCCCAAAGAACAAAACCTTGAGCAATACCTAAGTCCAAAATTTTTAAAAAAATGCTAACATTAAGGAGTGATTATTTGTATCATATAATGATTCTTAAGAAACATTTTTTCCCCCTTGGGAAGTTTCCAGGAGATAAACTATTTCTTTCTCACCTTCCATAGCCTCTTCTGTTACTTAAAGGCATTTGTATGTGTGTGTGTACACATGTGCATGTTTGAATTTTACTTACGATAGTTGTGTTGAAAAGATTCAATGCTTATTTGTATTTTAGGTGGGAACCTAAATTATTCTGCAAGACAAAGGGAAGAAATAAAACTTTCTCATGCAGAGTAAGTATTGAAAGAAAGAAAATTTGTCTTTATTATGAAAATCTTAAAACAGTAGCATTTTATTTCAAGATATTGGGTTTAGACATTTAAGAAATTAGTCTTTTTCTTAAGTTTTGAGAGCCAACAATTATCTCCGGAACTATTGTAACATAATTTTTCTTTGTGTTAGAGAAATTTTTAAGGGAGGATATCAAAGGTTAAAATGAAGGGGATAAAGAACAAATTGGGCTTTAACTTGCCTTCTGACAGGAGAGAGAGAGAGACCTGCAGTATTTGTAATTTATTGGAGGAAAGGTCTTTGTCCTGACTTCCTGTGCTGGGCTCACCCTTCCATTCTTTCTCGTATTTTCTTTTTCTTAACTAGTTGAGATAATCTTTTATTTTCTCCTCGTACTAACATGCCATTTTGTGTTCTCTGACTCACTTGGAACAGATTAAAGTGTCTAGTGTGGGGTTTAAGTTAAATTAATTTTTTCCATGAGTGCATGCTAAAGCATAGTAGTGATTCTATTTCTTTCGTTATTTCTAGTGTTTTAGACCTTGTATTTTTTATGATTTAAAAAATTTATTTGTAAATATATACCACCTGACTGTAAGTTTTATGAATTTTGAGTAGGTTAAAATATGGTAGAACAAGGCTGTGTTTCCTGGGGCTTGATTCTTGGACATCTCAAATTCCCTTTTCACATAGTAATTCTACTATAAACAAATGTTGTTAAAATCATGTTTAAGAAGGATTTGTGAAGTCAGAGATACTCAACATGCCATGTGTTAAGTAAACAAAAGGTAAAAATGCAAATACAATATCCCAATTTTATTCAAGAAAAAGTATGTAGGTATGTATATTTCTTAAATCCATTACTTATATATAATAGAAAAAATGCTGAAAGAAAAATCCCCAATATTAACAATTCCATTTGAATGGTAGGGTTAGAAGAGTTTATTTTTTTCTTGGCGTTTCTATATTTTCCAAATTTTCTAAGTCGATCCTCTATTACTTTTATGATCAAGAGGAATGAAAAGATTATCCAGCAAAATGTGTAACTTAATATTTGGCACTGCATGTTTTATAGTGGTTATGATTTTCATTTTGTAATAATGGGGTTTCATGGTATTTTCCCTCCCTTTTTTGATAATGTATTGCATTGTGTTTTGCAGGTGAGAAGTTTAAATGACCGTGTCATGCGAATGGGCTGCACACATCATTGGTTTGAAAACCTCCATTTTGTTTTTTCTTTTAATTTAGAGTTTAGTCGTTAGGAAAAATAATGGTCTGGAGAATTATTATATTTATATTTTGAATATATCTATTTTAAAGTATAGCTGTGAGGACTATTTTAGCCTGTGTCTTTTGTATTGCTGAAGAATTCTGCTTTGGAATAGGCTCATCAATGATGAAGTTTAGAAAATTGCATCTGGTACATGCAGGTGATTTTGAGTAAGGACAGTAAATAATGGAAATCTTTGGATCTTGTATTGAGATAATTTTCACAAAGTGTATCTTAGGGATATGGCCTTTAATCTTAAAGCAAAAAAAAAGTTTTGGGGGATTAGAAAGGATATTTTATATAGAATAAACAATGGCATTTTAATAGGCATTCCCTTTTGTAATGGGGAATATTTGAAAGGTATTTTTATGAAGTCTCATTTCCACAAATAGCAGATTGTGTTCTGCTCTCTTTAGTTACCAGAGGTTGCTGAGCAGTGACCCTTTTGAACTTCTTTATTTCTCTGTTACTGAGAACCCTGATCCCTTAGGGACATAATTTTGTGGTACAAACTTTCTGTACGGTTTTTCTTATAGTCCAATTAATTACTAAAAAACGTCCTGTAAATTATGATAATTGCATATCTACAAGGATAAATAAAAACACTGCAAAAGGAATACTTGATGTCTTTTAACTTTTTATTTAAAAAAATATTAAAACACTGATTTTAACTCTTATTTATGTGGAAAATTATCTCTATAAGAAAATCTAAGTTGGAATAAAGAGAATTTGACTAATTACAGTCATTGAAAGATTATGGGAGTAGTTTTTTTCTCCAGACTAGGATCTTGAGTAACATTTATGTTTTTTGCATTAAATAAAATACAGATATGAAATTTTTCTGACAAACTTAAACACTTTTTAGTTGACTTAGTCTTGTCATATTACGTATTAAAGTCAAGGAATTTATGTGTTTTGCTTTCTGTGGACATGCAGATACTTTAGACAGCAACTATTTTATGTATTTAGCTGATTATAGTGTTTGAAAGTACGTGGCCTAACATTGTAAGTTTAAAAGTTCTAGAGCAGCTTGAAAGTGCATTCCTTATTCAGGGTAAGTTGATTTACATCCATTTTTCTGGTTTAGAGTTTATTGTGTCATTATTCAGTGGTTAGTTCTCTAGGCTTTGACTGCCGTATGACTGTTCTGGCCCATGGCTATTGAAATTTGGCCTTACCAGCTGGGAAAAGTTTGCTGCTGTGGAGGGCTTGTGTGGTCTGGCCCTGCCTTACTCTTTTCACTATCTCTCTGTGCCTCAGCTACAGTGAGCTGCTTACATTTTTTCAAATTGGTCATGTTCCTTCCCTTCTCACGGGCTTTGTCCATGCTGCTCCCTTTGCTTAGAATATTTTATCCAGGGTTCTCTACAACCTGGTTTCACAGGATTTACAACAGAAAACTTTAGGTCCAACTCAGAACCATTCTTCCTGTGGAAGCTCTTCCGGACCCTTCAGGCTCTATCAGGTTCTTCTAAAATTCCTGTGATCTTCGAAAAACCCTGAACTTTTCCTTCTAAGCTTACCTCTGCTTATAATGAAGAATTTGTGATGAGGTATGTGGGGTCTCTGTCTCTTCCTTTAAGTTGTAAGCTCCATGAGGGCAGGAACTGTGTCTGTCATGTTGATAATGATTGTGTTGATAGAGCCTAGTGCAAATTAGGCACAAAATAAATATTTTTTGAATGATGGATAAATAAAATGGAGAGTAATTTGGAATAAGCTTTTTGGAGGATAAATTGGCACTATGAATAAAAAGACCTAAAAAGCAGGATGGTGGTGGGCCGCATGTCTTTTGACTTAGCACTTCCATTTCTAATAATTTAAGGAAACCATCAGACAAATAATACACATAAATATATTTTAAGGCAGTATCTTCATTGCAAGGTTGTTCGTAACAGCCTAAAATAGGAAACGACCATTTGTTAGGTATGTTGTATGATTTGCTTAAAGTGGAAGATTGAGCAGTCTTTACGTGGTTTCATTAGAGAGCATATTGACGTGGAATGGTGGCATTATTATGTGGAAGATTCAGAGTGCTGTTGTTTTTGTAAAAACAAACACAAACATGTCTGAAGGATATGTACCTAAATGTCTCTGGGTGCTGACTTTTGTTTTGCTTATTTGTATTTTCTAATTTTTCAACAGTAAATACTTACTGTATAATAAGAGTTTAAAAAAACTCACAAAGAACCAAATTCAACAGAAATTTAAGTGCTACTGTTTGAAGAAAGTGGTAGTTAGTGTTCAGAAGGGACGGAGGTAACAAGTAGTGTTTTCCAAAGAAGTTTCGGAATGTAGGTGAGAGTTAAACAGACCCTGAGTGAGAAACAGAATTTGCATTGACAGGAAGGAAATTGAATGTGAAGGGAACCACAGGTGAAAAAAACAATAGAAAATGGGGGATAAAGGCACTTATATTTTGGACCCAGTGGTAGCAGAGAGCAGCTTCAAGTTGTCTGCAAGCTGTCCATGATTTCTGGAATGACTTGGCCTCAGCCTCAGCCCCCTTGGCTTCTGCCATTTGCAGGTTCTTGGAGCTCTGAGCAGAGATTTGCTGCCTTGAAGGCAATGGGGAAAACTTCGGTGTTTTGTAAGAAATACTGAAAAGTTCTTGACATCATACAGGCAGGACAGACAGCCAGACTTACTACAAAATCATTAGTACTTATACCCTTGAGGTGTTCTTATATATGGTCATGCACTGAAGTGAACGTGGCCTCTTCTTGGTGAATCTTTATCAGTCCCACTTCTTGGCAGCGACCCTGCCCAACTTACTCTGCTCCCTGGACTGATTTTTTTTCCCGCATAAGTTTGACTGCAAATCAGTTGTGTAATGAAAATCAGTGGACTTATGAGGTATTCCATTTGGGATTTGCATCTACTTTTTAGGAGTTTGTCTTTTTTGGTTTTTTGAAGGGGATTGCTTTCGGTGCTGTCTCCAAAGATTTAGTAGGGTACTAGCTTTCTGTGCTTCCATTTCCTGATTAGCAAAATGGAATATCACTAGAGTTCCTTCTGCCACTCATGTTCTTAATTTATGAATCATATAAGTATGGTTAATTGCCATATGTTAGATATGTATTCATTGAGGGATGACCTAAAACATTGTCTAGAGAAATAGCTATCCATTCCTTGCATTCAGTTGATGGCTTGGTCAGGATGGGCCCTCTTAGGATCACGTTCAGATTCCTTTGGGCCTTGGCAAGCAAATGAAGCATGCTCGGACATTTCTAGGATACAGTGGGTTGTTCAGGAACAGCCAAAATTGTGGGCTGGTGAGAGTTTCAAGCTTCTTGCCAGGCTCATTCCAACCCCCTCCCCCCTGCTCCTCCCCAAATATTGAGGCTGGTTCAGTTTCCCAAGGAAAATCTGATTATTTCCAGGGTCTGTGTCTTATCACGTTCAGGTAGTTTTTAACCACTCAAAGCAGACCCTATCTGCCCTGAGTGAATGAAAGTATCAGGACAAGAGGCGAATCCCTCTCCCGCTTCCCCACCCCAATGGAGCCCAGATTTTGCAGGCTACAGTGGACAAGAGGTGGTCAAACGGTTGATGGAGTGAGGTAGGAAGAGGATGAGAGGGAGAGGAGAGAGTGTGGGTTTGAGCTGGCAGCAGCAGGGCTGGGAGAGCTGGGATGAGACAATCAGCTACAAGGGGAACAGGGCCTATATGAGCAGCAGGAAGCCTGGCCTGGGACTTGGAGGTGGTGGGGAGGTGGACCTGGAGGTGGGCCATCAATGGAGAAAAGACAGCCTCTTCAATAAGTGGTGCTGGGAAAACTGGACAGCTACATGGAAAAGAATGAAACTAGAGCACTCCCTAACTCCATACACAAAAATAAACTCCAGATGGATTAGAGACCTAACTGTAAGGCCAGACACTATAAAACTCTTAGAGGAAAACATAGGCAGAATGCATAAATCACAGCAAGATCCTTTTTGACCCACCTCCTAGAGAAAGGGAAATAAAAACAAAAATAAACAAATGGGACCTAATGAAACTTAAAAGCTTTTGCACAGCAAAGGAAACCATAAACAAGACGAAAAGACAACCCTCAGAATGGGAGAAAATATTTGCAAATGAAGCAACTGACAAAGCATTAATCTCCAAAATATACAGGCATGCAGCTCAATATCTAAAAAACAACCCACCAAAAATGGGCAGAGACCTAAATAGACATTTCTCCTAAGAAGATATACAGATTGCCAACAAACACATGAAAGGATGCTCAACATCATTAATCATTAGAGAAATGCAAGTCAAAACCACAATGAGGTATCACCTCACACGGTCGGAATGGCCATCATCAAAAAATCTACAAACAATAAATGCTGGAGAGGGTGTGGAGAAAAGGGAACCCTCTTGCACTGTTGGTGGGAATGTAAATTGATGCAGCCATTGTGGAGAACAGTATGGAGGTTCCTTAAAAAACTAAAAATAGAACTACCATACGACCCAGCAATCCCACTCCTGGGCATACACCCTGAGAAAACCATAATTCAAAAAGAGTCATGTACTACAATGTTCATTGCAGCACGATTTACAATAGCCAGGACACGGAAGCAACCTAAGTGTCCAACAACAGATGAGTGGATACAGAAGATGTGGCACATATATACAATGGAATATTACTCAGCCATAAAAAGAAATGATATTGAGTTATTTGTAGTGAGGTGGATAGACCTAGAGTCTGTCATACAGAGTGAAACAAGTCAGAAAGAGGAAAACAAATACCATATGCTAACACATATGTATGGAATCTAAAAAAAAAAAAAAAACAGTTCTGAAGAACCTAGGGGCAGGACAGGAATAAAGATGCAGACGTAGAAAATGGACTTGAGGACACAGGGAGAGGGAAGGGTAAGCTGGGACGAAGTGAGAGTAGCATGGGCATATATACACTATCAAATGTAAAATAGATAGCTAGTGGGAAGCAGCTGCATGGCACAAGGAGATCAGCTCGGTGCTTTGTGACCACCTAGAGGGGTGGGATAGGGAGGGTGGGAGGGAGGGAGACGCAAGAGGGAAGAGATATGGGTACATATGTATATGTATAGCTGCTTCACTTTGTTATACAGCAGAAAGTAACACACCATTGTAAAGCAATTATACTCCAATAGAGATGTTCAAAAAAAAGAAATCAGGTTTGGGAGGAAGGTGATTTCAGTTTTGGCGTTGTGGAACTTTCAGTGCCCAAGGGACTGCTGTATGGACAGAAGCATGGGTTTGAAATGCAAGAGGATTTCCCTGGAGAGAGGTTTGGGAGTCATCAGTGGGTCCATCAGGGAGTCAGTGAGATCGCCCAGGAGGAGTGTGAGGATAGAGTAGAGAGTGCCAAGGACAGAGCTCTGGGCCCACCCAACCACACTTAACGGGGCTGGAGTAGAAAGAGGTGTGAAGAGAAGCAGGAGAGTGCATTCTATGGAAGCAAGAGTTTAAGAAGGGAGTGGGTGACAGTGACAAATGCCATGGAAGCTCAAGCAGGATAGGCCCTGACAGTTCAATTTGTAACTGGAAAGCCATTGGTGTGTTGTTGAGAGCAATTTCAATGGAGTGGGATGGTGGGATGGGCAGCAGCCGGCTCATAATGATTTGGCATATGAATTCAAGGTAGAAATTGCAATAAAAAATGTAGCCTATTCTCACAAGAAACTAGGCTATAAAAGAAGAGAGAACATAAGGAGTGTTCAGCGGCTGTGTCTTTGATTGTTGGGTTAAGGCTTTCTAAAGGTCTTGTGGCTAATGTGTTTTTCTACTTGCAGAATGGAGCATTCTCAGACTCTGATTCTTTAATTTTCTAAGTGGCACTTTTTGCTTTTTGTTCGTGATTTAACCGCTATAAAAATGCCCAGCTACAGCTTGCTGCAGGAACATAAGTTCTGCTTATCATGGAATTGTTTTTGAGGTGGTTACCTTTGAAGTTGTTTGGTACATTAAAAACAAACGAACAAAAAACCTCAACAAAACAAGAAGTTGAGAAATTGCAAGAGATTTGGTTTGTTTACAAGAAAGTAAAAGACAATGGGAATACATAACTTTATAAGCTTAGGTTATGTTTAATTGCAAACGACTTTGTGAAAAATTTTCCGTCTTTACTGTCCTTGAAATATGGGCTAAAAAGTGAGAATGCTTACAGGTGTTGTGTGTTCTGGAATTGCTTTGAATTGCAGTTGGTGAGTGTGAGAACAAATAAATCCCAAATGATTTGTGATTTAGTTTTATAGGCACACATTCATAAACTGGGTTCAGGCAGTAATTCCAGAAAAGCATACGCAGGAGTACAGGAGTACTCCACAGAAATTTAGCGAGTACCCATATATTCAAGCCTCTGTTAGATCCTGCAGGAGGGGAAATAAGGGGACTTAAATAATGCTGCTCATACTTGGTAGAAGGGAGATGTGCCTTAATAGATGTGGATGAAGGGTCAGAGAAGGAAAGAGCCTTCTTATGGGTGTTCAGGGTAGGCTTCTTGGAAGAGGTGGCATTTGAGCTATTTGCTGAGAGAAAGCTGTTCATTCTTCTTCGACTAGTCTGTTTCATGTGATACCCTTGACTACTCTCTTTCTTAAAACTGTGCCCTCGTTTGATTTTCCAATGCTCTGTTATCCAGCACTACCTCCTGTCCCTGTGTTCCCTGGAAGGACTTTTTTTAATGGTTCCTGTATCTCCTAGGTCCTCTGTTCTTTCTCTTCCTTAGAGATGTAATTTCCATCTGCAGCTTTGAATAGTTGCCTGGACAGATAACTCTAAACCCAGGACTTGAGCCTAAGCTGTCTCTGAACCTCCATCCTACATTTCCAACTTGAGGCCTCACTAGCAGCTCACGTTTAACTTGCCTGAACTCTCCCTCATGATACACAGGCTCGTCACCTCCCTCCTTCCTTCCTTTTTCTTTCCCCAGTAACTGTTGAGTGCCCATCGCGTGCTAGGTGCTAGTTGATCATTCTTTTTGATTCCTCAGGCTTGGAGTCTCAGAGTCATTTTTGTTCTGTCTCCCTTACCACCCATGTCTCAATAATTTATTTCATTTCTCTTCATTCTTTGTTTCTATGACCACATTTTATTTTATTTTTAATTTTTATTGGAGTATAGTTGCTTTACACTGTTGTGTTAGTTTCTACTGTACAGCAAAGTGAATCAGCTATACGTATACATACATCCCCTCTTTTTTGGATTTCCTTCCCATTTAGGTCTTCATTCTTTCCAATATGTTTTAAAATCTTTTTAGTTCTACTCATGCCCATTATCTGTACACTTGGATCACTGCAGTGGTCCCCTGTAAATGGTAATCACCTTCCTCTTCCCCCTCTTTATTGTCAGCATCACCATTGCTTACTGAGTGTCCACCATGTTCAGAATGTTGCTAGGATGCCATAGTCTATAGATTGATAAATGGAGTAGAAGGGGAGACAAAATAGACCTGAATGATAAAGGAGCCCATTGTCAACTCCAAGGTGATAGGCCCAGTGGGTGAGTCAGCAGTGCACTGTGAGATCAGAGGAAGTAGAGCCCAAGATCTGGGAAAGATGAGTCCCTAGGCATGTGGAGAAGGTTTGGGGGAGGGTGTTGAGTGGTAAATGGTGGCCCCATGGTAAACATGTGAGAGGTGGAAGTCCACATGGTATGGTGGGAGACCTGTGAGTTGAAAAGTTTAGCTGGAACTGGACTGTGATGGATCTGGTAGACCAGCATGAGAAATCTGGGCTTTATCCTATTAGAAGTAAGGATATAGGGAGAGGGAATGGACAGAAATAGGGAGAGTGTGATCTATGAAAAATGTCCTTTAAAAGAAAAGCTGTAGGTGGTGTGTAGGCTGGTTTTGAAGGGAAGGAGGGCCAATTAGGAGATCTCACAGAAGCCTGCTGTGACATTTTGTTTCTCTTCTCTAAACACAATGGCTGCCAGATTAAGTTTCTAAGTCACAGCTTTGATCCCATCACCCTCCTGCCCAAATGCCCCTGGGGGGTTCCCGTGCCTTGAGGAGCGGTTCTTTGGCCAGCTTTGGGGCGGCACTTCGTGATCACACTCCAGCCCACCTCCCAGCATTGTCTCCACCTCCTACCCTTCAGGAACCAACCATTGGTCCCCACACAAATTTTCCGTTCTCTCCAGTGCTTGGGAAATTCTAATAATTGCAGTTTCACCCAGCCTTCAGCATACTCATGACGCCGTTCATGGTCCCCACAGCCTCTGCCCCCTGCCGAAACTTCCCTCATACTGACGGTGTGGTTTGTTTTTGATTAATCAACAACTGACATGATTTTTTTTCTGTAGCTGCTGAAGTTGTTAATTAGCGCTCATACCGTTGTTTGTATGTTTTGGGTTTTTTTCTCCAACAGTCTGTAACCTCCTCACGGGCTGGCACTGTGCCTGACACTTGTAGGTGGCTATAGCCATTATATTTGCATCCAGTACTGCCCCAGTCATGGTATTTCGAACATGATATTTGCTGACCTTCCATTTTGTTTTAACCTGTCCGAGCAGCCAGGCAGCTTATGCGAGATGCTCGGGGCCCAGGGTGACAACACAGTTGAGGATGCTGGCTTTCACCAGGGTGGTGGGCATTGAGTGGGGAGATTCAGGAAGAACTTTTTTCTTAAAGTCTCCTTGTCCCATTGTGTAGGTAGCTTTTGGATAACCACAAGGGAGTCAGGAGTATCCCCTTGACTTTTGTTGGGCAGTGGGTTCCCAGCTCCCCTTTCAATAAGGCCCTTTCTTCAAAGGGAATAGGCTGCTTTGATTCTTGTCTCTTGCGATAGCTATCCCTGAAAACCAGGATACGATGACAACTAAGTTAAACTTTTTTGATACCAACTATCGAGAAATAAGTTAAAAGTGGATGCTTATACTTTGCTGTTAAGTAGGTCAGAAGATTCTGCAGAAGCAAAATGAGCATTATGTGGATCAGAGAAATAATTGCAAGCACATAGGTTAACAAGGACTGAAGGCTGGAAAACTCTGGCCAGGGGTTGAAAGCACTTGCTTTTTAGATAAAGGTGATGCATCCTGAAGAGTCTGGATTAATTTTCTTTCCATTTCTAGGGTCGGCAGGCTGGTGGGCATAAGAGGTAATGGCTCAGTGGCACGTGGAATGGCTTTCAGCTTTTACTGGGGAGCCTATGTACCAGTTCTCCAGGAATGTTAAACCTTGCTAACTTGTAAGGGGTGGTACTTAGGACTGGAGGTCAGCTGAATCTTCCCTGTGTGTTGATGAGAAGAAAGGGACAAAAATTAATAATATAAGCAAGACAACTGAGAGAATATTCAAAAGAGCAAACAGTTTTAAGTTCTCTCAGCTACTATAGAAGCACTTACTTATGTAGAAACAGCTGACCTGCTAATTAGAAAACATCCTTGCCTATTCATTAAACTAATTATCCTGAGGAATTCCGCTAGGCAACACTTAGCCTACTTCTAATTATTGTGTGCCCTTGAAAGCAATAAACTGCACGTTTAGAATAAAATTTTACAATTTAGATATGTACGTGGTTTACTCTGACAGTTCCTGTAAATAGAGTGGGGTCGTAATGACCGGTTTCCCTTTGGTTTTTAAGAAAAAGGCTTATCTACCACTTCACAGGGAGATTATAATGAATTATTAATGTATGTTTAGATCTGAGAACTCCTTGGAGATCATTATTGTTTAAATATGAGAGGTGTTTTTTTAAGGGGTTCTTTTTGGATTACCTTGGATTTTTTTTTTTTTAAGAGGATGAACATTACATTATGACTTAAGACAGTGGTAAAACGTTTCTGTCATGAACTGAGACATTATGTTCAAATAAGATTAAGGTGGATCGTTACCCACACAGCCACTTTACCCTGCAGAGCTTTTTCTGACCTTAACCAGAACACTGGTTAAGAAGTGTAGGAAAAGAGCACTTACTGCATACCCAGTGGTCTGCTGGTAACAGCAGTTATGTAAACAAGCGAGCTGGTGCTGTCAAGGAAAACTCGGCCAGCTCTTTTTTAAAAATTTTATTTTATTTTTTTTTGCGGTATGCGGGCCTCTCACTGTTGTGGCCTCTCCGGTTGCGAAGCACAGGCTTCGGACGCGCAGGCTCAGCGGCCATGGCTCACGGGCCCAGCCGCTCCGCGGCATGTGGGATCTTCCTGGACCAGGACACGAACCCATGTCCCCTGCATCGGCAGGCGGACTCTCAACCACTGCACCACCAGGGAAACCCTAAATTTTATTTTTTAACATCTTGGTTGGAATATAATTGCTTTACAATGCTGTGTTTCTGCTGTACAACAGAGTGAATCAGCTATACATATACATATATCCCCATATCCCCTCCTTCTTGCGTCTCCCTCCCACCCTCCCTATCCCACCCCTCTAGGCGGTCACAAAGCACCGAGCTGATCTCCCTGTGCTATGCGGCTGCTTCCCACTAGCTATGTATTTTACATTTGGTACTGTGTATATATATGTCCATGCCACTCTCTGACTTCGTCCCAGCTTACCCTTCCTCCTCCCCGTGTCCTCAAGTCCATTCTCTATGTCTGCATCTTTATTCCTGTCCTGCCCCTAGGTTCTTCAGAACCATTTGTTTTGTTTTGTTTAGATTCCATATATATGTGTTAGCATACGGTATTTGTTTTCCTCTTTCTGACTTACTTCCCTCTGTATGACAGACTCTAGGTCTATCCACCTCATTACGAATAGCTCAATTTCGTTTCTTTTTATGGCTGAGTAATATTCCATTGTGTATATGTGCCACATCTTCTGTATCCATTCATCCGATGATGGGCACTTAGGTTGTTTCCATCTCCGGGCTATTGTAAATAGAGCTGCAATGAACATTTTCTACATGACTCTTTTTGAATTATGGTTTTCTCAGGGTATATGCCCAGTAGTGGGATTGCTGGGTCATATGGTAGTTCTATTTTTAGTATTTTAAGGAACCTCCATACTGTTCTCCATAGTGTCAGCCAGCTCTTGATCAGTGTTTGGATTGGGCCATCTGCTTCAGTCTTAGGGGTGTGTGCTTCAGAGCCAGTGCCTGGGTTCAAGGCTTCCATCCAACACTATGATCTGAGCATTCTCCAGCTGGGTGACCTTTGACAAGCTACTTAAAGCTTTGTGCTTCAGTTTCCTGATCTGTAAATGGGGCTAACAGTAGCTTCTGTCTCCAAGAGCTGTTGTGAGGATTAAATGAGTTACTTCTCATAAAGTGCTCTTACATATCAAGGGCTCCATCCATGCCTCCATCCACCCGCTCACTCAGCCCCTGTCTGTTGCACACTCACCATGTGCTGGGCCCTGCTGTGGAGGCTGGTGTTAGGGGTACAGCACTCAGACAGAAGAGGTCCCTGTCCTATTGGAGGCTACATTTTAGGGGGAAGAGACCATAAAAAAAAAAATGAACACGTCTAGGTACTAGTAAGTGTTACAAAGACAATAAATAGGGAAATAGAGAGTGACTGGGCTAGGGGGAGAGAGGCCAACATTGGCTAGGGTGGCAGGAGTGGATTTGGACGAGGTGATGTTTGAGCTGAGATCTGAATGACAAGAGATAAATGTCAGCTCTCATTAAATTAAGAAAGTTTTCCTTTGTGTTGGTGACTCTTTCAAACATTCTTATTTAAAAATCTCTCATCAATATAAAATCCTTTCTAGCAGGACACCACTAGGAGATCCTGAGCCCCTGTCCCATAGCACATGACTGTGTTCAAACAAGTCATTGTCAACGTCTTGGAGCTTTCCCCCTGAACTTCATCTTGACAGTACCCAGATGTGCCCACCCCTGGGTCTCTCTCCCTTGGCTCCAGCTGGGTGCTCACCCACCTTGTTACGCCTCAGTTCCTGGAAGAGCCTGACTCTGTTGTTCCCACCTGACAGCAAGTACAGGACTGGGTTGAGGCAGCTGCTCAGGCTCACCAGAGGCCTCCGTATCTTGTAGGCCAGGCTGGCCACCGTCAAGAGCTGGCAGTTCTGTGAAGGTAGGAAGCGGAGCGTGACGTAGAGGGAGCGTGTGATGCGGAAGGGCACGAAACAGAGGCCGCACACCAGCAGGGTGGTCTGGAGGGACTTGGCCCGGGCCGTGCTGCCCACCCTCATGAGGGTCTCCCTTGGCTTGGTCAGGCTCCTGACCATCAGCGAATAGCACACCAAGATGACCAAGGAGGGAAAGACAAACAGGACAACATCAGGACCA